>NW_024429188.1:101148235-101496433 GCF_017639785.1 Mesocricetus auratus | reverse complement strand
AATACACCAATTTTGTTATTGAAGAAATCTGGGAAGTGGAGATTACTCCACGACCTGCGGGCCATTAACAATCAGATGCATCTTTTTGGCCCTGTTCAAAGAGGCCTTCCTTTGCTTTCTGCACTTCCTCAAGATTGGAAGCTTATTATTATAGATATTAAGGATTGTTTCTTCTCTATTCCACTTTACCCACGGGATAGACCAAGGTTTGCCTTCACTATCCCTTCTCTTAATCATATGGAACCAGACAAGAGATTTCAGTGGAAGGTACTGCCGCAAGGCATGGCCAATAGCCCAACAATATGTCAGCTATATGTGCAGGAGGCTTTGGAGCCAATTAGGAAGCAATTTACATCTTTAATCGTTATCCATTATATGGACGATATTCTTATTTGTCACAAAGAGTTAGATGTTTTACAAAAGGCTTTTCCCATGCTGGTGGCTGAATTAAAACAGTGGGGATTAGAGATTGCCTCAGAAAAGGTTCAAATTGCAGATACAGGGCTCTTTTTGGGCTCAAAGATTACTCCCAAAAATATAGTTCCTCAGAAAATAGAAATTCGCAAAGACCACTTACAAACATTAAATGATTTTCAGAAACTTCTGGGAGATATAAATTGGTTGAGGCCCTTTTTAAAAATTCCATCTGCTGATCTAAAACCCCTCTTCGATCTCCTGGAGGGTGAGCCTCATATCTCCTCACCCAGAAAATTTACCCCTGCCGCCCACCGAGCCTTACAGATGGTGGAAGAGGCCTTACAGGAAGCACAATTACAACGAATTGAGGAGTCACTACCTTTTAATCTGTGTGTTTTTAAGACAGCTCAATTGCCAACTGCAGTCCTGTGGCAACATGGACCATTACTTTGGATTCATCCAAATGCTTCCCCTGCTAAGATTATTGACTGGTACCCTGATGCTGTTGCACAGCTCGCGCTTCGCGGAATAAAAGCAGCTGTTACACATTTTGGCAGGGATCCTGATTCCTTGATTGTGCCTTATACTGCTGCACAAGTTCAGACCTTGGCAGCCACATCTAGTGATTGGGCAGTTTTAGTTACTTCCTTTTCAGGACAAATTGATAATCATTTTCCAAAGCATCCAATTTTACAGTTTGCCCTAAACCAGGCTATAGTGTTTCCACAAGTGACAGCTAAAGACCCACTCCCAGATGGGACTGTGGTGTACACTGATGGATCAAAAACTGGTATGGGAGCTTATGTGGTCAAGGATAGGGTTATATCTAAACAATATAATGAAACTTCACCTCAAGTTGTAGAATGTCTGATAGTACTGGAGGTTCTTGAGGCTTTTCCAGGACCCCTCAATATTGTATCAGATTCCTCTTATGTGGTTAATGCAGTTAATCTCCTTGAGATAGCTGGAATAATAAGATCCTCCAGCAGAGTTGCTAACATCTTTCAGAAGATACAAGCTGCCTTGTTAAATAGGAGATTTCCTGTTTTCATTACCCATGTCCGAGCACATTCTGGACTCCCAGGTCCCATGTCCTTAGGGAATGACTTAGCGGACAAGGCTACAAAGCTGGTGGCCGCTGCCTTGTCTACCCATGCACAAGCAGCAAAAGAATTCCATAAGCGCTTTCATGTGACGGCTGAGACCTTGCGCCGTCGTTTTGCTCTATCCAGGAAAGAGGCTAGGGAAATTGTTACTCAATGCCAGAATTGCTGCGAATTCTTACCTACTCCCCACATGGGAATAAACCCACGTGGCATTAGACCATTGCAGATGTGGCAGATGGATGTTACTCATATTCCCTCTTTTGGAAGGCTTCAATATGTTCATGTTTCTGTTGACACCTGTTCTGGCGTAATGTTTGCCACACCCCTAACAGGGGAAAAGGCCTCATATGTGATTCAACATTGCCTTGAGGCCTGGAGTGCTTAGGGAAAACCCAGAATTTTAAAAACAGACAATGGACCAGCATATACCTCTCAAAAATTCCGACAGTTTTGTCGGCAAATGGATGTTACCCATCTAACTGGCCTACCTTATAACCCTCAAGGACAGGGCATTGTGGAACGTGCCCATCGTACACTCAAATCATATCTGATTAAACAAAGGGGAGTATTGAGGATGTTCTACCCTCGGTACCAAGAGTTGCTGTATCCATGGCACTTTTTACCCTTAATTTCTTGAACTGTGATGCCCAAGGCCACACTGCGGCTGATCGCCACAGTTTAGAGCCTGATAGGCCAAAAGAAATGGTAAAATGGAAAGATGTCTTGACTGATCTCTGGAAAGGCCCGGATCCTATTCTTATAAGATCCAGGGGAGCTGTGTGTGTTTTTCCACAGGAGGAAGAAAACCCCCTGTGGATCCCTGAAAGACTCACTCGAAGAGCTCCTTCACAACTCCAGAATAAGAAGGATGGAGGCCAAGTGGGTGATGAAGACTCTCCTACTCAGGATGATGGTTCCTAGTATGATGGGAGAGTTACGGTGGGCCATCATGTCTACCTTCCCCCTACCGATGCCAGTGATGCAGAATGCCCAGGTGTTCCCTAGATTTTTCACAAATAATAGAGAGTTGGGGCTTGCCTTTTTGCCTTTAGATCCTCAGATACAGAGTTTTCAGGATGAGAGAACCTTGTCATTAGTAGGAAGCTTGTGCTTTACTGTGATTTCTTCATTAAAGGATAATTTTATTCATATGGATCCAGAAAGATCTAATGCTAATCCTTTTGAATTAATGGAAGCTGTACTGATCTTTCTCCTATGATAGTGAGAAGGGACAGATTACTTTTGATTGGAAAGGGGCATTAGGCAACAGTCTGAGTGAGGGACAGAGCTCTGGATCATCTGATTGGTCCTCCTCCAATGTTAAGTATACCCCTTTTAAGAGAACTAATTATTCAGCTGCCCTTTATTTGGGTTGTGAGTAATGATACCTTAGGTAAGAATCAGAAAGAAATAAATTGTTCTGCTTAGAATTGTTTTTATGCATTATGCTGGGATGCTATTAAGCACCCTTTTGCTTTGGTAATGCGCATGCCTCGATTTATTCCAGCTCCTGTTGAGGCGCCAAGTAATTTGAGTTTGTTTAGGGAAAAGCGAGATTTTTGGGATCTCTGCTATTATTGTGGGCCTGATAGCCACCGCCGCGGTTACTGCTTCGGTTACCGCCTCGGCCCTTGCACTTTCTGCCACTGTGCAGACAACTCAAACCATTAATGAACTATAGGCCACTGTGACCATGGTCCTAGATAAACAGGCCACTGCCAATTCTCAGATACAAGGAGGCCTGATGTTGGTAAACCAACAGATTAATTTGGTTCAGGAACAATTGGATATATTGTGGCAGATGGCCAAATTGGGATGTGAACAAAGTTGCCTGGCCTTTGTGTCACTTCAGTACAATATGAGAATTTTACAAGAGCAGCTAACCTGTCAAAAGCTCTGTCTCAACATTTATTACAGAATTGGACTTTTGAGTTTGAGCAGACACTCCGTGAGTTGAGAATGGCGATCCTGCAAGTGAATTCGACGCATCTGGATCTTTCTCTGATGGAAGACCTCTCCCCTGGATTTCATCTGCATTTTCTTATTTTAAGGAATGGGTGGGGGTAGGATCATTTAGCCTAGTTCTCTGCTGTGGAATAGTGTTGATGCTTTGGATGGTGTGTACGCTCAGAGCCCAAACAAAAGGAGAAAGTGGTGGTGGCACAAGCACTTGCTGCCTTAGAACACGGAGCATCCCCTGACATTTGGTTAACCATGTTAAAGCAATAGGTCGCTGGCCTCCCAGCTCTTGCACCCCACGAGGCTAGTCTCATTGCACGGGATAGAGTGGGTAGGCTTCAGCAGCCCAAGGAGTTGCAAGGCTAAGCACTGCACAGGAGAGGTCTGCGGTATAACGACTTTCTCCTGGGAGATAAGTCATCTTGCATGAAGGTTCTATGTCATGATCTCCTTCCCCCAGAAAAAAGACATCGGACTGGTCAGGACTTCCTCTGGGGATAAGACCCTGGAGAGGAGCTTTGTACATGTTCCGAATTTGCACATGGGGATTTGACCTCTATCTCCACTCCAAAGTTGTGGGTGTCCTATTGCTTCAAAAATAAATGAATAGGGGGAGATGTGAGGAGCCGCCCTCGCTATCGCTATTGCCGTTAGAAGATGGCGCTGACATCCACTGTCAGTTGGAGTTAACTGTCGCTGTCAGTTGGAGTTAACTGTCGCTGTCAGTTGGAGTTAACTGTCGCTGTCAGTTGGAGTTAACTGTCGCTGTCAGTTGGAGTTAACTGTCGCTGTCAGTTAGAGTTAACTGTCGCTGTCAGTTGGAGTTAACTGTCGCTGTCAGTTGGAGTTAACTGTTTAAACTGTGCCTCTCCCGTGACGTCATCTGGGGTGATGTGCAAACCACCAATCCCGGCTCTACACATCTCACTCGGAGCTCCTAGGCTTATATAAGGGGCTGGGTTTCTTAGCTTGGGGTCTCCCTCTAAGAAGCTGATCATCTATCTCTCAAGATGCATTAAAGCTTTACTGCAGAAGGATCCGAGTGTTCTGCGTCGTTCTTGCTGGCGAGACGGTAGCGCGGGACAAAAAGCAATCAAGACTCAAGTCTCTCCAAGGGAAGAATAATGTCTAGTTGTGATAAAGATGCAATTTAATCATAAAGAAACACATAGAAATCATTCTATATCAGCCCATTTACAATAATGGTACTTTTAATCTGCTCATTACATTCTACAGCATGCAGACACTATAATTAAACTATTCCCTCATTTGATAGATATTGCTGTTATTTCTAGGACTTTGCTGTCACAAACTATGCTACAGTAACCATCCACATGCATCACAAATCATAGAGTCCACATGCATTCCTACCAATAGAATTAGTGATGAAAAGAGCATATTCCATTTTCTAGATTTTACCATAATGAATATGTATATAATGTATAAGTATATAATCTGGAAAAATAAACTAAGAGATCAGTTGTAAGATGAACATATGGTTTTTCTAATATTTATCTTCTCAGATTCTGTATTAGTCTTAGGAAGAGAGTCTGGTCTGAAGCATGATAGTGACATGTCACAACTTGTTCATTGTAATTAAGGAGTCGTTGCTGTCTCAGACACACAGATACATGCATCTGGGAAGAATCATCTTTTTGTTTAAATATTAAAGCTTGGTTACAACTAGGCATCATGGTGCACACCTTCCATTCCAATGCTGGAGAGGTAGATGTGGGCGTATCTGTGAGTTCAAGGACAGCCAGGATACATAGTGAGTCAGACTGTCTCAAAAAACATTGTTTTCAACTAGGTTTTAAAGGAGTGCCAAATTCTTTTTCTTCTTTTTTAAGGATTTATTTTTATTTATTTGTATGGGTCTTTTGCGTGCATGTATTTCTGCACACCGTGTACATGCCTGGTGTTTGAGGAGGTCAGAAGTGGGCATCAGGTCATCTGAAATTACAGATGGGATGTTAGCTGTCATGTGGATACCTGGAATGGCACCTGAGTGCTCTGCAAGAACAGGTGCTTTTAACTGTGTAATTAATCTCCCCAGCTCTCAACTATAGTTTCAGATTAAAAGTTTGTTTTTAATAGACTTTTAAGATTCAGTTTGTTAAGATTCACTTTGTTTTAATAGTGTTCTCCAAGCTATATCTCAAAAATAAAGTAAAACACAAGGTTGACAAGTCGTCTGCCATGTTTCTAAAACTGCTTTGCTCATCACAAGTGATGTCTGGTAAATCTTATTTCATCTGCTAGGTTCTAATTACTAAAAGAACTAAAGACTCAGATGATAATGGCCCCTGTATTAGCCCCAATGACAGATGGTAACATTGCAATTCTCTGCATTTGGCATAGAAAATTCCAAAAATGTGCTACAATCATTCTCATCTTATCCAATAGCAAAGGGCTTTGTAATTGTCCGAGTGTGTGTATTCCTGTGTAGACCTATACTTTTAAAATCCTGTGGTAAAATGCTAGTGAGACAACAGATTCCTCCAAGATTGATTCCTTTCTATGCCAGGAGACAGATGTAACCTGTACAGCTTTACTGAGAAGTTGAGGTTGGGTGATGAGGAGCAGGGGCAGGAATCTCTTCAAGATGTCTCCATTGTGCCAAGCTACCCCAGAATGGCTCTTTAGTGCTCTGCCTTCCACTTCTTCCTCTTCTCTGGAGGGTGATATTATTGTGACGAATCGAGTTTGTAGTTGGGGTGAAGACAAAAGTTTGTGCCCCAGTTGGGGTATGGGTTGGGAAATAATAGAGGATTTCAGTTGTAAAGTAATCTCGCTAGCTTCCTGCATACCCTGTTTAAAAGTAACTCAGGCACACCTCTGAGAATGCCCTGGGAAGGGAGTTATTCAGGCAGCACCACAGGAAATTAAGGAAGCTGGTGGGGCAGAATTTTATGGAAAGAAGGTTTTAAAATATGTTTAAGACCAACTACTTCTTTTAATGTCTTTCTAAAATAGCAGCCAAAACAAAACCAGTGGAGTTTTCAGATTTATCCAAGTGAATATGTCTGGTCTAATTAAGCAAAACGAGGACAGTGTATAAACTCAATAACAGTTATGTTCCAGGAGAGATAGCTCAGTGGGGAACCTGGGTTCAATTCCCAGCATTCACATGGTGGTTCACAACAGTCTGTAGCTCCAGTTCCAGGATACTCAACTCCCAGTCTCTGTGGCCCCCAGGCATATATGTGATGCACAGACATATATGCAACAAAACACCCATATACATAAAACAAAAATAATAATACTCAGTTGCTACTTTATCCAAAATGTATGTACATTTATGATTAGGTGTGCCATTTACAGTAGTCTAGTTTTATTCCTGAAAGGGCTAATAATAATTTGTTTTGTCCTCTGAGAAGACCTAGATTATCATGAGACATATTAGTAACTGGGATGCAGGTACAGTATTGAAATGGATGATGAATAATTCAAATAGACAATTTACATTCTGAGAATTAGGAATTAGCATTCTGTTTTTTTTAAAGACACTCCTATGCCAGAAATGGGTTAAACACTCATTTTCTACATGACTGTTCTATTCTTAAAGATGTGAAACGTGTTCTAGCAAAAACTGACACATGAATGTTTATAACAGTATTATTCAGATTAGCCAACAAATAGACTCTTCCAAATGCTATCTAAAACTACATAGATACAAAAAATGCTGTGTCTTACAGTACAAACATTATTTGGACATAAAACCAAATGCAGTACTAACAATGCTAAAATATGGATGAACCTTGAAAACACAATTCTACATAAAAGAAGACATGCAAATGGCACACATATTGTATGATTCCATTTTCATGATCTACCACAGGCAACTCCATGCAGAAAGAAAACATGTTGGTGGTTGCCAGAATTGGGTATGGAATTTCCTGCTGGGGTAATGAAATGTTCCAAAAATTGAAAGTGGTGATGGATGCCTGAGCCCTTTAATGCACTGAAAATAATTGAATTATAAATATTAAGTGGATGAGTTGCCTAACATGTGATTGATGTTCCAATAAAACTGTTACCAAAAAAAGAGGAAAAAGCCTATCGGCACAGATCTAGTTAGCATAGGGGTTTGTAAATTAGCTGAATAATTGTTGCATCTTCCTGGGAAATATGACATCTAGTGCTTTCCTGTACATAACTAAAAATAAGGATAGCTGGATTTACATCCTGTCTGGTTCCTATTTTTAAGCCCCAGGGATTCTGAAGGATCCACAGACACAGTTAACTGGCCAAATACTTGAGTGACTCAAGCATTTCAACTGGATCTGGGAAACACTCAAGTTTACACATTGATCGTCTATATCTCCAGTCAGATAAGCCAATATAAGGGGCCAGGGAGAAATGAAGATGCTCTAAAGGGACAACTGCATCTCTCATTTTGACTATCAAAACAGTGGACTTCAAAGAAATGGAAAATTTCCCCCAAAGGAATCTTATTCTGGTAGGAAGAAAGAAAGGGCCTTAGCCTTAGTGGGGAACTTGCCCACTGTAAAGAGATTTCCCCACAGTTCTTACAACTTGTCAGACCATCTTGTCAGATAACACTGAAGTCCAGACAATACTGGATCCCTGATGGATGGACGAAACCACACCTTGACTGGGACTGCTTAAATGTTCACATATTTGGCCCTCTATTTAAGTTTTAATCTGACTTCAGTACCCCACGATGGATTTGGAGTGTTAGCTGGATCCCTTTGTCCTTCCCAATGTGGCTACATTGAACACATTTCACACTGAATAAACCTCACTATTAATTTGGTTCTTTTAATTGACCTACTGATAGGTGGCTGAAGCTGGTTTGGGGCACAAGCTGTGACCTCCAATTTGATAACAACCTGAGTGCTTATTGTTTTGTTTCAGTGCTGGGGACCAGGACCTTGCATATGCTAGGCAAGTGCTCTAAGCTATACTTTCAGTCCTATTTGAGACGTTTATTATTTCTAATTTTTATTAAATCACCTTTTTCATAGTCATACCTACTTGATCTATGTGTATCTCTTTTTTCACATTGCAATACTGTTTTTTGTCATCTGTAAAGTTTATCCTCAAAAATCACACAATCACACAAACAAGTTACAAAACAAACAAACAAAAAATCAAACAAACAAACTGGCCATAATGTTTGAAGTAAATGTAGGGTTTTGTGTTGGATTCATAGTTGTCTTGGGCCACAGATGCTCCACAAGCTAGGGGTTGTTTTCTATTCATACTCTCATAAGTGGAAAATAAGGTAAGTTAAAAATACACTTAAACAGCTGGAGAGATGCCTTAGTGGTTAAGAATACTTGTTCTTCTGTCGGAAAGCCTGATTTTGGTTCCTAGCCACTATATAGGGTAGCTTACAACAACATGTAACTCTGGCTCCAGGAGATCTGACGCCCTTTTCTGGCCTCTGCAGGAACCTACATTCATGCACACAGCAAAACACATACACATAATTTAAAAGAAATAATAAAAAACTAAAAAAAGTACATTTCATGCATTTAACATACCAAATGACATAGATTAGTCTAATATGTTTTGAATCTGTTCAGAACACTTATATAAGCCAAAACTTGGCACAGACCATCTAGCAGAAGCTCTGATTTCTAGTAAGCATTGACTATTCCCTGGAATTTATTGTGTACTGTACTACAAATGAAAACAATGGTCGCACATATACTCAAAATTAACATACACAGCAGGATATACAGATGGACCTTTTGTAGATATGGTGGGATGTAGAAGCACATCAACATCCAAAAAATGCCTTAGCAACACACCACAGTGCAGTGTAGACGCAGCATGGCCTATTTCCCCTCAAAGTTACATGATGGCTGAGCCGCACTTTGCTGTTTCTGCCAAGCATCATGAGGGAGTGTGATAAAACACATCAACAGCCTAGGAAAGATCAAAGTTCAAAATTTGAAATATAGCTTCCATCAAATGTGTATGCTTTCACAATGAGGCAAAATCAGAAAATGATAAATTGAGCCATTGCAATTTAGGGACCTTCAGGGGCTTCCAAAAACTATTGTTATCAGATTTGAGGATGGATTTGGCTTACTTACAGAAGGTAGGACACACGACTGGAGGAGCACTAGTAAGAGAGAAATTTTTATTTCCACAGAGAGAAACCCCAAGTATTTGTGAGACCATTTTTCTTCTAGTCTATTTTAAATTTTATTTTATTTAATTAGCATTTTTAAATTTACTTTACATACCGGCCACAATTTTCCCTCCCACCTCTCCTCTGATTCCCTCCTCCTCACTCTCATGTACCCCCTCCACATCCACTCCTCCTCCATCTCCATTCAGAAAGAGGCAGGCCTCCCATGGGCTTGAACAAAGAATGACACATCAAGTTGAGGTAGCATGGAACTCTTCTCCCTGCATCAAGGCTGGTCTGGGGAAGGAGATCCAGCATGGGGAACAGGTTCCCAAAGGCCAGCTCAAGGCCAGGGACAGGTCCTAATCTTGTGAGAACATTTTAAAGGGATTCAAAAGTACCGATCAGTCCAGCTGACTGGGCCAGAAGAGGTGGTCCAACAACCTGTTCTATTTTTTTTCTGTTGCTATGATAAACACCATAACTAAAAGCAAACCATACAGAAGAGAATTTATTTGACTAACAAGTTACCGTCCATGTCCAAGAGAAGCTAAGGCAGGAACTGAAGGCTGGAGGTTGAAAGAGAGCCCATGGAGGAATGCTGCTCCAGGCTTGCTCCCTGGTTTGTGTTCAGCTTGATTTCTGTGGAGGTTTGAATGATAATGGCCCCTATTGACTCTAATATTTGAATGCTTTGCTGCTAGCTTTCGAACTATTTTGGGAAGGCTTAGAAGGTGTAGCCTTGTTGGAGGTGGTATAACACTGGAGGTGGACTTTGCGGTTTCTAAAGCCCACACCAGATCCAGTTTCTCTCTCCGCCTCCAACTTGCAAATCTGCACTGTAAGCTCTCAGCTACTGCTCCAGTGCCATGTCTTCTTGCTTGCTGCCTTTCTCCCTGATGACGGTCATGCACTCAACCTCTAAAACTAAGCAAGCTCCCAATTAAATGTGTTCTTTGATAAGTTGCCTTGGTTATGGTGTCTCTTGAATAGCAATAGAAAAGTAACTAATATACTTTCTTATAAAGCTCACCTGCCTAGGTAAGGCATCACCCACAGTGGGTTGGACTCTTCTACATCAATTAATGATCAAGAAGATACCCCACTGGCATAGCCACAGGACAATTTGGTGGAGGCAATTCCTCAATCAAGGTTCCCTGCTTTTAGATGTGTTAAACTGACAACAAAACTAAGTAGAATGAAAACTTTTGTTGTAGCCAGTTTGCCTTGGTCTTCATAGAGCTCTGCTTCAAGTGAAATGACCTAGTAATGTGGAGTACTGTGAATATGAATTCTATCAACCATCTTTGGTACCTACATGTGAAGGTTCCGCTTTTAGTTTTTCTCCAACGATCCTGGGCTCCTGACATTGACACCGTGTATGATTTCCTCTCCTCATGAGTAGCTGTGACTTCTGACTTGCTCTAACTAAAAGAATGTAGCAGGGATGATGGGAATACCACTTTCTATCATGCAAGCTGACTTTCTCTACTGCCTTTGCAATTTATGTGACTTGATGAAGCAAGCAGCCATGCTAGGGAGGACTATGTGTCAAATAGAGTGAGGTGAGACTCTGCTAACAGTCAATCCAGGAGAACACAGGAACTGAGTTGTCCTGACCATGAGACCTTGCAAGTAAACCCTCTCCAGTTGAGTTCCATATGGGACCCAGCACCATTCAGGAATCTCTATTGCAATTCTCTGCAAGACCTTGAAACAGGCATCCTAGCTAAGCCTGAAGTTGAGGCAATAAATGTATGTGTAACAAGAGAGAGAGAGAGAGACTGTGTGTGTGTGTGTGTGTGTGTGTGTGTGTGTGTGTGTGTGTGTGTGTGCGTGCGTGCGTGCGCACTGTGGTAGAGTTTCATGTCAGGTGTCTCCCAGTTCTGGGATTAAACTTGTGTGCCACCACCTCCTGACTCAACTAATTTTTTGAAAAATGTTCTCTCACTGAGCCTGGAACTGACCAGTTTGTCTAAGCTCTTTGTTGATGAGTTACAAGGACCTTCCTGTCCCTGTCGTCCCAGTGCTGGGATTGCAGGATGCCTGCTTTTTATGTGGGTGTTGGGAATCCAAACTCAGGTCCTCACGCTTTTTCAGCAAGCACCTTATTGAATGACTCATCTCCCAAGCTCCTAAACTGCTTTTCAATTGAGGTGTCTCATTGTGTTGGCCAAGCTGTCTTAAAACAATTCTCTTGCCTCAGACTCCTGAGTGTCTGGGATTACAGTTGTGTGCTACGGTGCTTAGCTTAAGCTGCTTTGGAAAAAAACAACTCTTGTGAGGATAACTCCTTGCTCAGAAAGTTTTCTTTTGTATCAGCCTTAGGGAGGGGACTGATTATTGTATGCCCCAGTAAAATGGGTACAATAAGAAATAAGATGAGACAAACACTTATTTTAAAACAAGTTCTAGAAACAAAAGTATTCTGTTATGGGGGGGTGTCTTTCACCTGCATGTACATCTGTGCACTACATGTGTGCAGTGCCCCTGGAGACCAAAAGAGAGCACTGGATTGCTAGGGGATGGAATAACAAAGGGTTGTGAGCTGCCATGTGGATGCTAGGGATCAAACCTGGATCCTCTGGAAGAGCAGCCAGTGCTCTTAACTGATGGGCCATCTCTCCTGCCTGAAATGAAGTATTTGTAGGTTCAATGAAATGCCTTGGATTTGCCTTAAAGTTGTTCATTTGGGATTTGGGTATTGTAGGCAGGGGGTGGGGTTTGGAAGCAGAGAGAGACTATAGATGAAACTAGCTAAGTTATGTACTGGTAATTATTAAAGTTGAGTGATATGTAAACCATTATATAATTCTTTCTACTTCTGTGTGCATGCTTGAAATTTTCCATAATAAAGCAAAACCAGTTCTTACAAGGTCACATTGTTCTGTACTGCCATGTAAACAGTAAGTATTTCAGAAGTCACTAAACTGTGACCTATTGTACAGACTAATAGAACTATTGCCATTCAAAATACATGATATGGAGATTCTTGTACTCGGCTTGACATGTGACCATTTTTTAGCAGATGCTATTTGTATTTGCAAGATATGATGTTGTTGCCTGTTATTCATTTTGAGGGAGGGTCAGGTCCAAGATAGCAACATTTTAGGTTTATTTTGGTTATTTAAACTCTGTGCTCTTAATGGCTATGATTGACAATAACTTTGTGTAGTAGGAATAATAAAAACCCAGAGACAGATATTGGGGTTAAAGCTGAAAATCAGAGAAGCAAAGAAGCCAGCCACTAGAGAGTTCTCACCTCTACCAATGCTCAGATGGAAGGGGCAATCCAGTGAACCTCAGAGTGCTCCCAACTGCATTGCTCCTCCAACTGCATCTCTCTTGTCTCCTCCTGCCTTATATTCCTGTCTCTGCCCAGCCATATCACTTCTGTCTCCACCTCCCTAGTGCTGGGATTAAAGTGTCTTTCCATGTGCTGGGATCGCCTTTGTGTGAGTTTTTCTTTTAGACAGATTCAATCTCCTGAAGCCCAGGGTGGCCTTGAACTAACATTCATCTGCTTCTGTCTCTCAAGTGCTGGGATTAAAGTTGTATACCATCACTGCCTGGCCTCTATGACTAACTAGTGTGGCTATTGGGATTAAAACTGGGTGCCACCACTTCCTGTCCTCTATGGCTGACTAGTGTGGCTGGCTTTGCATTCTGATCTTCAGGCAAGCTTTATTTGTTAGATCATAAACAAAATATCTCCACAACTTTTTATAGATTTAAATAGAAAACATCACAAATATATTGATTATAATGTAGGCATTATATGTATATGCATATATAAGCAGTAGCATACACAAAACCGAAAATAACGCCAGGCGTTGGTGGCTCACGCCTTTAATCCCAGCACTTGGGAGGCAGAGGCAGGCGGATCTCTGTGAGTTCCAAGACCAGCTTGGTCTACAAGAGTTAGTTCCGGGACAGCCTCCAAAGCCACAGAGAAACCCTGTCTCCAAAAACCAAACAACAACAACAACAAACAAACAAAAAAAACTGGAAATGATAACACAAAAAGAGAAAACAAACTAATTTATATAGAAATTTCCCAAACAGGGAAAACCTAAAGCAAAAATTAAAATAGCCCAAGGTTCCTCAGAACCAGTACATTTACATTCAACACAGCAAAGACAAATGTTACCTTCGATTCAGGGGGCAAAAAAGTCCCTTTTTGTCTTTTAAAGCATTTCATCCTTTTAGCACTAGAGAACTGACTCAGTGATGAAGACCACTTGCTACTCTTTCAGAGGACCTTGGTTCAATTCACAGAACCTACATGGTGACTCACTACTCCAACTATTGGCGATCTGGTGCCCCCTTCTGGCCTCTACAAGTACACATGCAGTGCAATATATACATGCAGGAAACCCATGAATGAAATGAAAATGAATACATTTTTACTAAATGATTTCATTCAAAGCCAAGCATGATGGCATATGCCTATAATCAGGAGACTGCGGCAAGAGAGCACTGTGAGTTCAAGGCCAGCTGGACTACATAGAGCATTCTAGGTCAGCTTGTGCTACAGTGTAAGAATCTGTCTCGAGAAAAAATTATTCAGACTGTCAATCATTTAATATGTATGCTCTGACAGGCACTGAAACGTGTTTTGGCAGGAAAGAAATGAGAAAGTACTTAAATCCCAGCCTTCAGGGAGAACACTTTGAAGCGAGGGTTTAAGATTAGGACCTCTTTATACTGGGCTGAAATTGCCTTTTAAGTACAGAATGATTGGGCATTCGTTAATAGGATACTAATAGGAATGAAGGCAGCTCCACATTCCATTTCAGTGCTTTGCAGTATATGTTCATTTTTGCTTTTCATAGGTATTAAGAGTGTACCTAAGTACACTCCCTAATTAAACAAGTGCTTTCTTGAATGAAACCAATGGTCAAACCATCAGGGAAATCTTGTTTGACCAGCTCTGCACACCCTAACTGATGGAGAATTCTCAGCCTCTTGGTAAGGATATTAAAAATAAATAAATGGATCACCTACATGGCTAACAGGAGCAGATAACTACAGTAAATGAACACCTGAGTTAACAGGCAACTGACAACCACGTTGAAAAGGTCATGACTGCTTTGGTTGTATACAAAAGAGTTCTCTTGTCTCCTACATGGAGAGGGTAGATAGAGAATTCTAGAAAACAAGCCTGGAACTTTATAGTTAAGATTGGCTTGATTTTAAGGTTCAAGTCAGCAAAAACAAGGCTGTTGGTTTGGGAATTTTGACACCCTGACAGATGACTCAGGCCATCTAGGTGAGTGCTCAAAGAGGTTTCAAATCTTGTCATCCTTTGGATGAGAATAGGGTCAGGAATTTAAGGTCTTGGTACCCAGTTGATGGTACTCTTTGGGGAATGTCTTATTTAAGTTATCTATTTGAAGAGATACCATGGCCACTCTTGTAAAGGAAAACATTTAGTTGTGGCTTATAGTTCAGGGGTTCAATCCATTACCAGCATAGCAGGAAACAAGGCAGTGTAGGCAGACATGGTGCTGGAGAGGAAGCTGAGAGTCCTAATCTTGATCCACAGGTAACAGGAAGTGGTCTGTCTCACTGGGCCTGGTTTGAGCATATATGAGACCTCAAACCTCCTCCAACAAGATCACACCTCCTCCAACAAAACCACAACTCCTAATAGTGCCACTCCCTTTGGGGGTCATTTTCTTTCAAAGCACCACAGGGAAGTTTAGGAAGTGCAGCCTTGCAGGAGGAAGTACGTCACTGGGGACAGGCTTTGAGAGTAAAAGGCCCTTCCACTTTGCACACATTGCTTCATGCTTGCATTTGACGATATGAGCTCTCAGCTTCCTGCTCTTCAAACCATGCGTGCCATGCTTTGTAATGATTGCCGACTTTATCCTTCTGAAACCACACAAATAAACTCTATTATAAGTTGTCTTGGTCACAGTGTTTTAAAACAGCAACAGAAGCTGAATGTGGTGGCGCAGGTCTTTAATTCAAGCACTTGGGAGGCAGAGGCAGGCAGATCTCCAAGTTCGAGACCAGCCTGGTCTACAGAGTGAGTTCTAGTACAGTCAGGGCTACACAGAGAAATCCTGCCTTGAAAAACAAAACAGAAACAAAAACAAAAACAAAAAGCCCAGCAACCAAAAAGTTACTAATACAAACCCTTAAGCTAATGGATATGAACCACCTCATCTGTATTAAGAGCAAGCATCCTGCTGTCTCCATGCTGGAAGACTAAGCAAAAGCCTCTTTCCATAAAACAATATAAGTTCCATTTCAGGACCCTTCCTAATGTCCCTTTCAGTATAGTATTTAGGCATCATATATTTGGGGATGTGCTGGATCTGGTATGCAAGGAAAGGGCTTATACTCCAAGGAAGATGAAAGCAACTAGCAACCAGCAACTAGCAGAAGAAATGGCCCTTGGTGCATGAAAATACATTGAGCAGGTAAGGTAAGAGGAATTCTTTTTTTTCTCAGATTTTTTATTTAAATTAGGAACAAGCTTATTTTACATGTCAATCTCAGTTCTCTCTCCCCCAATCCTCCCCTGCTCTCTACCAACCCCCTATCCCATCCCCTTTCTGCTCCCCAAAGAGGGTGAGGCCTTCCATGGGGGAATCTTCAAAATCTGTCATATCATTTGGAGAAGGGCCTAGACCCTCTCCCGTGTGTCTAGGCTGACAGAGTATGCCTCTACATGGAGTGTACCTGCCAGGGGAGATAGATACCATGATCACGTAAGAGGAATTCTATGACTGGGAAAGTACTAACTTGGGAGCAGATTTTCTGAGCTACACAATGTTAAGACATTGTCCAGGACCCCAGAAAGTCGTCAAATTTTCTAATGGGATGGTACCTAGAAGTAAGAAAAATGTGATAGCTTATAACGAGAGAAGCTGAAATGTTAGAAGTGTCGTGGTGCCAGGCATTGGTGGCACATGCCTTTAATCCCAGCACTCTGGAAGCAGAGGAAGGCAGATCTCTGTTGAGTTCGAGACCAGCCTGGTCTACAGAGTGAGTTCCAGGACAGCCTCCAAAGCCACAGAGAAACCCTGTCTCAAAAAACCAACCAACCAACAAACCAACCAACCAACCAACAAACAAACAAATAAATAAATAAATAAATAAATAACTGCTGTGGCAAATAGCATGGAAGGGGAACAAAAGGACTCCAGGAAGTACCCATATTAGAATGGATGTTACTAAGGACAGCCACATGACTTACTGAAAGATTGAATCACCAAGAACAGCCTGTAAATCCACTGTTTAACAAAGGCCACCAGTAATGCTTGGAGATAGGGTTGCTGGTATCACTGAAAAAAGTCTAGGGGTTGTGAGATAGCTTTAATGGTATGTGGGGTGCCTGTATTTTCAGCTACTGCAGAGACTGATGCAGGAGGATCTCTTTCAAGGTCAATCTAAGAAACAGGGTCCTGGTTAGTTTTTTTTTTGTCAGCTTGGTACAAGACAGGGTCATCTGGGAAGAAGGAACCTCAGATGAACAAATGGTGTCATAAGGTTGGTGTATAGGCAAATCTATGGGGCCATTTGCTTGATTAATGATTGATGTGGGAGGGCCTAACCTACTGGGGGTGGTGCCATTCCTGAGAAGGTGGTCTCAGGATGTATAAGAAAGCAGGCTGAGCAAGCGACAAGGAGCAAGTCTGTAAGCAGTGGTCCTCCATGGCCTCTGCTTCAGTTAAGTTTACTTGCTTTTAACTTTGTAATAACATCCAAATCAGAGGGCAGGTCATGGTTCTTATTAGCCAGGGGCCAGGAGCTTTTATAATAATTGTAATATAAATTACATTAATGAAATTATTGTATTAGTGTGTATTATTATATTACTATTAATAAGATATAATATACAATTATAATAATAAAATTAAGTTTATATGGACACCAAAGGGAGACGACTCAAGAGAGTTCTGGAGATGATTGTTAAAACAGCATGGTATCTCTTGGGGTATAATTTATTGGACTATTAGCTTGTAATAACAGAAAAAGTCTGGAAAGTCAAGGGCAGACACTTCAATAAGCTGTTATGACCTCTGGTACATTTTCTAGGTCTGAGACCATTTGCAGTCTCGAGCTCAGCAGAGGATGGGATTAGGTTCCTAAGAGAAAAGAGTTCTCTGAGTCTCCCCTTTCTTTCTGCAGATATGCTTCTGGTCATTTATTTGAGCAACTTTTCACCAAATAAAGCAAATACTGGGATGTGGTAAAGTATATGGGAGATCTATTCTGAACTGATACAAGTGCTCAGAGAGCCAATGCATCGTTAATGTCAACTGTGAGAGCAGGGATAGAATGAACCCAGGTAAAGGAGACCTGGGCTTCCAGCCAAGACCCACCTCAGAGGAATCCCTCTGGGTGCAAGAATTAGTGTAAGAACATTCTCTGGGTGTTCAATGAGGTGGTTTTCGTTAGCATTTTGTGACTTTGGCTAGTGACTTAATATCTGTTGCAATGGAGATGGTCAAGTGGAAGTCTGTTACTAAACCACTACTGCCCCCGGCCAAGACAGTAAACCATCGCATCCCCAAGGGTGGGTGTATGTGCAGATCAGTGTTATATTTAAGGATGTAGGAGTGGTGATTGGCATTATATCTCCGTGGAATTTTCAAGTCTTATGTCTGAAAAAGCTAGAAAGAACCTGGAAAGTGACTATAGACTCCTATAAGATTGAGCAAGTAGCAGGTATAGGCAAAACTGTAAATGCAAGCTGTCCTAGATGTTCTTTGTGAGAGTAGATTAATACAGTTAGAAATCCATGTTATGTTGGATTTGGTGGTTATTGTCTGCAATCCAAATTTAGGAGGTTGAGGAGTTCTGGGTGAGCCTGGGCTATATAGATAAACCTTGTCTGAATTACTCAGTTCTGGTGTGGTGTGCATGGCTGTAAACCCAGTCCTCATGAGGCCAAGGCAGGAATCTCAATGCAATTTTAAAACCATCTTGAGCTACATAATCAATTCAAGCCCAGATTGGGCTATATATTGAGACCTTGACTCAAAAAAATGTAAGTAGATAGATGATTGACAGATAATAGGTAGATAGATGATAGACACATAATAGATAGATGATAGATAGATAGATAGATAGATGGATATGCAGAGCACTTACTTATTATGCAGAAACCCTATGTTCAATCCACAGCATCACATAAACCAAGTAATCTCAGCACTTGAATGGGGTGGGAAGACTCAAGAGGATTGGGAGTTCAAAGTCATTCTCAGCTATATAGTGCATTGGCAGCTAGTCTAGCACACGAGAAAGAGAAAAGTTGCCATTTTAGCAGAATAGAAAAGGGCATGTATTTACAGTTTTGCCTCAAGGTTATATTAGCCCTCCAACCCATTTCCATATTTAGTCTGAAGAAACCACAACTGTCTATACATGCTGGAAAATATATTAACCTATCACACTGATGATGTTTTGATGATTCCACCAGATGAGTACTTTGAGTGTGAGAGATAAATTCCAGGAAAAATCAGAGGCTTACAAGACCCATACAATTTTTAGAAGTCTAGTGGTCAGGGCCATAGTGGGCAGTCCCTCAAAAATAATGAACAAAGTCTTGCATGTTGTATGTTGTACCTCCTGCTACAAATAACAACATAAGGTGAACTTTGTTGGGTTTCAGAGGCAACACATTTCATTCACGTGGGCTCTGCTCCATCCCTTACACCAAGTAAAAAGGAAAACTGCCAGCAGTGTCTAGGCCCAGAACTGTAAAGGGCTTTGTGGCGGGTCTAGACAGTCACAGGACACATGCCAATGGAGCTGTCATTAGCTGAGTTCTATCAGAGCCACTCAAGTGCCGAAGTGCATCTACTAATACCCCACCAATAGATGAGAGGGGGCTGGTCAATAGTGACCATGCGCAGAAGTAGAGGGCTTGAGAAAACTTCAAGATCATCCAGCATAGACCTTTATGACTGCACTATCTTTCTAGCACCATCCCGCTTTCAGTGCATGCCTATTGTTTTGGGGACTTTGGCATTAACTGTAAGAAGATGGCAAACAGCCAGGCATAGTGGCACACATCTTTAATCCCAGCACTGGGGGGGGGGCACAGAGGCAAGCAAATTTATGAGTTCAAGGTCAGTTTGGTCTTTGTAGTGAGTTCCAGGGAAGCCAGGACTACACAGATAAACGTTGTTTGGAAAACAAAACAAAACAAAAATGTGGTAAACCTTATTTTATGGAAAGGTTGGATCAGTATGAATGTACAAATTAGGGGCTGGAGGGTTGGCTCAGTGGTTAAGAGCACTGACTGCTCTTCCAGAGGACACAGGTTCAATTCCCAACACCCACATGGCAGTTCTCAACTGTCTGTAATTCCAGTTCCAGGGGACCTGACACCTATGGCAAAACATCAATGCACATAAAATAAAAATAAATAAATTTTTAAAAAGTTCAAATTAAAACTGGACAGTGGTCACTCACCTTCCCTTCACTCCTTCAACTGAAGAAGGTCATTAAGTCTTCATTAAAGACTGATCTTAACTTTGAAGCCACAAGGACACAGAAAATATTCTGAACAAATAAGGAAACTCTCCATCCTCACCAGTTCATTTGCTATGGGATCATATCCTTTTGTCTTCTAATTGTATTTTCCCATGACTGTTCACACTTCATCTGACTTAAGCATAAAAATATACAGGCTTCTTTGTTTCTTGGCTTCATTTCAGAAAGCTCCTGGGTCACATGAAACTTACATTAAATAAGTTTATATGCTCTGTCTTGTTAATGTTTTTTATTTGTTGCTGTTATTATAGGAGCTTTAGCCATGAACCTAGTTATGAGCAAGCAAAGAAATCTCCCAACACCATACAGGGCCACAGGATCTGGTCCCCAAAGGGGATGCATCTTCATTAGGGCTGTACCAAGAGTCCTGCCTAAGTTATAAGTGATACCACTGTCAGGGGGCCTTGAGCTCCTTGTGCCTCAGGACCAGAAGAGGTGTTGCTGAGCAGGAGTACTTCACCTTTCTTATCAGGAATACATGGCTGCTGTCCTACCAGTGGAGCAGGGAGAAATATCTGAAAATACGTGTGCCACTTGGGCCTAACTTGGCACTCTTAGGCTCAATGTGATTATAAGTGATCACTGCAACAGCTGTAGCATGAGAAGGGCATAAGGATCAGGTGGTTGACTCCCTTCACAATGAGGGTTGGGGTCAGGCCAGCTAGGAAGCTACAAAAGCCAGCAGAGGGTATTGGTTGTGGGTGAGAGTGTCCTAAAATGAATAGTAGGAGAGGCAGGGAACGTTTCAATTGGACCTCTGAGGTCAGTGCAAGAGTGACGCCTGAGTTTCTACAGGAATCACACACACTTGGGAGAAAGGCCTGAAGGAATCCGGAAGGAGTGTTGCATAGGTGCTCACCAAGCATGTACATCAAGGAAGGGCTAGCTTCAGTGGTAGGAGTCAAGTTCACAGATGGATCCAGCCCTCAGTGATTGCAGGCTTTGCCTTATCTGGAACAAGCCACTCAGTACCAACTCATATCCTTCCAGAAGCATCCTACTTTTGGTGACTGAGTGAGGCAGGAGCATAAAGGCCCCACCCATCTCCACCCATGTGGAGCTAGCCTCATGTGCAAGTTTCCCATCTCTCTCTGATCCCCAATAAACATCTGGCTCTATAGCTCCACCTTAATGGCTCCTACCAGTGGACCCAACTGGGCAGAATGCCACAAAGCATGCTTCTCATAGTCTACAACCTCTCTCTGGCTTGAGAAGATGAACCAGAGCCCTCTTGCTGACAGCAGTTCATTTGTTTTAAATTAATTTGTTGTATAGATGTATGAGCGTTTTGCCTGTATGTACATACACGTACCACATGCACACTAGTGCCTTTCTAGGTCAAAAGAAGGCATTGAAATTCCTGGAAGTGAACTTATGGGTGACTGTGAGCCATTATGTGGATGCTGGGAACTGAACACACAAGAGCAACAAGTGTTCTTAACCAATGAGCCATTTCTACAGCCCCAGCAGTTTATTTATTAAACAAATGTTTTTTTATTTAAGTTAGAAACAAACTTGCTTCACATGTCAATCCCAGCTCCCTCTCCCTCCCCTCCTCCCCCACCCTCCCCATCAAGTCCCCCCAGTCCCCCACCCAAACTCCACTCTGATTCCCAGGGAGGGTGAGGTCCTCCATGGGGGATCTCCAGAGTCTGTCATTTCATCCAGGTCAGAGCCTAGGCTCTCCCCTATGTGTCCAGGCTGAGAGAGCATCCCTCATTGTGGGATGGACACCCAAAGTCTATTTGTATGCTAGGGATAAATACTACCCAAGGCCCCATAGATTGCCTAGGCCTCCTCACTGACACCCACATTCAGGGGATTTGGATCAGTCCCATGCTTTCTCAGTCTGGGGTCCAAGAGCTCCCCCTTGTTCAGCTCAGCTGTTTCTGTGGGTTAAACCAACGAATCTTAAAATATTCCCAAAGGGAATAACCCATGTTTGGTGCGGGAAGTCCTTATGCTACACACACACACACACACACACACATATATATATATATTTACAACCACATAAAAGCATATCATATATTTTGAAAAGTTAATTATCTCAGAACCAGAAATGCCCTTCAGGCTCTCTGCTGACATAACATTTATAAATGTCAAGAGCAACTCTCCAGATTTTGTTCTACTTCAGTATATGAAGGAGAAATATTGCTTTTATACATTCCCAAATAAATGTGTAGATTTGAAATAAAGTGTCTTGTGTTGTAAATGAAAACGTTTTAATAAAAAGACCCCGAGATACCTTTTGATGCATCCCTTCAGCAGCTGCAGAGGTGATGCAGCAGTTTTGAGTGCTTGCTGCTCCCACAAAAGATCTCAGTTCTGTCCCCAGTACCCTGTCATGTGTTACACAGGACCCCATGCCCTCTTCTTGCATCTTTGATTACTGATGCTCACATGCATATTCCCAAACACACACACACACACACACACACACACACACACACACACACACACACGCACACGCACGCACGCACGCACGCACCTGAAAGGAAGACAAAATCGTAAGAACAAAGACCGAACAAGATACAATTCCTTTCTTGTAACTGAAAAACTTACCAGGAAGCAAAGAAAGAGTAAGGGGAAAACATGCAAATCCTCTATATAATTAACGCATTCTGAGCAGCAGGGATCTTTGTAGCGTTGTGATTTTTTTCACTCAGAGCTAATTAGCTTTCAATGACAACACTTTAGAAAGCAAAGATTCCAAAGAAGAAAGTAAATATTGTATGAAAAAATGATGAACAATTTTGAATTGGAAAATATTGAGATCCCCAACAATACAACAAAGACTCATCATAGTCCTGGTTGCCTGGTTTTTTGGTTTCTCTGCCAATGCTGGCACTAAACTTACAGAGCTGTTGGTTTGGCTTCATATTTCAGTTGTTTTTATGTTACTATCATAGTTCAACACAAAAAGCAGGATGCTGTCTCCTTCATGTAGACATACTTACCCATCACACACGGACACACACACACACACCATCTCAGCCACTTATGAGATGATTACATCAAGTTGAGTTCAGGCTACAGTATTAAAACAGTTTGTCTTCGAGAGAGTTAGACAACCTTTAGGATGACTTAATTTGACTCATTTAAAAGCACAATATAATCTAATATAGTAGAATAAGTATTGTGCCTAGTGACAAGCTGGGTTTGAATCCAAGATCTATCAGTTACTAGTTTTGTGATATTTCCTAAGTCATTCATCATCTCTGAGCCCCAGCTTCCTCATCTGAAAAACATCTGGCAAACCAGTGCATACCATACAAGTCTGTGTGTATGGAATTGTGTGACATGTTGTTGTGTGCTAACACTTTTTCTAAGGAGACATGAACAAATGACTATACTACCCCAGGTAGGAAACCAACAACAGAAACAAACAATTCCACCCATGTGTAGCTTACTGAACCAATGATTGTTTTTTGGTTTTTTGAGACAGGGCTTCTCTGTATTGTTTTGGAGGTTGTACAGGAACTCACTCTGTAGACCAGGCTGGCCTCGAACTCATAGAGAGCCACCTGCCTCTGCCTCCCAAGTGCTGGGATTAAAGGCGTGAGCCACCAATGCCCAGCTTGAACAAATGATTTAACTAAGGCTGCTTATAGTAACATAGGTTAGGGGGTGGCTGCTAACAGAACAGGGGTAACTCGTGGGTGGCTACACCACTAAGGAAAATGTTTCTGCCTCACAGGAAGTATTAATTGTCTTTAAATTATTGAAGAAAATTAGGGCCTCATGAGCTCCTCCTGTGATTCCTGACAGAAAGTTAATGAGCCCAATCTTGTATAGGTCTTTTGCAGGTAATCACAAGTGCTCAGAGTTCTAAATGACTACCATCATTTCAAGCCAGGGAACACTATTCCCTAGCACACATAATACAATTTTGAATTTTTTCAAAGGTAGCCAAGGGTTCTGGTGACATAAAGAGACTCTCACAGGCTTTTTCCACTGCTGGGTGCCTGTTTTAATGTCAACAGGCATGGTGTGAAAGGTGAAGGAAATGCTTCAAAGATAACTCAGAATACATTCTGAGAAGCAGGTATAAACAAGGTGTACCAATTACCCAACAAAAGTAACTTGAGGAAGGAAGGGTTTATTCTGGCTTACAATGCAAAGGTAGGTACAATCTATCATGGTAGAGAAACCATGGTGTCAGGAGCAGGAGGTAGCTGGTCACATTACAATCACAGTCAGGAAGAAGAGGGAGATGGATGCTGGTGCTCAGCTTGCTTTCTCCAATTTTTTCAGTTCAGGACTTCAGTCCATGGAATGATGCCACCCACATTTAGAGTGGCTTCTCCATCTCAGTTAACCCAATCTAGAACTGTCCTCAGAGATATGCCGAGAGAGACTAACGTGCTAGATGAGGCTAGATCTTGTGGAGTTGACAATCAACATCAACTATCACATTCGGTCTCCCAGGAAGTGATAACCTGAGCCAGTGAAATACAGTGATAATCAAAAGCCTGGAGAGAGAGAGAGAGAGAGAGAGAGAGAGAGAGAGAGAGAGAGAGAGAGAGAGAGAGAGAGAGAGAGAGGGAGAGGGAGAGGGAGAGGGAGAGGGAGAGGGAGAGGGAGAGGGAGAGGGAGAGGAAGAGAGACAGAGAGAGGGAGAGAGAGACAGAGAGAGAGAGAGACAGAGAGAGGGAGAGAGAGAGGAGAGGACGAGAGGACTAAGGACACTACTACAGTAGCTTTGACATCTGAAGCAGGCAGACATTCCGTTGATATTCAGTATGGGAATGAGGGTACATGTACAGTACATGTCTAACTATAGTATTAGTGTCTTTAGGGTACAAATAAGAAGACAATGATGTAAAAAAAGACAATGATGTATTTATTCTGCTCTGAATGCAGTTTAGTGGTGGGTCCCCAGCTGCATAGCTCCTTGTCTAAAGGGAAACAGAAAATACTATAATAATTTCTCTTGCCTTTATTCCATTTTCTCAGATGGTTTTTTTTTCACAATGGAGAACCAAAGCAGAGCCTTCGTCCCTTTTCTGGTACTCTACTTGCCAGGGACAACTTTACACAGCCTTCACTAGGGAGGGGCTTGGTAGGTTCTGACTCTAGAAATTTCAGTTGCAGGAAGTAAGTATCCAGAGAGGCCATCTAGCAGATTCATTATTTTGGGTTAAAGCCTCATGTAGTAACAAACTCAAAATATTCTCCCTATCACTTGATCTACTTTCCCAAACATGCACATATCCACTAAGGTATATATGTATATATCATATGACAAATGATACACTCTCCAGAGAATGGAATTACAGGAAGCATATCAATAAGGAGATAGATATGCTTTTACATTGTCAGTTAAGATCATAGTAACTACAATGAAGGGGACTTGTACTGAATCTTTGTAATCTCTGCTCATCCTCCCAACAAGACTATTGATCCTGGCTTAGAAGATGCGGAACCCGAGTTGCCAAGTTCACATGAGTAGTAAGTGACTTATGTTAGCCTGCACATTCAGTCTCTGAAGCCTCTTTGGAGAGAGATCAACTGTGGAATTTCTCTTTCATGCTTGCTTTTGAAGCCAGACTGCTTGGGATGGTATCTGCTCAATATTACCACTGATGTTTCTTAGGCATATTGTTTCCAAAATAAAAAGAATGGCTACCAAAGGTCTATTGGCACTGGCACAGTTATTTTTCTGCCTTTGTCATCTGGAACCCAGGCTTTACATCCTGAGGACATCGTGCTTTGACATAGCTGAAAAGGAGCAGGAGTTGGAAGTCCCAGGAGCTTCCCAGAGTAGGAGTTTAAGTGGGACTTAAAAACTCAGCACTGCACAGCATCCAAGACCTTTTAATTCACTGCTGCCAAGAGTTCTCTTGGAGGCAGAATGAACCCTCCACATTCACATTTCAGAAATGGCTCTGCCTTCCGTGTCACGGGCAAGTCCTACTGACACCTCCTTTCTGAATATTCCTAGCCTCAGGGCCAGAATTCATCGCTCTTCCTCCATGCTCTAACCCACTTTACACTAACATTGCTACTACAGTTCTTAGCACTTTGTTTTAGTTCATTGATGAGGTCAGAGAGGCCGGTTATATTCATAAATCCGTTGATTCCCATATCCCCAGGCTAGCAAATTTCATACTTCACCATATCTGAAACCGCACTGACTGAGAGATATACCAGTATTTCAAAAACTACTCAGAAGAAAATACTAACAACTATACTGTGACATGCCATTAATTTGAAGTTGTGTCTTAAATTCAGAAAAGTCAAGTGTTTCTTAAAGCCTGCATTAGAATATATGAAGGATGGGGGCTGCAGCAAAGGCTCAGTGGGTAGAGTACTTGCTGCACCAGTATAACAATGTGAATTTGGAGCCCCAGCATCCAACACAAAACTGAGCATGGCTGTGTGTGCTTGTAACCCTGCACTGAGAGGTAGAGACAGGAGGAAGCCAGGCGCTCAGTGGCCATTCAGTCTAGTCAGCTGGTGAGCTCCAGGTTCAGTGGGAGACCCCAAAAATAAAGTGGAGAGTGATGAAAGGCAACTACTGTTGACCTGTGGCCTCCACCCCCACCCCCACACATACACCAGGTACACAAACTATTTCTAAAATAAGTAAGGAGCTATGATAATAAAGGCTCAGAAAAATATTATAGAACTGGAGCCCTAGATGGAGCACATTTTAATAATACTGACAACCCAGGTTTCTTGGTGGAAGAGTTAAGGACTCAGTGGCACTTGGTGGTTTCATTGCTGATTTCAAATTCGAAACTTAACAAACTAAAGGAATGAGTGATCTAATGTGCCACTCCCATTTTAAAAATGCTTGTACATTTCACTAGCAATTGGAAAGTGGAGTAGAAGGATTTGGAGTTGGAGGTCAACAAGGGCTACACACTGAGGATCTGTCTCAAAAAAGGACAGAAATGAAGGAAGGGAGGAAGGAAGGGAGGGTGGGAGGGAGGGACAGAGGGTGGGAGAGAGGGAGGAAGGAAGAAAGGAAGGAAGGAAGGAAGGAGGGAGGGAAGGAAAAAAATACATTAATGGTGGCTGTGTGCTTGCTCTAGCATGAACAAGACCTTGGGTTTGATGCCCAGCACCACATACACAAAAACAGAATTATATTGAATGATTAAGTTTGGTAGTGTAGCACACTGTGACAGCTCAGCATACTATCATTAAGGAATGAGCACCTTTATGGGGCAAAGACAAATGAACAATTTTAAGAGTGTGTTGAAGAACAAATGATCCAAGTAGGGCAGAAATTTCCTGGTCTCCTTTGGCAGGTAGCCTCTTGGTGGGAAGTCAGAGGGACCACTAAAGCCCCAAACATCTTCATTGCTTTGAAACAGGCTACCAGTGCCTGCATTACCTTTATGACTAAGTGAGAAAGCACCAACGTTGATGTCTTCCACTTGAATTCAGTCTTCCCTGGCCAGGCAACCTTGCCTAGCCTCTGGGTCAGCTGACTTTCTTCCATTCATTACCTTCCCTGGTCTTAATGAATAAAGAAAAATAAGAGAAAGGAGAAACAACCTCCTTAACTTGTTCCACAGATTTACTGGCACAATGCTTGGAGATGTTGAAATAACATAGAGAGCCTGTATACACTGCCTTGGAAAGGCAGGTGTGAAGTACAGGTGCCCCAAAATATTAGAGTTGAATTTCACCTCCTCACAGGTATGGTTAGTTATACTTTCGAAGAAAAAAATCATTAAGTTGAAGTCATACCTAAAACCTGGACAGAATGTTTTGTAAATGATGGGGTTATCTCTATAATGCACACGTTGGCCTTGGGCCTCTAGGCTCCAGTGAGCCCTCTGCTCTTGCCTCTGGAGTGATGCAACTACAGGGCCATGCCACCATAGTCAGCTCTGAAGACAGATCTGCTTTTTCACTGTATAAATTAGGGCTTTTAGATCTAGAAGAAATTAAATAGTCAATGGGAAAGCGTGTGCTAGAGATCACAGTACCCCAACTCCCAGTTTGGGGATTTCACCACCTTTCTGACTGTATCCCACTCTCATAGTCTGTGATTACATTTGATTCATTTGGACTTAAAAAGATCCCAATAAGGGGCTGGAGAGATGGCTCTGAGGTTAAAAGCACTGGCTGCTCTTCCTGAGGACACGGGTTTGTCCTGGTGGCTCACAATTGCCTGTAATCCAGTTCCAGGGCATTTGATGCCTTCTTCTGGCCTCCATAGGCACCAGGCACATATGTGGTGCATATATATTTGTGCGTGCAAAACAGCCATATGAATAAAATTATTAAAATAATTAGAGATTCCCTTGTTTCTATACACTACATTAAAAAATAAACAAAACAGGGCTAGTAAAGTCACAGATCTTAGAGAAGAACCTACAACTGCTCCTTTACTAAACCAGCATAGTCCTAACTACATTCTAAATGCTTGTCCTTATATTCACAGATAAATGTACTCCTCTCAATAAAAATGCAGTTATGGAGCACAGTCCCAATGGATTCATTTATAAAACAACTCCTGAACCTAGGGCTCAGAGAACATTTTGGAAGAGTGGCAGAAAATTTGTAAGATCCAGAGGATTAGGGAGTTTACTATGAGACTGTGTCTCCGAGGAGTGTCAGAAACTGCACCCATAAAATCTCACCAACATGACTGCCTAAACATGATCTGAGCAAGGACCACAGGAATAGATATGCCAGAATGGACTGGAGAAAGCCCATGAGGCCTCAGGTTTACACAACAAACTACAGCAAACCAAGAGATGCTCAAAGTGGGAGAAATAGTCTTCCCCTGAGAAGAGCCCACCAACTGGTTACCCAATGCCAAATGCCCTGAAAACATGCATACAAGTAGCGTTGTACAGACTAACCAGGTTATATTTAGGAATACCCCTGCATATGCAACTACATATACATATGGGTATGTAGCAACAGTTATTGAAAAAGGAGGCCATGAATTTGCAATGGAATAAGGAGGGCATGTGAGTGGTTTAGAGAGAGGAAAGAGTAGGAAGAAATGATGTAATTATATTATAATCTCCAAAAAATGCAAGTAAGTGTGTGATTTCCAGAAATCGGGATGGTCAACACCACCATTGCAGGGAAT
Source organism: Mesocricetus auratus (assembly GCF_017639785.1). NCBI lineage: Eukaryota > Metazoa > Chordata > Mammalia > Rodentia > Cricetidae > Mesocricetus > Mesocricetus auratus. Next base: position 101,467,254 of record NW_024429188.1, on the reverse strand, counting down.
CAATCTGGGCCTTCATTTCCACTGAAGGACAGAGGCAGCACACTTTCCCTCTTTGTAAATACAAAGCAAATTCCCATTTTCTGGGCCCCGTACAGGGGTGGGTGATAACCTAAATCAAGCCAGCACTCTAGAAGTTTGTCTAGATGACATCTAACACCTTTCACAGCAGCCCTAGCTCAGTGATGGAAGCCAGACAAGGAGCTTGGAAAATTCACCCTGGCTGAACTCTGGAAGAACTGCATAAACAAAATGCCCCTTGCTGGCCAATGAGAGAAAATGCAAGAGCCATGGCTGACAGAGGCCCTGCTTCTAGCAAAGGTCAGAACAGTGACTCTAAATCATTCTTTGTCTATGGGAACTGTATCCAAGTCCAAAGAAAAAGCATGGGGAAATCAGCAGGGGAGACTGTGTTCCGGAGATGTTTACATGTGTCTAATTAAGGTTAGACCCCAAAGAAAGCAGATGCATTTTTATCCTGCTGTGTTTGAGCAGGCAACTACAAAACTCACAGGCATATTTTATGCTTATCCATGTAAACAAGATTTTTATTGTTCACATTGAAAACCACAGATGGGAGAACATCAATGTGCCAAGGACATGGCTTACAAGATCACACGATGCTGCTGATTCTGATTCCTCCATGATCTGGTGAATACTCTGGGTGTTTTGGTGTTGTTTTGTTTTAGTGATATTTAGTGATATATGTGCACCCATATAAAAGAGATTTCAGGAGTTTCCATTAGGATTCTCACAATGACTTCATCAGAAACAAAAAAAAAAAACAGTCGTTTCAAAGTTAATATCTGCATGATTCTGATTCACCATAAAGATTACAAGCTATCAAATACATTTTAGCAGTACACAAATACATAGTACAATAAACATCGATTTGGCTCAATTGCTTGCCCAGTGAAAGGCTTTTTTCCCTTAAGTTTAAAAAGCATTCCCAGTAAAGTGGTCAGCGGTATGCGATGACCTTACCACGGAAGCAACGTGTCTTCCAAGCAACTCCAGGCCTCTGGTGTTCTTAGCTCGCAGGGTCTTCTCAGCTCTCAGTTCATTCTTGATGGTACCCAGCTCGAAGCGGATCTTTTCCATTTCCAGCTCATGAAACAATTTCATCTCTTCCCTCAGGAGTGTGGTACTGAGTTCAATTTGACGCTTCAGTTTTTTGAAAGCATCTTTCAAGTTTCTGTTCTCCAGATTCAACCTGTACATGACTTCTTTGGCTTGCTGGAGCTCTTGGGTTAAGCTTTTTACGTTTGTGGCTTTTTCAGACAGATCATTTTTTAAAGCTTGCAGTTCCCGGTCATTCTTTGAAGCAGCTGTTCCTGGTTCTTGAAAATTGACCGATTTCACTGAGGCTTCCTTTCGAGAGTTCAAAAGTTCTTTTTCGGCATTTTCAAAGTCCTTTTCGATCTTCCGGCATTTCAGGTTAAGTTCTCCCAGCTCCTCGTTCAGGAGGTGCAGGCGGAGTTTTGGAGTCATTGCTTCTGTCCATTTCTTTCTGGTGCCTTGTGCTGCAGCCAGCAATTCCTTCTTATTCCATGCAGAGGCACTCTCCCTTTTGGGAGAACTTTCCTTCGTTGCACCATCCCAACTATGCAAGTCCCAGGCAACAGAATTTGCGTTTGCTACATTCTTTGACGTGTTCATCCTTCTCTCTCTTAAATTGGGGTCTTGTTCTCTTTCTGGTATCTGGGAAGAATAGTCTTTCCTCTTAAATTTATTTCCTTCCTGAACGTTTCTACTGGAAAAGTTAGAAATTCTCTCTATCCTCCTGGATCTGTCTTCAGTTGTTTCTTCAGAGAAAGACTGAAGAGGCTCAGCATCTTCTAGAACATTGTGCTCATTTAAAAGGGGAGTGAACGTATTGTCTTTCCAGTGCTTTCGTCTAGCATCCATCTTGTCGGGCACCTCTTTGATTTCCTGAAAAACAAGAGTTAAAACCAAGCCTATTATCTCCATGGGTAGTCCAGTAGTAGAAAGATCTAAGAATGCTGATTTGCACCTGAACATTTGAGGGCCAGCTCTCCTCAAACTAACAGAGTGACTTGGACCTATTTTCCTTGTTTATAAATATAAAGGGCTAATGTAGCTAAGTTCTGCAAAAACCTGCTCCTGAAAATTCTTCCATCCCATGAAATAGAACCTGTAAATGAATATATTTAGTTATTCATTGTAGACAGTTTTATGGGAAGGCAACTGCACGCACGAAAACAGACTGCTTTAACATAATAAAAAGGTTATTTTGAAATTACTAGGCAAATACTGGTAATACCTTTTCCTTCAATGTGTCTTACTTTGTGTCTAGTTCTCTCCGGCAGAATTACTTAGAGTGACTGAAACTTCAAGGCTTGATGCAACATGAGCTGCTTCTGGTAAAGTGTACCAAGCAGACTTCCTCATGACTAACTCTGCCAAATGCCCTTCTGCCTTGACCTATGAATTCTTGCTAGTCCAGTCTTAGGTTTTGCCTTTGGGAAAGACTGCCAAGTGTACGGAATTCTCTCTGTTCGGATAGCGATTTTATAATGAGCTGCCATGTCAACAATTGAAAATATTGATGCTATTAAAAGTGTTTTCTTTTTCTTTTCTTTTTGTTTTTTGTTTTTTTTCTAGGCAGGGTTTTTCTGTGTAGTCCTAGCTGTCCTGGAACTCGCTTTGTAGAGCAGGCTGGCCTCAAACTCACAGAGATCTGCCTGCCCCTAAAAAGTGTTTTCTTATATAGACTCTGAGTATATGAAAATAGCCTAGAAAATCACAACCAGCATCCAAGTTGATAAAAATTAAGGGCAATTGCTGCCAGTTTGGTAGATAGCACACACTTTGTAACTCCAGCATTCCAGGGAGGTGGAGGAAGAAGGACCAGGAGTTCAAGGCCCGGTCTTGGCTACACAGAGTTTGAGATCAGCATGGCCTTCGTGAGATCCCTGTCTCAAAAAAAAACAAACAAGCTAAAAAAGTTTAGTTAATCAGGGCTGGAGTGTAGCTCAGTGACAGAGTGTTTATTTAGTATGTAACAAATCCTGGATTCCATTCCCAGACCATAGTGACAAACACAGACAAGAAATTCATGGTGTACATTTGCCAGAATCATGGTTTTTCTAGAAATAGTCCTTTCTGACTTTTCTTATTCTTTTAGTCACAATCCAGAAGAATCTATGATATGACTGTCTGTGCTTATTTAGAAACATCACCACAAGTGAGTCAAGAGAGCAACAACACTCAATCGTGAGGAAAAGGAACCAGTGCGAGAGGAAAGACAGCAGGGTTAGCCTGTTCGCCACATTCTTTCAAAAGTCAAAATTTTACCAGAGAATTCTGTTTAAAAAAGCTTGTAATGGTAGCAAGGGCAGAGAGAGATGACTGACCAAGTGACAGTCTGCTTTCCCCTAATTCTGCGCGAAGATAGTGGTGGGACTGATCAGGACGGAGGTGAGCTGTGTGCAGTTAAGGTGAGGGCTCTCACTTTACACCTGCACATACAAATAGGAAACCATCTAAGACAGAGGTCTGGGTACATAGAAGTTACTGGTTTTAATGATGCTCTTCACACACACACACACACACACACACACACACACACACACACACACACTTTGTCATTTTTCCCTATCTTTCTTCCCCATTCTTTGGTAGACTTCCCTGAATGCCACAAAGGATTTACCTTTCAATGAATCCTAGAAATCCAGTCCTTTATCCAAGAACCTGGAGGAGTCCATTGATTAAATAACCACTTCAGAGAAACTGAGTGACTTGAACAAGGCCACATAGCCTGTAGTGATAAAATCGAGTTCCTGTCTCCCAGGTCAGTGCTTGTTCTGAAAACCCCCTTCCTTCATCTGCTAGGTGTCATTCCACAGAGCAAAAGAACAGATTGCATTGTTTGCAGAGCTTAGGTTATCCTTTAAGGAGCACAAGAGGAGAGAAAAGCTGACAGGGGGAGGGGAAGAGAGAAAGAAAGGTCTGAAAGACTCCCTGGCATTCCTCTCCCCAGGCTACCACCGGCAGGGTCAAGGGGTCTCCCAGATGCTCCCTTTTTCTCTTTCATTGGCGAGGCAGCCTTTAAGGACTTGTTCCCACATTCAGTTGGAGTGTGGCAAAGCTCCAACAAGGGGTGAAAGCTGTCAGCAGCACCTTCTCAGTGCTGTTTGCTGCTACTGCAGAACAAGTATGTTGTGAGGACTCTGAGCAAGGACAGGGAATATGCCTTAAAAATAATGACATCCCTCCCCCTTGGCCTGGCAGCCATTTTGTTCTCAATCAACTTTACTAGGTAATTTGCCTCAGCAGAAGGGAAACCATTACAGAAAATATAAACATGCCCTTTCAGCTGGGCAGTGTGCACATTTGTTCGTGTGTCTACTCAGCTTTACGTTGACCCTTGAAGGACCCAAGAGAAATGAAAAATTCAAAGAATCCCGTCAAAATGCAGACAGAAAAAAAATAAAGTCATGACAAAAATAACATTAGAGCTCTTCCACAATTATTCCTTGAAAGGCATTGGGACTGCACTGTTATATTAAACAACCGTATCTACATTTGTGTCTGGCATGAATTAATGATTGACTTCTGATCATTCTAATTAGTGTCCCACCTGGAAATATTACTATTTATCCTCTGAGGATTATTTTATGGTGGCAAAATACTTCGGGCATTTTGTCCAGCAAGGGATGGCTTGCTTCATGTTTTACATTTTTTTTCAAAGCAGTTGGCTACTTAATGGCAGTTCTTCCTTAAGAAACACATGTGGGGTACATCTTATTGTTTCCTGAGCACCTCTCTTTCTGTTAACCTCTGTGCTTAAGATTTGTGTCAAAGATGTCTCCAGTGAACTGAGGACGAGGAAGGAGAGGACAAAGAGGAAGAGGAGGGAGAGTAAGAAGAGGGGAAGAGGGAGAGCCTTCTAGAAAGGCTGAAATATGAAATAGTAGTATCACTAAAGGTCAAGAATTCTATGAAAGGCAGGTGGCATTGGTGGCACTCATCTTTAATCACAGCACTTGGAAGGCTAAGGCAGGTGATTTTGAGGCCAGCCTGGCCTACAGAGTAAGTTCCAGGACAGCCAGGGCTGTTACACTGAAAAACCCTGTCTCAAAAACAAAACAAAACAAAACAAAAAGCTACGAAAAAGAGTTTTGGAATCACTGATAAAACAAATTGAGAGTGAAATAATAACGTAATGTGATGTAACAACATTAATGTCAAGGACAAAGCCAAGAGTGATTATTTATTAAGACTCTCAGATATATCATTGTACTGAAAATACTCGGTGAAAGTATACCTATCTTTATACAGCTTCAGAAAATGATATGCAACTGTTTATTGGGAAAGAAGAAATCAATAAAACCACTTCTTTTTCATGTTCAAGGTCAGGCCCTGGGGAGGAATCTTCCATTAAGGAAGAAAAACTTAATTATTTGTTTTCTAAAATATTTGTATTTGAAATCATATGCTTTGGGAAAGTTCCTGTTACAATACCAATACGGTTTTATCCCTCTGTTGTGTTATCCCATTTACATAAGAGTATGCTTTCAAATTTTCAGAACTATCTTGGTATAAATATAAGTCTGTCTGTAAGTGCATCTGTTTGTTCCGGCATAGGTGAAAGGCTCAGGCATTACGCTGGCCTGCCCTGTCACCTGGCAGAATGCACTAGGGCAGCACCCTGGTCAGCCCAGGATTCCATGAGTACAGCCTGCACGCAGGTACAAAGAACCATTTTAAGAGACAGCCCCCCCCCCAAGCCCTCTCTAGGCTCTCCACTCTCTTACACTCCCTGCGCTCTTCTTTTACCCCTTCTTCTCTCCATCCCCCTCTTCGCATTTCTCATGTCTGCCCCCCCACTCTCCTCGCTCTAATAAACTATGGTTAATGTACTCTATATGGCAGCTCTCCATGGCTTGTGCTCCATCATGCCCATCTCATCTCTCGTGTCCTTTCTAATTTCTTTTTTCTAATTTTTAAACTTTGACAAAAGAACAATAGGTAGGTAGTTACTGGGCAGCGGTTTATGAGAGGATGTCAGAGGTTTTGCCCATCTCACAAAGGTCCTCCTTCTCAAGCTATGTAGATGTGGAGTGGAGGTTGCTAAAGTTCACCTCCCCCAACCCATGTTGAGCAATGTCTGCCCCTACTTAGTCACTCAACTTCCCTCAGCTGGCTTTCCAGGCTGGTGAGATGGCTCAACAGTTAAGAGCACTCACTGCTCCTCTACAGGACCTGGTTTACAATTCCCAGCACCCACATGGCAGCTCACAACTGTGAGTAACTCCAGTTCCAGGGAATCTATCGTACTAGGTATGTATGTAGTGCATGTATCTGTACATGCAGGCGAAATACCCATGTACATAAAATAAATCTTTTAAAAAAGGTCTAACTTTCAGTCATCCCTTAGGGAACATTAGATGAAAACAAAGGGCCCCCTTTTAGTTCAAAGAACACCCTCTCTTTATACCTAGTGGTTTCTACTCTTTGACCCTCAGAAAAACTGCTCAGCCAAAATAGGAAAAGAATGTATGTTACTTGGCTAAGCATGGGGGTACATGTCTGATCCCAGCACTCAGGAGGCAAAGGAAGGCAGATCTCTGTGAGTTCGAGGCCAGCTCAGTCTATAGAGCAACTGAGACTCTGTCTCAGGAAAGAAAAAAAAAGGAAGTCTTGTAACATTTTTAAAAAATTTTCATTGCTTCCAGGCAGGAAACAGAGACAATTGTGACCTGGTTCCTCTAGGATACCTTCCCCACCCTCTTTCCCTAAGTTGTAAAAAAAACCACATAGTAACAAAATGAAGACCCAAGTGAACTGTGTGCAGTCCAAGCGGATCTGTGTTTTACTAGACAAACCGAGGGAAGCTGGAAAGGGGAAATCTTGGCAAAGGACTAAGTGCAGGCTGGGGCAGAGGAAGATGAGAGAAGCCTAGCTATCCTGGCGCTCATGTTTCAGAACCGCTAAAGCATTGCCTTCTAGGAAGCGCAGAGTTTTAAGGTATAAAACAGAGGTGATGAACCTACTTCACAGGTGGTTAATAGCAAATGGCCCACCTCAAGAACTGTGATCCCTGACACCAGGACTAAGTCCCAATCCCAGTAAATGGGGCCTCACAGCTAAAATCTACATATGCACATTTCCTGGTGTTTCTAAAAGCTGTAACACTGGCTATAGGAAAAGCTGAAAATTTTCTCTTTAAAACTATGAGTAAATTCACTTTTCCACTTCATATATAGTTGTCATATTCCCTTTTTTTTCTGTTAACATGGGCAAGCATTCAGACCCAGAGCCAAGTATAATGGTCACACTGGTATCTGGTAACACTTGATTTTAATTGAATGGTTTTGTTTTTTTAAGAAGAAGAAAAGAAAATCCATAATCTCCTCTCTAGCTTACAAAGTGCTTTGGATGACATTTTAGGGCAAGGGCTTTAATTTTTCCCTTGAAGTTTATTTGGCTTAGCTAAAGTCTTCAGGGCACTTTGCTTTTGAATGTTTATGAGGCCGTCTTGAAAGCATACTGACAATGAAGACTTATGATTGGGTTACAAAGTTGAAGGTTTATGTTGGGCAAGGCTCTGGGCTTCTAAACTCCCAGGATGAGATAACAGCCAGAACAACTGTACTTACCCTTCCTGAGGTCCAAGGTCTTAGACCGGATGCCACTGGTCTCCTCCAACTTGAGCTGGAAAAAAACAGTCCACCCCCACCCCGTGAAATATAGTCAGGAAATATAATTTCAAGAATGTCTAAACTCGTGTTAGTCTCTGAAGAGTGCATTAAAGTCACACATGCTACACATAGAATGTCCATGGGTCTATCTGCAATGTGGCACGAGACAGAAGGAATTTCTCCTTTTAAGTTTTCAATACATTGTGCCAACTGCTATGCTCCTGCCTTCCTTCCTCAGGGAACACAAATGTCAAGTGGGGCAAGAATCATGGTGACACAGTATCTCCTCACTTAGTGAGCATTGGACAAACAAGCCACTGGTGGTCGAGACGGTAGCTTGCTGCTGGAGCCTAGGACTGGCTTCCCTCCCTTAGTTCATTTGTAAAAACACGACAAAGAGACGTGATCTTGCTTTTTGCTTTCATCTTTCCACCGCCCTAACATATGGGTCAAGTGTCCACCTCCCTGGACAGATTCTTTTCTATTGTTTGACCAGTATGGTGAGAGAAACAAAGTACCATTAAAAACTGGGTACACTGTATGGTTATCACCCTCCAACTCTTTGTTATTAGTGTGAAATGATTCCTTCTTGAAGAAAAGATACAGAGTCACCTGAGTTCCCAAGGCTTAGACTTTATTACTATGGGAGTCACATTCTTGCTATAAAGCTGTATCTTTGTATGCATAGTTTGGAGATTTTTCTCTGTGAATGGTTAACTGAAACTCCTGCCATCCTTGCTGCTATGGAAAAGAAGGTGGCTGGGAACGAGATGTTGCTAGAACCCCCACTGCAGGTGACACTTTTCACCTCCCCAGTCCCGATCCTGTAGCTGGCCGGGGAATGGACAAGCTTGACCTCACTTCTCCTTCCATAACCCCTTTCCCACGCCCTGTTTCTTCTCTTTCCAAACACTCGCTTGCTCCAGCCTGGAGGACTCAAGAGAAAAAAAAACCTGCTGCTGGGACTTCCTTGGTTTTCCGCCTTCTTGCTGGGCGAGTCAGGGGGTAAAGAGGGGCACACCAGGGGAGCCGGGGATGTCCCTTCCACAGACATACCTGGAAGCGCGGGTGCGGTCTGGAGAGCCCTGTCCACTCTTCCCCGAAGCCGGCCACCACCGGCAGGCGGCAGCCCCTTGTTCAGTGCTAGCCACCACGACCTGGCCAGGCTGGCCCGGGGCAGAGCCTCTGCAGTGCAGCTCCAGCGCGGGCCGCACCGTTGCCTAGCAACCACGCGGATGGATTTAAAGGGACCGGGCACTGAAGGGACCGGGCGCTGCAGGCTGAGTACTGCTAGTCGGGGAAGTCAAGGCTGGGCTAGAGCACTGATCATGCCCAGTAGGACGGCCACCATGGTGGCTTCTGCCAGGCAAGAAATAGGAAGGCAGGGAGAAGACGCTGAGTCAGAATAGGAAGAGTCAAGAAAGTGTGAGGGAACCCACCCACGAGTGGGACTATTAGAATGGGTCTGGGAGGCTCTCATGGCTATGTGATCATTGACTGTGGAGGGATGGAGTAGCAGTTGCAGAGGGTTAATCCCTAGGTTTGGTATATTAATTACATGATGTAATGGAAGCTTTGCTTTGGAAGTTCTGGGTTGGAGTCAGGTTGCTAATAATTTAGGGCTTGCATCGTACCCCTATACCCATGTACACCCTTGCAGGTCAGCACAATGGCTTAATCAGAAGCTCTACAGTGGACCAAGTACGAAGAGTCTCAAATTAAGCGTCTTGTCACCTAGCTGTGCCTGTGTGGGAGATTAGATCTGTCTCTCAATCTTGTTGTCTCTGTTTATCACTCAAGAATTTGCCTAAGTTCTTCATGAACTCATTTGAATTAAAAAAAAAACTTCCGGCACAACTAGTTCAAACTATTCTCAGAGCAAATTGTTTGCTTTTTTCAGTCATCCAAATACTCTCTTGACTCGTTAAAGCTACCTCCAACTGCCAAGGGTTTGCTCAGGCAACAAAACTCCTATCTTTCATTATATTATTATTTCAATCATGTGATTTTGTGGCATAAATAAATGATCTCCATTTTGAGGACTGGCGAATCTATACCATGCAACCAGACTAATCAAACTCCAAGGGGATCATTTATTTATTCCACACAATTGCATGGACTTGGAGCACCAGATAGAGTAATGAGTGACTCTTTAGAAAGTTGGCCTTTTCTTGGAACCAAGAGGCAGAAAAGGAAATGATGGCTCTGGAATCTCAAGAGCAAGGTGATTTAAGCACATTTTTAAAAAGTGACAACCTAGTTTAAGAAGACCTAACAAACGAGTGACTTGGAAACAATACTGGAGATACATTTCAAAACTTCAAACCTTGAGAACCAGATCTAACAGGTGATTGGAAGCTGGCAAGGCCACACTCAGGTGCCCTGAGGCCTAGTTCTCAGGATGCCTTTTCCTCTTTAGAGAACCCAAGTCAACAAGGGAGAGAGGTGGCAGAGAGGTGGATGTCTCCCGTCAATGTGTGTTTTATTGAAGACCCTGACAGAATTGGCCTGTCACGCTTCTTGATACTAAATTTCCAAATTGCCCTGTTTTTATCATTGGTTTTCATTGTCTCAAAAGGGCTCCATTTCCTTTTGCTTGCTATGGCATCTATTACTAATATAAGAAAAACTTCTTTCTTGATTGCTCTGTGCTTTAGTTTCCTCATTTGCACAATAGGAGGGATTATATCTCACTTGTGAGAGTGGTGTGAAGACTGAGTTAATCATTTTCAAGTCCTTAGAACAGTATGTGACAGTCAATCCTATGGAAAAGATTGCAACTGTCATTACCTTCCTCCGTAATTTCTTTACTTTCCTGAAATCAAAACACAACTACAATGATGGAAAATAGGATTTGGAATTGTAATCACACCAAATCTCTATTTCAGGTAGAGTTGCAAGTCTTTTAAAGCAATTCCACCCTACTGCTACATTCCTGGGTGAAAGAGCAACACAGCTTACCTGGGTCTGCTGTAGTTCTGTTGGAAATATGGTGTCTCACTCCTCTGTGTTCTAGAAGTATCAAATGGCAAACAGTCAAAAACCACAAAGACAGGAAATTTCAGTTTTCAATACTACAACTATCTTGGAAGAACATGAAAGTCAAAAACCAACTTACTATGCTCTGCAACCATTCCCAGTGCTGAGACAACAGGGTGATTATTTGACAATAATAGAATCACAAATCACACAGTAGAGCCTGATATTGTCATTTTACACGTAGGATACTAAGCCCCAGAGAAACAACATAACTTACTTTCTGACCACACAGCAAAGCAGGCTGTTTTGATTGCCCTATCAACCAACTTCTGCAGTCCCAAACCTGGGATAATCTGAGCAATGAAAATATGTACACTTCTAAGCCCACATGCATGTATATAAATATCTAAACATTAATACAGGCAATGACAATACTACATAACATCAATCATATTCCACATCTCATATTTCAGCATAGGATACTGGCTGTACATTCTCGGTGAATCTAGGATCTGTTTTTTACTGTTTTGTTGCCATCGTTACTCACCAGATCCTGGCCCTTGTCACTTCTTGACTGGACTATTGCAATCATGGAATTGTTTCTATACTTGCTCACTGGGTCTATTTCTCGGAGTTGCTGTAACAAACTGTGAGACTTAAAACAATAGACACTTACACTTTAACTGTTCTCAGCGCACAGCCAAGGTCATGCAGAGCTGGTTCTTTCTGGAGGCTCTGAGGGAGAATCTGTTTCTCCTCGGTCTTGGCTGTTATCAACAATCCTTGGCCTTCCTTGGCTGCTGGATGTACCATTCCAATCTCTGCCTGCTTTAACATTGTGTTCCCTCTACATATCTGTTTTGTTTTCACATGACTGTCTCGTCTCTGAGTATGCGTGTGTCCTAATTTCTCTCCTCTTACAAAACCAGCTGGTAGATGAGAGCCCATGGTAACACAGCAGGACATCATCTTAACATCTTAGTGTCAGAAAAGATTCAGTTCCTAAATCAGGTAACATTTACAGGTACCAGGGATGAGCATTTGAACATAGCTTTTAGGAGAACACAATTTGTCTCAGTGTGCCTGCCTACAGTCAATTTACATCAAGATCTTCCTACCTCCATTCTTTTTAAAAGAAAATATTTATTATGTACACAGTGTTCTGTATGCATGTATCCCTACAGGCCAGAAGAGGGCACAAGACCTCGTTATAGATGGTTGTGAGCCATCATGTGGTTGCTGGGAATTGAACTCAGGCCCCCTGGAAGACCAGCCAGTGTTCTTAGCCACTGAGCCATCTCTCCAGCTCCCTACCTCCATTCTTAATTCGTCCTTAACCCCATCTCCTACTTCTTTCATCTTTCTGCCTCCACTCCAGCAGACTGGCTATCTTGTTTTGAAAATACCCATGTCCCTTTCTATCATTAGGAACTTTGCTCAACTTGTTCCCTTTCTTTTTAATACTCTTTTCCAGAGTATCAACACATCTTACTTCCTTACCTCCCAGCATTAGATTCTTTTCCTGTTGTTGTGGTAAAATATTCTGACAAAAGCAACTTAAGGGAGAAAGACTTTACTCTGGATCAGTTCAATAATATGCTCCTTCATGGTGGAGAAGTCAAGGCGAAGGAACCTGAAGCAACTGGTCATATCAGGAAACAGAATTATGACTGCATGGTGCTGCTCAGCTACCTTTCCCATTTGTACAGTTCAAGATCCTAGCCAGGGAATGTTACCACCCACAGTAGATGGGGCTTCCTGCTTCAATGTAAACAATCAAGATAATCCTCTACAGACATGCCCAGAGAACTATCTCGTGGGTAATGCTCCCTTAAGTTGTTGCTCAAGTCCTAGTGCTTCTTGGTAAGGCCTATATTGACCCTTATGGTTTCTAAAAATGTGATAAATACTTTTATTCTGGATGGGGCTTTGCTTAAGTGGCCCAACACTGCATGCATCCTTACTAGACAGCAAATATTGCTGGAAACTATTTGTCAAATGAACCTTGATGTTTGGACCTCTAATGCTTCAGATTTATTATCTGCCACAGATATTTACCATTCTCTATGATGTTCTATTTTTGTCTATGTTTGAAGTAGTCATTAATTCTTTTTTAAATTTTGTTTTTTCTTTTTAATACTTGCCTTTATAGAGTATTAAATTAATAAAACTATATATTCAAGGTAGCCAGGCCAGGGGTCATGGTGGAGTCTGGGTTCTCTTTGTGTCAAGCACGCCCCCCCCACTTACATGCTTTCCTTGTTTGGGGTGGGGGGTTCTGTCTGCTGCTTTGCTGAGGGCTGAGAGCTCTGGGAAGGAGTAAAGAGCTCGGGCAAACTAGACTGGTCTCTGGGGGCACAGCCTCCGGATTTTAGGCATAATGGCACCTTCTCTTCAGCAACCCTAGACAGCCTGGATACTGCTTTCCTCCCCTTCTTCAGCCCAGAGCGTCTCCCAGGGCCCAGAGGGCTACCCACAGAAGAAGTGGGACAGGTTTCATGTCAGACTTCCGTCAAAGGGGTTGCTGGTGCGCTGGCGGAGGTAGACAATTCGGTGTGTGGACATGAATTACCAGTAGTAGTGTTGCTGGCCACCGGGTAGAGGTGTGAGGTTAGGAACAGGCCGACCACCAATGAGAAGAAGGAAAGCAGCAGGAAGGTGGAAAACAGGAGCCAGGTAGACCACAGCCACAGCTCCTAGGGCTGGAAGAACGGGAGGCTGGACCTTGAGGACAGAGAGGGAGATGCTGGGGAAATGCAGGGAGTCCTCACTCTGTGAGCATCTATGTGTATACTGTCCACACTCTCCAGTGCACTTACCATGCCAGAAACAGGTCCCAGAGGAGAACCACCAGCTGCAGTGCCAGAGTGGGTGGTTGCATTCACCTACACAGTTCTCCATCCAGGGACAGTGGTGGTCATAACGGCGAACACAGCGACGACAGTCACGACAGTGTCAGGGCTGCAGCACCAGGCAGTATCTGCAACGTCGAAGTGGGTTAGCCTGAGGTACCATAGCTGTCTATTCCTCGTTAGGCTCCTACTGAGATTGGGACTGAGCAGTCACATGGCCTGGGTCCATGAGTGACAGCGAGATAGAGCAGCAGGTAGCCCAGGACCAGGAACAGAAAGATGAGGGGCAGGAACAGCTCCCCTTGCTCTTCCCATTGGTGTCGTAGCTTGGTGTTGTGCAGGAAGAGCACCAGCGTGATTCTCCATAGCCAACACCGCGTGCCCAGTCCCCATCAGCACTCCAGGGCTGAGCAGCGCCCAGAGAGCCATGGCCTTGGCCCCTGCTCCAGCCCAGCCGGAAGAAGCACCCCGAAGGAGGGGCAAGTTAGTAATAAAAGGAATGAAATTCATTATGATATTTTCATAAATGGCATTGGTTTTGTGTTGTGTAATCTATCCTTCTACACTATGGTCTCATCTCTTTTATCATCTTCTTGCTGGTCACTTTTCTGCTTCCAAATAGTCTTTCTACTTTCATCACACATACTCTAATAATCACTTTTTTATTCCCTCCCCTAAGATCATTTCTTCCCCTTTCAGGATCCCCCTTTTACTTTCATGAGCTACACAGATACAAATTTACACACACATGCACAGTCTAGAGTAAACACATATGAGGGAAATGTGGTGTTATCTGAGTTTGCCTTGTTTTGCTTAATTCAATGATTTCCAGTTTCGTTCATTTCCTCACAAATGCTATGGTTTCATTTTTCTTTATGCCTTAATAAAGTTCCATTGTGTGTATGCACCACATGTTCTTTGTCTGTCCATTTGTTGGTGGACACCTAGAATGGTTCCATATGTTTGGAACTGAGAAGAGAACAGCGACAAACTGGATGTGAAAGTATCTCTGTTGCATCAGGCTTTTTCTTTTGGGCCACCAATCAGCTCTCAAATCATGACACAGAGACTTATAATTAGTTTTGCATGCTCAGCTTAGCTTAGCTCTTTTCTAGCTAGCTCTTATAACTTAAATTAACCCATTTCACTCTTCCACTGCTGGTGGGAATACAAGCTTGCATAACAACTTTGGAAATCATTATGTTTGTTTCTCAGAAAATAGAGGTCAATCTACCTCAAGACCCAGCTATACCAACCTCCCGTATATACCCAAAGGATGCTCAATCATACCACAAGTACACTTGCTCAGCTATATTCATAGCAGCATTGTTTGTAACAGCCAAAACATAGGAACAATCCAGATGCCCCTCAACTGAAGAATGGATAAAGAAAATGTTATACATTTACATAATAGAGTATTACTCAACAGTAAAAAATAATAAAATTTGCAGACAAATGGATGGAATGAGAAAAAAAATCATCCTGAGTGAGGTAACCCAGACCCAGAAAGACAAACATGGTATGTACTCAGTTATAAGTGGATACTAACTATAAAGTAAAGGATGACCAGGCTACAGTCTACAGCCCCAGAGAAGCTAGATAACAAGGAGGACCCTAAGAGAGACATGCATGGATCACCCTGGGAAGGGGAAATAGATGAGATGTCCTGGGTAAACTGGGGGCGGGGGTTGGTAGAGGGGAGGGGATGGGAGGGGATGGGGGTTGAGAACATGAGGGAATGGAATAGTTGAGTTGTGGGACAGAGAGGGAGAGTAATGAAAGATATCTTGATAGATGGGGTCAGGATTATGGGGTTAGGGAGAAATCTAGTGCCAGAAAAACTCCAAGGAATCTATAAGGATGATCTCAGCTGAGACTCCAAGCAGTAGTGGAGAAGGTGACTGAACTGGCCTTCCCCTGTAATCAGATTGATGACTACCCTAATTGTCATCATAGTATCTTCACCCAGTAAATGATGGAAGCAGATGCAGTGATCCACAGCTAAGTACCTGGCCGAGCTCCAGGAGATTAGTAAAAGAGAAGGAGGAGGAATTATATAAGCAAGGGGGGTAAAGATCTTGACTGAAACCTACATAAACAACTGACCTGAGCTCGAGGGAGCTCACAGACTCTAGACCAACAGCTAGGGAGCTTGTATGGGACTGACCTAGGACCTCTGCATGTGGGTGACAGTTGCGTAGTTTGGTCTGTTTGTGGGGCTCCTAACAATGGGACCAGGATCTGTCCCTGGTTCATGAGCTGGTTTTTTGAAACCCATTCCTTATGGTGGGATGCCTTGCTCAGCCTTGATGCAGCAGGGAGGGGCTTGGTCCTGCTTCAACTTTGAGAGTTGAGAGTCAGGCTTTGTTGACTCTTATGGGAGGCCTGACCCTCTGAGGAATGAGTGGGAGGCTAGAATGGAGGGGGGACGGACATGAGGAAAGGAGGGAGGGGAAACTATGGTTGGTATGTAAAATAAAATTTAAAATTTAATAATAAAAATTAACCTCTTTCTCTTTCTCGACCTTTTGCCTCAGGGTTTTTTACCTTTTATACTTTCTTGCTGTCTCTATGTCTGGCTGACTGATGGCTGCCTGGCTTCTGACCCCAGGGCATGTCCCCTTCTTTCCTCCTCTCATTCTTCTGTCATTCCTCTTTTCTTCTTTTTGAGTCTAGATTTCTCCTCCTATTTAGTCTTTCTGTCTGCTAGCCCCATCTATCATTTCTCTGCCTAGCTATTGACCATTTAGCTCTTTATTAAACCAATCAGGTGCCTTAGGCAGACAAGGTGAAACAGATGCAACACATCTTTTCATAAATAAACAAATATATCGTAAAAAAGCAACACACCTTTACACAGTTAAAGAAATATTCTTCAGCATAACACATCTTTGTCTAGTTAAACTAATATTCTACAACACTCTGTAGGATGTTGACTTAGGGTATATACGTTGATTGATATACCTGGGTCATGACAGCGGGGAGGCCAGCATGGAACTGATCTGCCCCCCCCCCCCCGGAATGTGAGAGTCAGTGAGGAGGCCTGGGCAACCTACGGGGCCCTGAGCTGTGGATCAGTGTCTATCCCTGGAATACAAACAGACATGGTGTGCCTATAGCCTATAGCACAAAGAGGGATGCTCTCTCAGCCTGGACTCTTAGGGGAATGCCTGGACCCTACCCTGAGTGAAATGACAGACTCTAGATATCCCCTATGTGGAAGGAATTGGCAATAGGGTGGGAGGCTGGGGGAGATGGGGAGTGCAGGAGGAGGGGAGGGAGAGGGAACTGGGATTGACATGTAAAACAAGCTATTTAAAATTAAAATAAAAAAATTAAAAAAAGATATACCCGGGTCATGAGATAGCTTTTATTTTTAATTTTTTTGAAGAATCTCCATACTGATTTCCATAGTGGCTCCACCAGTTTATACTACCACCAACAGTGTGCAAGGGTTCACTTGTTCATCCTTGTAT
The DNA here is from genome assembly GCF_017639785.1 of Mesocricetus auratus. Classification (NCBI taxonomy): domain Eukaryota; kingdom Metazoa; phylum Chordata; class Mammalia; order Rodentia; family Cricetidae; genus Mesocricetus; species Mesocricetus auratus. Next base: position 101,450,283 of record NW_024429188.1, on the reverse strand, counting down.
TTGTTGTTGTTTGTTTACTTGATGATTGCTATCCTGACTGGGCTGAGATAGAGTGTCAAGTAGTTCTAAATTGCATTTCCTGAATGGCTAAAAATTCTGAACACTTTTAAAAAATATCTACTGGCCAGTTTTAGTTTTTTCTTTTGAGAACTCTTTTTATTCAGTTTATCAACCCATTTATTGATAGGATTTTAATGTTTCCTGGTTTCTTGGTTATAGGGTTTTTCTTTTTGTTTTGTTCTGGTTTCTGGAGACAGAGTCTCACTATGTAGTTCTGTCTGTCCTGGAATCAGGATGTAGACCAAACTGGCTTCAAACTCAGAGATCTGCCTGCTCCTGTCTCCTGAATCCTAGAATGAAAGGTGTGTGTCACCACACTAGGTTCTTTTAGTATTTAACTTTATAGTTCTTTATATATCTTAGATATTAAGTCCTTGTTTGATTTTACTCCATTCTGAAGGAGTCTTCACTTTAGTGATTGCTGCCTTTTTAATAGAGGTGCTGATAGTGACGTGGGGGTTCACTAAGTTCATTCCATAGGATGGAAAAAAGTTAAACATCTGGGAAAGACAAAAGACCAAGTCACCGAGAAAGTGAAAAATAACAGCTTCATTGAAGCAAGCAAACTGCTTCCTTTGGCATGGGTGGGGCTCCAGAGCTGGGGGCCCTTCCACCCTTCCTCTATTGGTCTTTAGATTTCAGCCCTTGTACCAGTACACTTCTCACAATGTCTTTTGGGAGCTAGAAATACTTGTCTTAAGAATCCATTTTCACTTTCCCTGTCTAGCCATGTCTTGCGAACTCTTCTTAACTTTACCATGCAGAAGCTTTTTTATGCCACGTATTCTCCTTGGTCAGTTCTTGGATTATTTCCTATGCTATTAGAGTCCTTTCCGGAAAATCTTCATCTATGCCTGTATCTTAAAGTGTTTTATCTATGCTTTCTCCTCACACTCTCAAGATTTCAGGACTTATTTTAAGTTCTTTTATCCATTCCAGTATGAATTGATTTTTGTACACCATGAAAGATATGGATGGAGTCCCTATTCTTCTATATGTGGAATTTGAGTTTTCCCAGGATGATTTGTTAAAGAGGCTGTCTTCTCTCCAAGGAAGCTTTATGACTCCTTTGTTAAAAAAAAATTGATGGTTGTGGCTCTGACTCTCTTATTTTATTGGCTTGCATAAATGTTTTGGTGCCAGCATCATTCTGAACTTTCAAATGACAGCTCTGTAATATAATTTGAAATCATTTTGGGCAGGGTGGCACACACCTTTCATCTCAGCACCTGGGAGACAAGTGGATGTCTGTGAGTTTGAGGCCAGCCTGGTCTACAAAGAGGACAGACTCCAAAGCTACACAGAGAAACTCTGTCTTGAAAAACAAAAGCAAAACAACAAAAAACCCAAACAATTTGAAGTCAGGCATTGTGATGTTTCCTTTTTCTTAGTATTGCTTTCTCTACTGTGACTTGGGGGGTATCTGTAGAATGTTGTGGGAACTCATTCAGTCAATAGCCTTTGGAGTACAACCCATTAAAGTGTGGTCTCAGGTGCTAAGTGTGAACTGATAAGGGAGAGAAGATGCATGCTCTCTCCCTTGGGTGGTGGTGGGAGATCTGATCACAGCTTCCTGCGCCCAAGGACAGAAGACCGCAGAGGCTTTCTACCTTTATTGTGTAAGTGTTCTCCAAATAAATAGTTTATATCCTTTTGTTTGGGTTTTCGTGGATTTCCTTTCAGCTGTATTTTCATGTAACCCTTTATATTGTTTTTTCTAGTTCTGTGGAGAATGTCAGGGATTTTAATGGGGGGGTGTGCATTCATTCCGTGGGTCATTTCTGGGAATATAACTATTTGGCATTGGTAATTCTACCAGTCTACAAGCATGGGAGGGCTTTCTATCGTTCAATATCTTCAATTTCCTTCTTTAATGTCTCAAAATTTTCATTATGGAAGTTTTTCATCTTCTTGGAAAGGTTAACTCATACTTTTTAAAAAGCTATTGGGAATGGGATTTTTTTCCCATGACTTCTCTTTTGAAAATTTGACTATTGGCACACAGAAAAGTGACTACTTTTAATGCGTTGGTGGCCTGCTGCTTTCTTGAACGTGTTGATCAAGAGTAAGAGCTTTCTGGTGGAGTCCCTAGGGTCTTTTAAGTTTTGAGTATAGGATCATGTCCATGTCATCTGTAATCAGTAATTCTTTGACTTTTTGTTTGTTTGTTTGTTTTGAGACAGAATTTCTCTGTGTAATCTTGGCTTCCTGGAATTCACGCTATAGATCAGGCTGGCCTCAAGCTCACAAAGATCCATCTGCCTTGAATTAACTTTTTGAGACAGGGTCTCAGGTATCAGAGATTGGCCTAGAGCTCTTGGTGGAGCTGAGGATGACTTTAAACACCTGATCCTCTTGTTTCTACCTCCAAAGTATTGACAATTTTTCATTTCTTATTTGTGTCCATTTTATTTTTCCCTTGTCTTACTACTATAGTTATGACTTTGAACATTGTCCTGGTTATTTTTTTTTGTTGTTAACTTGACAGACGTTAGAGTCATTTGAGAAGAGGAACCTCAATTGAGAACATGCTCCCCAACAGATTGGCCTGTGGGCAAGTCTGTGGGACATTTTCTTCATTAATGATTGGTATGTGAGGGCCTAGCTCACTGTAGGTGGTGCTACTGAGGCAAGTGGTCCTGGGTGGCATAAGAAAGCAAACTGAACCAGCCAAGAGGAGCAAGCCAGTCAGCAGCACTCCACCACACGGCTGCTTCTTCAGCTCCTACCTCCAGATCTTTCCTTGCTTGAGTAACTGCCCTGACTTCTATCACTGATGGACTGTTACCCAAAAGTGTAAGATAAAATGAATCCTTTCCTTCCCCAATTTCTTTTGGTCATGGTGTCTTATCACAGCAACAGAAACCCTAACTAACACAAACACTATGTTGAATAAGAGCAGACTGGACATCCTTGGCCCATTCCTGATTTTGGAGGAAATGCTTTCAGTTTTTTTCCTACTTAGCATAATATTAGTTATAGATTTCTCATATTTACATTTTATTATATCGAAGCATCCTTCCATTCCTATTTTCGGGGATTTTATCATGAAGATATGTTGAGCTTTGCTAAAAACCTATTTTTAAATTTTTTTCTGGTTTTTTGAGACAGGCTTTCTCTGTGTAACAGCCCTGGCTGTTCTAGAACTAGCTCTGTAGTCCAGGCTGGCCTGGAACTCACAGAGATCTACCTGCATCTGCCTCAAATAGATGCAGGATTTGAGTTCCTCTAGTCTTCATATACATCACTCAAACACAACCTACAAAAAATTCAGCTGTCTTCTACTTAAACTAAACATGTTTACAGAAGTGTAAAATAATGCCACTTTATTCACGAAGAATTTTTTGAAAAAACTATTTTATAAAATGTTATTCACACTAGCATGAGTTTTTATTACTGTTTAGATGACAATACATAGTTTTTTAATTTCTCAATTTCATTTTCTCGTCTGGTATATGTCAGTAGCTGTTTAACATTTGCAGTAAGTTTTAACAGTTTGACAAAATCTTGAAGGCTGGCTATGTAGTTCAGTTAGCATGGAGATTGCCTAACATATACAAAGGCATGGGCCATCCCTAGCACCACACAGATCCTTGTGGTCATTACTCCATTACTTGGGAGGTGTAGGAAAGAAAAAGAGTAGCATGGAGCATAAAAGTGTAAGAACTACTGATCTAACATATATTCAGGAGTGGCATTGACAGATTATCGTTTACCTTCCATTTCCAAATGTTCTCTAAAATGGTTATACCAATGTAAACTTTCACTTTTAATGTGTTAGAAATTCCTTGTCAGTATTTTAGAATTGTTTCAGACTTAAATTCTGTTTATGTCTGGTGGGAGCCAAAGCAGGGAGTGGTGCCTGACTACTAGTGACATTGTGCACTTTCCAAGTATTTATTGACCTTACAAATTTGTCTCTTCTTTCATATTTCTGCTTTTATCTATTTTTATCCACTTATCGAATGAGTTCTTATCTCTTTGCATCATTTAAGAAAATTTTTTTTCAAGACAGGGTTTCTCTGTGCAGCTTTGGAGCCTATCCTGGCACTCGCTCTGTAGACAAGGCTGGCCTCAAACTGACAGAGTGCTGGGATTAAAGGCATGCACCACCAACACCCGGCAAAAATATATTTTTATTTATTATTTGACAATTTCATATGTGTATATAGGGAATTTTGATCATGTCATCTGCATGTGAGAATTTTTTTAACTTCTAGATCTTGCAATTCTTTGGAATATAAGTTTTCAGTATATTCACTAATGACTCTCCAGATTTCATTAGATTCATTCCTAACCTCTCCCTGTCACTTCTAGTTTTATAAACTTGAATCTTCTTGGGAGTTGGAGAGATGGCTTAGCAGTTAAGAGCACTGGCTGCTCTTCCAGAGGTCCTGAGTTCAATTCCCAGCAACCACATGGCATCTCACAATCTGATGCCCTCTTCTGGTCTTCAGTCATGCATGTAGACAAAGCACCTGCACACATTAAAAAAAGAAAGAAAGAAAAATCTCTCACTCTCATTTTAGTTAGTTTGGCTAGGACTTTGTTAATTGTTGATCTTGTTTATTTTTTCCCAAAATTAGTTCTCTGGTTGATTTTATGTATTTTTCTTTTAGCTCCATTTCATTTATTTCTGTTTTGATCTTTATCATTCTTGCTGTCTATTGCTGTTTGGAGTTACATTGTTCTTGTTTTCTAAGACCTTGAGGTTCTTCATTAGGTTATTTATTTGGGATCTCTATGATTTCTAATGTATTTATTAAATTCTGGAGAAGATTTTGAAAGTTTACTGAAATAGGTAAAACACAAGATAAATATTTTAAAAGTTTACTTGTGCTGGGTGGTGGTGGTGCATGCCTTTAGTCCCAGCACTTGGGAGGCAGAGATAGGTGGATCTCTGTGAGTTCAAGGCTAAGCTGGTTTACAAAACAAGTTCCAGGACAGGCTCCAAAAGCTACACTGAGAAACCCTGTCTTGAAAACCCAGAAAGGAAGAGAGAGAGAGAGAGAGAGAGAGAGAGAGAGAGAGAGAGAGAGAGAGAGAGAGAGAGAGAGAGAGAGAGAGAAAGATAAAGAGAGAGAATAAAGTTTACTGGTAGATGTGATTGTTAACCTAAAACAGAATACAAGCAAAAGGATTAAGTCAGTCAAAAACAGTTCAGAACTGTGTTAGCTCTTTCCAATGACTGTTATACATTGTGCTTTCATTTTCATTTAATTCGGGGGATTCTTAAATGTTCTTTTTGATTTCTTCAATGACCTACCAATCACTCAAAAATGTATCATTCAGTCTCCATGTATTTATGTCATTTCTCTAGTTATTGATTTCTAGTTTTATTCCACTGTGATCCTACAAGATACAAAAGATTGTTTGGTTTCTTTTGTATAAAGATTTGCTTTGTTATCTAGAATGTATCTGTGTTAAAGTAAAGTATATGGACTGCTGAAATGGAGGTATATTCTGTACCTGTGGGATGAAGTAATCTGTATATATCTGCTAATCTGTTTGTTCTACAGATTTTTTTGTTTTTTGTTATTAGAATCTCCATTTTATGCAGTTTTGTAAACAATACAGGTACTCACAATGAAACAAAAAAGCTTCAAAGGCATAAAATCTAGCTGTCTTGTGTGTAAAAGGGGTCAGAGCTGTTTCCTGGATACCACAGTACAAAATTAGGACTACAAAACTCCAGAATAAATTACAAGTATTTAAATATGAGACTGGCAAACATAAAGCAATAGTAGCAGAAAAATAGATCATTCTTAACATTGAGGTTGGGTGTATAAAGGTGCAACCTCTGGCCATCTCCCTGAATGTTATACAGGCACATGGCTTGCAGGGGCAAGCTAGTACCTCCCTTGTGCATTTATGTGCACATAGAGGCAGACAAGTACTTTTTTACCGACAAATGGACAAAATAGAACCTGGCTACCCAGAGGGGACGGGTGGCACAGGCAACCTGTCAGTATACTCAAGCTGCTCACTGCCAGCGTATAGGGCCATTCTCATTCAAACTCCACAGTAAGCATAGCAAACTTTTGGCACTATTACCACTTTTCATTTTGAATAAAAGTGACTTACCCTTCATCATGTATGTACATTCAAAATACTAAATAACAATCACTAGTGGACTCTGATTATATTTCCTAGCTTAATTGTGACAAGGGGAAGAGGTTTTCATAAAGAACAAATTGCAGGTATTCACTTAAAATTTTAGGGATACTTTGTCTTTGGATGTTTCTTGGCAGTAACTTGGAACTTCTTCCTGCCATTTCAGAGGTGTTATAAGTGGGGCTATGAGTCACCATCCTGTGGCTTGGGGAAGTCTCTGTCTGCACACCATTGAATGAAATGTTGCCTAACAGCGTGCAGGCGTTTCTTGTCTTTCTTCTTACAGTAGACTTGAATGAGCTGCTCTGTGAATTTCTGTGGCAGAAGCTTTGACATCGGATCTTTAGTGATCATGAGTGCGTGCTTCATGTTCTTTTTACAATGGAAGTGAACATAGTCAATTGGATTCTTGTCTTTCATCCCATAACCCATGTTGATATCACCCACTATGAAATCTTCGGTCTTCAGTTGGGCATCCAGGCACGCATCAGGTTTGCTGTCAACAAGGTCTTGGGGAAGCTGATCGTATTCTTCCTCTCTAATCTTGACTTGACCGTTTGGCTGGGTCTCACCCACATATTTGTATAGACTACGTCATTCGATGTTCCTTAAATTATTTCGTGCCTCAGACAACCTTGGATCAGTAGAGTATAAAATCTCCAGGAAAATGTTATCTGTCAGCTTGGTGAAAGGCTTCCATGTCATCAATGGCTGTAGAAATACAGAACTTCTCCCCATTGGCCCCCAAAATCTCCATGTAGGTGTCTGCTTTGAGGAAGGCCTCTGTGATCATTTTATTGATGAGGTTGCTGATTTTATGTTGATAAGCTCTGCGGTGTAAGCAATTGCATGTGTCGAACATGTCATACAGATTCCCAACCTCCTTTTCTCTAGTACAAATTTGCTTCATCTTACAGCTACGGGTCGTGTCTTCCACTTCACAGATATGGACAAATTTAAGCACTTATAATCAAAATTATTTTGGATTCCAAGATAGTGACAGTTCCTGGCAAAATAATACCATTGGTCCACATCAATGCCATTTCTTTTCTTAGCCACTATCTCATAAAGAAAGCTCTTCTCAGCAGAACGTTCTTTATATGGTCACGAGCAGTCCTTGATTGGAGTTCCAGGTCGTCCCATAATTTGTTCCTTGATAAAGGCAGTATCTTCTCCAGGGTTGAGCCCATAGTTTTTCATGACAGGTTTGAGTTTATTAGAATTAACCAGATGCTCAAACATCTTAACTGACCCCTGTTCATGCTTCCACTCTTTATCTGGGGGAGCAAGTGGGATAAATCTTCCATCAAATATATGAGAAAATGGCTCATGACCAAGGTCATGGCAGAGTCCAGCAACCTGAACACAGAGCATATTTCTCTCACTGATCTGTAGCTATGGCTGTTTTTCTGCGAATGCTTGAACGAGGCAGCCTGCTAGGTACCCAAACCCCAGACACAAAGCGATTGTGTGAAGCTCCTGGGAAAACATAGTACCCACCTCCCAGCTGTTTGATGTATAGATTCTGATAAGGAGAGGGTGGAACTCAGTATGGCTGTGAATAGGATCATTAAATACCTTCATTAGCTCTACATGAGATTGACTCAGTTCTTGGATACATGCAATCATCTTCTTCCTCTCCTCCAAAGAACTTACTCCAAGTTTTTCAAGACCACACTCATCAAGAAAGGGCAGAAATGAAAGAGTGATTTTATTTTCTTTGAAGGGGTCCAGCACTTTCTTCTCTTGGAAGCTGCATCCCTCTAATTAGGAGCACAGTCCTCCATTTCCCAGGTCTGGAGGTCGTTGTGGAGGCCGGAGCTGGAGACACCTTTGCCACTGCAGAGCTGCAGGAGGGGTTCTCTGTGGCGTTCTTGGGCTGCTCAGGATCTGCTCTCTTCATGGCTACCTCTGACACTCGAATTTTTTATTGATTGATTGATGTTTAGTTTGGATAAGAGTGGGGTAGTGAAATCATCTGATGTTTTGTGTACATTATGGCTTGCTATTTGAAATTATGAGCCTCAACATTTGGTACACATGTATTTGCTATTGCTATATCTTCTTGATGAATGATTAATAAATAAATCATGGCTTTCTTTGTATTTTCTGAATAGATTTGATTTGAAGTTGACCTTGTCAGATCTTAGAATAGACTCTCATTGGTTTTGCTCCTGTTCATTTGCTAGATTGCTTTCCCTCCTTTGACCCTCAGAAGTCAGTCAGCCAGTCTGTATCTCTTTATTGGTGAGCTGAGGCCATTTCATGAAAAGTTATTATGGGGCTTGGTGAGATAGCTCAGCAGTTAAGAGCACTGGCTGCTTTTCCAGAGGTCCTGAGTTCAATTCCCCGATACCATATGGTGGCTAACAACCATTCATAATGAGATTTGGTGCCTTCTTCTGGCCTGCAGGCATACATGCAGACAGAACATGTATACATAATAAATAAATAAACAAATCTTTTTAAAAAAAGCATTATGATGAAATGTTTAGTAGTTTCTAAACTTTTGTTGACTGCTTTTCTGGTTGGGTGAATTATTGTTTGATCTTTTCTATCTTAGTTTTTAGTGCTAGGCATTTGCTGGTTTACTGTGTTGGACATGATGGATTCCTTCCTGACTCTCCTTTGCTCATCTAATATTCTCATGAAATTTATTGTTTCCTGTGATCTTGTGATTGGTGCTATCTTTATCCTTCTGTGTATATTATTCTTTTATCTTCTGCAGTGCTGACTTGAGAGTCATGAACTACCTTAGCTAGTTTGTCTTGGTGTGCTATTATTTCTCTATCGACTTTTAAAATAAGTTTTCTTGGGTACAGTAATCTTGGTCGGCAGGAATTTACTTTCAGGGCTTGAACTACACAGGTCCTTCCTCTCCTGAATTTTAGGAATTTTATTGAGAGAAATGAATTCTAACTTTATAAGTGAGTTGTCCTTTTTCCTTTACAGCTTTTAATGTTTGTTTGTCTTACATTTTTTGGTAGCTTGATTGTGATATTTTTAAAGATTTATTTATTTATTTTATATGAGTTCTCTATCTATACACACGCCTTTATACTGGAATGCATGAGGTTGTGAGCCACGATGTGTTTGCTGGGAATTGAACTCAGGACCTCTAAGCCATCTCTCCAGCCCCATGATTGTACTATTTTGTTTGCATATACTTGGGGGTCCACATATTTGAATGCCTCTATCTACATTTGGAATTTTTCTGCTATAATTTAGTTGAATAGACATTGTTAGTTTTTGTCTTAACTCCTTCTTCTAGCTCATGAATTCTTTGTTCTTATGATTATATCTCAGAATTCTTCAATGATATCGTCATACTCATTCATCCTCACATGTATTTATCATTTTACCTCTGTGTATACATGTTCATGCCATGGCATACATGTGAAGGTCAGAGGACAACTTATAGGAGTCAATTCTCTTACTAGCAATGCAGGTTCCAGGGACCTCCGGAAACTGAGAATCTTCTGAAAGGCAAAGGACACAGTCAACAAGACAACACAGCAGCCCACAGAATGGGAAAAGATCTTCACCAAGCCCACATCTGACAGATGGCTGATTCCAAAATATACAAAGAACTCAAGAAACTAGTCACCAAAACATCAAATAATCCAATTAAAAAGTGGGGTACAGAAATAAATAGAGAAGTCTCAATAGAGGAATCTAAAATGGCTGAAAGACACTTAAGAAAGTGCTCAACATCCTTAAACATCAGGGAAATGCAAATCAAAACAACTCTGAGATACCATACTGCTCCTGTCAGAATGGCTAAAATAAAAAAAAACCACGACAGTTTATGCTGGAGGGGACGTGGGAAAGGGGAACACTCCTCCACTGCTTTGGAAATCAGTATGGTGGTTCCTCAGGAAAATGGGAATCAGTCTAGCACAAGATCCAGCAATTCCACTCTTAGGCATATGCCCAAAAGATGCACATTCATATAACAAGAACATCTCTCCAACTATGTTCATAGCAGCATTATTTGTAATAGCCAGCACCTGGAAGCATCCTAGATGCCCCTCAACTGAAGAGTGGATAGAGAAAATGTGGTACATTTACACAATGGAGTACAACTCAGTGGGAAAAAAACAATGGAATCTTGAAATGAATGAGACTAGAAGAAACGATCCTGAGTGATGTAACCCAGTTACAAAATGACAAACATGGTATGTACTCATATATGGATTTTAGACATAGAGCAAAGTATTACCAGTCTACAATCCACAACGGCAGATAAGCTAGGAAACAAGGAGGACCCTAAGAGAGACATACATGGTCCCCTGGAGAAAGGGAAAGGGACAAGATCTCCTGAGCTAATTGGTAGCATGGGGAGAGGGGAGAGGGAGTTAGGAGAAAGAGAAGGGGAGAAAAGGACGGGAAAGGAGGACATGAGGGAGCAGGAAGATTGAGTCAGGGCAAGAATAGAGGAGAGCAAGAAAAAGATACCATAATAGAGGGAGCTATTATAGGTTTAAAGAGAAATCTGGCACTAGGGAAATGTCCAGAGATCTGCGACCCCCGGGAAGGGACCCCCGACCCGCGGGGGTGAGGTGATGAGGGTCGCTACTAATTTAGTGGGCCTTCACGAGCAGATCCGATCTGGAAAGTGAACTTCAAGAGGTTAATGGAAACAGGCTCAAGACAACGTTCGCTGATCAAGAGCCTTTATTTTTTGGGGCGCGCTGGAACTTATAGAGGAAGGACCTCAGGGGGTGGTACAAGCATGTCAATCAAGTCTCAATTCAAATATACACCAAATACGGTAAAGACAAAGCTGTAATTTTCCATCAGTCATTAGTTACATTCCACAAATGCTTGTCAGTGTAAGTCAGGTGCAAGAATTAGGGAAGGATAGGAAGTGTACAGCAGAACACTATAATTTTGTTAACAAAGACAATTGCTCTGTAAGGGTATTTCCCCTGGCTAGGCGGGTGGGCTGCCCTGTGTAAATTTAACTTTAATGGTTAGCCTTTTCCTTTGTCTCAAGGGCATGTGTGCTCGCAGTCACGTAGGCGGAAGGCCAAGAAACGGTTGACAGACTCCATTTTGTTCAAGGTTCTAGCAGTCCCCAACAGAGATCTACAAGGATGACCCCAACTAAGAATCTAAGCAATAGTGGAGAGGCTACCTTAAATGCCCTTCCCCGATAATGACTACCTTAAATGTCATCCTAGGGCCTTCATCCAGTAGCTGATGGAAGCAGAATCAGACTCCCTCAGCTAAACACTGAGTTGAACTCCTGGAAACTAGTTGCGGAGAGGAAGGAGTGATAAGAAAAGGGGTCAAGACCAGGCTGGAGAAACCCACAGAAACAGCTGACCTGAACAAAGGGGAAGCTCATGGATCCCAAACTGACAGCTGGGAAACCAGCACAGGACTTATCCAGACCCCCTGAACATGGTTGTCAGTGAGGAGGAATGGGCAATCTATGGGGCCTCTGGTAGTAGATCAGTATTTATCCCTAGTATATGAATGAATGGACTTTGGGAGCCCATTCCACATAGAGGGATGCTCTCTCAGCCTAGACACACGGGGGAGGGCCTAGGGCCTGTTCCAAATGATATGACAGACTTTGAAGCTCCCCCATGGAAGGCCTCACCCTCCCTGGGGAGCAGAAAGAGGATGGGATAGGGGTATGGTGGGAGACAGGGGAGGAGGTGAGGGAACTGGGATTGACATGTAAAACAAGCTTGTTTCTAATTTAAATTTTAAAAAATCACAAAAATTGAAAAAGATGGAGACTAAATGTAAGAGTGTTTTAAAAAACTAATAAAGCCAAACACTACTGCTAGGAAGAAACAACATAAAAGTAACAGAAGGAGGAGGCAGAGAAGTAAGGAAGGAAAACAAACATTACTCCATAATGAAAACTCTATAAATAAAAGTTGAAAGCAGCTAATTGGTGAAAGCATACTTTTTTGAGACAGGGTTTCTCTGCAGCTTTGTAACCTCTTCTGGAACTGAAACTCACAGAGATCCACCTATCTCTGCCTCCTAAGTGCTGGGATTATAGGCATGCACCACTACTGCCCAGCTAAAAGCATATTTTGAAATATATTGAAGTAGAATAAAAAGAAAAGAGAGAAAGCATGAGGGGTCAAAAATAGAGAAAAGCAAAACAGACTGAATTTTCCAGCGTCTTCTTTCCCAGTCCTTAAAAACTGCATAGGGAGTTGAATTTGGGAACTCTTGCTTTTCTAAGGTTTAGGCTAATGCTGAATCTGGATAAGACAAAAGAATGCCCAATGTCAAATGGACATTTCTGGCTTTCCATCTTTGCAAAGCAGTGCCCTCTGCTGGCAGTATGTAGCTTTGCAGGCTGTGTGCTGGTTAGGTTCTCTTACCCTCCTGAGACTTTCCAAATCATATTCCATAGATGTCCAATGATCTAAACATTGGGTGTGTCCCAGTTGAATCTGGAGTGAAGGAAGCAAACAGCACAGATATTGGTATGGGTAGAGGACCTGTTTTCATACTTTCAAGGCTCCTTGAGTATTAATCACTCTGCTGGAGGATACCATCATGGATATTATATATAAAATCCTGGAACTTCAGTGTTCTTGGGCTCTACAGCAGTGAGGGACAGACAAGTGGCTCCAGACTTTGACCCACTTGCTGACTTCAGACTAAGACCTCCCAAACTCCAGTGTCGTTGATGAGATCTGCTGCTCCTGCCCACCAAGGACTAAGTCCATTTTTCTTATTCTGATCATGGTTTCACCTCTCCCACCTCCTCCCAGATTGTCCCTACCTCCCCAGCTACCCAACTCCACAACTGCTCTGTCTCTCTTCAGAGAGAAACAGGCAAATGAAAAAGACAAACCACAATTTAAAAACCCCAACAATAACATAAAAAGCACAAGAAACACACACAGACACCAAAAACCAAAAACAAACAAAAGCAGAAACCATACAATACAAGCAGAAGACCTGGGGCCTGCTTTTCTATGATGGCTGAGGCAGGTCAAATTGTGTGTTTCTCCTACCCATGAATGTTCACCATTTTCAGGCTCTTAGAGTAGCTTAGATTTTAAACAAACGTTTCTCTTGTTGGTCAGCTCTCTTTGTCTATACAGTTTCTAGGAATTTCCAAAGTTCTTATCTCTTTCTCTTTGGAATAAAATCTAGTTTTGAGAACTCTGACTTTACTTTTATCAGCTCACATGTAAGTAACTTCTAGCTCCTCCTCACCTTACCCAGAGGCCTCCTCTACGTTTATCACGCTCACATTTAATGCTGGTAACATTCAAATTCTACAACTGCTGCAAAGGAAAGCGCCTTAACATGCTCTACTTTCTCCCAATTTCTATTTTCCTAGTTGAGGTGGTGTCCAGACACCACCAAAGGACACTAGCATTTCTTTTTTTTTGTTTTTTTGTTTTGTTTTGTTTTTCGAGACAGGGTTTCTCTGTGGCTTTGGAGGCTGTCCTGGAACTCGCTCTGAAAACCAGGCTGGCCTCGAACTCACAGAGATCCGCCTGCCTCTGCCTCCCGAGTGCTGGGATTAAAGGCGTGCACCACCAACGCCCGGCGATGACACTAGCATTTCTATTTTATAGTTACAGACACTTCTTTCTGTGTTCCCCTGGTTCCTGGTAACCACTAACCTGTTCTCCATGTTCTCTGACTTTGTCGTTCCAACAGTATGCTATTCAGGGCTGTGGCAAGGTGGCTCAAGGGGTAAAGGTTATCATGGCACAAGCCTGGTCACCTAGGTTCAACTCTGAACACATGCTATGGTGCAAGGAGAGAACCAACTTCACAAAGTTGTTCTCTGACCTTCACATATGGTCTAACACACACACACACACACACACACACACACACACACACACACACACACACACACACACACCATGTTTCCCAATCATGAGGACATGAATTCTAAATCCCCAAAGCACACAAAACTCCAGGTATGGTGTCATGCGCCTGTCATCTCACTGATGGCAAGATGGGAAGCAGAGACAGACAGCTCCTCAGGAACACATGGGCAGCTAGCCTATGCAGTGTAGCTTGAAGCTAACAAGAGACCTTGTCCCAAACAAAACGGAAGACACCCGAGGAACAACCCTCCGGTTGTCCTGTGGCTTCCACAACTTTGCACTTGGCACCCACATGCACAGGCAACTTTCACCCCATCACCCACAAAATATGCAACTCAGATGGCATCACATAGTATATAGGAAGCTGTGAGGAGTCAGGGATCAGTTAGTTAACTAGTGTCTACCCCATCTTTGGTAGAAATCTTCCCATCTCTGACTGTACTCTGACGTATCTCCTCCCTCCCCTTACAGTATTGACTGTGTTTTATTCTCTTTCCCCTTTCCTTCTGGAACCAAAGGTGTATGTATTTTGACACTTTCTTAATCAATCACTTTATAAGTTTCCAGTATCCTTTCTTGTGTGCTTTTTTTTAATCTTCTTCTTTTCTTGAAAGAAAAAACGACAACACCAGCTAGGTGGGCTATACAGCTTCCTCTGAAACATACTGTCCTCCAGCAAGTTTTTCTGGAAAACAGTTTTGTTCCCTCTTTTATTCTATCTGTTTGCTTTTGTTCTGCCTTCTGAATAAATTATTCTGAACTATCTTCCAGTTCACCAATTCTCTACTTAGTTATGGCTTACTGGCTGCTGGTTCTTCAATTGTTGAGTTCATTTTACACTCACACACACACACCCTTCTAGGAGTTCAATGAAGTATTATTTTCAAATATGGTCACTGATTAGAATTTCTGCACCCATGTTTGTTTCCATAAATACACCATAGTCTTCATAATATTCATTTAATGATTACATGATTGATGTTACTTGTTTGTTATTTTTTGTTGATTTTCATTTGTGAACTGCTCACTTTTCCTTCTAAGATAATGTGGATGCATTCTTTGAGATCTGGGACAAAGATGCACTTCTCTTCAGAGGATCTGTTTGCTTTCTTGAGGTGTCTAGAGATATTAACAGGCCAGGGTGTTTTTACATTTATGACTAGAGGTTTCATTAGTCACTCAGGCAGTATGAGTGGAGCCTGCATGATTACATCTTCTAGGCCATTCCCCACCTGCCCTGTCTGCTCAGCACCAGTAAGTTAATGTTCTTTTTAGTCTCCCTTGGAGCACACATTAAGGTGTATTTTTTGAGGGTGCATTCCTTCCTATGTCATATAATGAAAAAGGACTCCCATGCCACCTTTAATGGATCACTATCCTTCTCCTTAATCTATAATCTGTGAGCCTTTCGATAAAGCTGAACTCAGTGAATTCTTCAGATTCGGCAGTGGATAAGAATGGCTTTTGTCCTTCCAATATATCTACTCTCATTGTCTTAGGTTTAACCCTGCTAATTCCTTACCTTGCCTATCTCAGAGGCCTTTAAATTGTTGTTTTCTCACCTGTTAATCAGTGCTCTCTGTTGTGTTCTGCAGTGACGGCATGCAAGAACAGAAAGCCTCAACTCCTTCCTTGGTCCATTGTAACGCAGCATCCGGACTCACTAAAATTCCTCTTCTTGTGGTCAAAAATGATCATGAAGCTGCCATAGCAGCTTGGCATTATTTCCTCTTGGAACCAGTGGGCTTCACACCCCCCATCTTCCCATGTGATGCCTCATTCTTTGGGGGGCCCTCTCTGGATTCTTTCTGCACTGCCTCGGTCTGCACCTCAGACTACTAAGGTCTTATATATTACTTCAGTAGTTTCCTACTTGGGTGTTTTTATCTGCCTTCTCTTCCTCAACCAGTCCACACTCCCCATAAAACCAAAATGATCAATCTTTTCAAAAAGAAAAGTGGATCATGCAATTTTACTTGGGTAAAATTTCCCCAGCATGCTGCATTTGAATATTCGATAAATTCCAAGCTATTTAACATTCCCCACAGAGCCTTGTATGATTTAACTTCTGCCCGTGGACACATATTTATCCTCCTGTATAATGAATGGTACATAGGCAAACTGACTTTATTCAATTTCTCAGGTGTGCCCATTTTTTTTCTTACTTCAAAGCCTTATCTCTTTTTGTTGAACTGTTGTGAACTCTTTAGTCGTACTTAGTATCTTACCTTGACTATTCATTTATCAGATGTCTCCTCTGATCACTTAATACAATAGGCTCTTTCCCCTTTCTTTAAGAAAATTTATGATAGGTCATCATTATTCATTGTGGGTTCATTTATTTCAGATCTGCTCCACAGTAATCATTGAATACTAGGAATACAGAGGTCCCATGTGTAATCTTACAGCATGGCGTTCGACTCCAAGTAGTTCAAGAAACATGTGTCAAGTGATTGATTTCCCTCCTTTTAAATGACCTGTTGAAAAGTACAATTACTTATGTACAATTATTCCATGGTGAGTACAGAATGAGAATTAAAGAGCATGATAGCTTAAGTGATAGTAGCATTCATAAGGAAAAAGTGTGAATAAGATATATACAGAGGGCTGGAGAGCTGGTGCCACAGTTAAAATCACTGCTTGCTCTTGCAGGGGGCCCGGATTCAGTTTTCAGAACCCACATGGCAGCTCACAAATATTCCAGCACTCAGGAAGCAGACTTCTGTGAGTTTGAGGCCAGCCTGGTCTTTAGAGTGAGTTCTAGGACAGCCTGTGCTACACAGAGACCCTGGTCTTTAGAGTGAGTTCTAGGACAGCCTGTGCTACACAGAGACCCTGTCTCAGGGGGGAAAAGAATGTAGTAAAGGGATTGGAGCAATGGCTCTGTGGTTAGGAGTGATTAGTGCTCTTGCAAGGGGCCTGGGTTGGGTTCCCAGTACCCACCCATACAGAGAGAGAGCAATATTCCTTCTAGGCATAGTGTGTAACTCCAGCTTCAAGTGATCTGACCTCTTTTTGTGACCTCCTCAGGCACCAGTCACATATGTGATGTACATACGTATATGCAGGCAAACACTCATACACATAATTTTTTTTAATGTAGAAATTCTGGAGATGGAGAGATGGTTCAGTGATTAAGAATACAAGTTTGGTTCTCAGCACCCACGGAGGATGGCTCATAACCACCTGGAACTCCAGCTCCAGAACATCTGACAACCTTTTCTGGCCTCCATAGGCAACACACTCAGATGCACATACAGAAAGACAAACACAAACACTTAATTTAAAATGAAATACATTTAGTTTCACTCATGTTGTCACAAATGACAGGATCTCATTTTGAAAGTTGAATAATATTCCATTGTGTATGTATGTCACATTTTTTCCATTTACAAGTCCATGGACACCCAGGCTGATTCCATAGCTTGGCGATTATGAATACTGATGTAATGAATATGAGATGTGACATGCTTATTTTAAAATGACACATTTTCAGAGTTGTCTGTGGTAGAGCACATCTTTAATCCCAGCACTGAGGAGGCAGAAGCAGGCAGATCTCTGTGAGTTCAAGGCCAATCTGGTCTACAGATCTAGTTCCAGGACAGCCAAGGCTACACAGAGAAACCCTGTCTTGAAAAAAGAAAAGAAAAAATACTACATTTCAGTATGTGTAGGGTTTTTTTCTGTGCTAGGAGTTTAATTGAACCTAGTGACTTGTGCATCCTAAGCAAGTGATCCACCACTAAACCACGTCTCCAACTCCTACAGCTCATTTTATGTCAATTATGTGTCAATAAAGTTGCTCTTGAAAAACGTTATAAAATGAGTAAGAGTAGTGAGCATTCTGGAGAGCCACATTCCCTGAGGGATCTTGTAGGAGAAGACAGTACTAGAGTTTCCTAAGAGGAAAGTGTGTGTCTTAAAAGCAAAACATTTTGCCACACTAATATGATTCTCTTGGAGAAATATTTATCTTGAAATTTAAAACAGTGTAAAAGGAGAAGACATTTTTTAGAAGTATCTAAAGAGAAACATAGATTTGTAAAGATTATAAGATTATTTTTAATGTCAAAAACCTTTCTTAACATCTCCAGTTGTTTACTTTAGATTCATATGCATCTTATTTTGAAGTTTCTGTTACATGTATTGTTTATGTGTGTGTATGTGTACATGTGCCACAGTGCTTATGTGGGGAGCAGAGGACAGCTGTCAGAAAGTCAGTTCTCTCTTTCTACTACGTGGGGCTGGGGATTGAATTGGTGGCAAACTCCTCTGCCCAACAGTCATCTCATTGGTCCTCATATGCATTTATGAAAAGTCCAACAGTTGGGCCCAGCACAAAATGAAAGAAGAAAAATTAAATCTTTTGCCCCTTTCACAATTTAATCTTGACCTTAGAAGTTACCATCATTAATAGTGTCTTATGAAATTATACCCAAATTATGTACAATATTCAAGTTGAAAGGGAAAGGTTTTTTTCATTTTGTTTTGACACCAAGCAAAGAGTCTGAAACAAAGAGATCTGTTTTCTTTTTGACAGCTGCGTGTTAGTCTTCTGACTGCTATACCTCCACTTAGTTTAACTAGTCCTGCATTTGTGAAGATTTGAGTTGTTTGCAATTGTGAGGCATTTCCCTACCACTGTCAGCACTCTTAATTCTGGCTGTTCTTCAAGGCACGTATTTGTAGAGAATCATTGAAGAAATGGTTTAGAAAGTCAGGAAGTTAGGAGAACAGGCTAGCATTAGCGTGATTAGCAGCCTGGACCTCGGCCCTTAGGAGATTGCAGGGATTTTACTCGCTGGAAACATTTGCCTTTGTTTCCTCCTGAATATGGGAAAGTTCCTTATTCCATTGTGAGTGAGCCTGGGAGCTGGAAATGTTTTACTGGGTATCTGTACTTCTTTAAAGAAGTGCTTTGCAAAGGAGAACCTAAAATGTGTGTGTGCGCGTGCGTGCGTGCGTGTGTGCGTGAGTGTGTGTGTGTGTGTGTGTGTGTGCTCACGTGCCACTTTAGGGGAGCCCAGCTAGTAGAGTAAATGGGATACACTTTCATGCTACTTGTGCTTCAGAATAAATAGAACTTTTCCATTGCCCATACATGTGCCAAATCTCTAAAGAGAAGGACAATAGAGATGCGGTTTTCTGTCATTTAAGCAAAAAATCGGCCTGTAATGTGCCGAGGGCAGTCAGACATATGGTGAGAATTAAGATTTTCAGAGGGATAGAAAGGATGGTTTGTTTCTTTCTTTGGCTAAAAGGTTATGACCTGCCATGCACCACGTGACCTGTCAAGACCTACTGACCCCCCAATTATCCTGTGGAAAATGGAACTCACTAGCTCTTCCTCACTTTTGCCTTCATCTGCAGCTCCTGCATCCTTCATTATCCTACTAAAGGCATCATGTGCATCCAGTCAGCCAAGGTGGAAATTCCAGGCTCAGCACCATTTCTTTCTCTATCCCTCACAGCTGCTACCAGTCCTCACCCTTCTCCCTGCGTCTTCATGAGGAAGAAAGAAGGTAATGTGTGATGAAGAACCAGTCAGGAAAATGGCTTGCATCCACCCACGTTTTACAGAGTTTGTTCCATCCCTAACAACTACCACAAAACCCCAACAGTCTCCTCTCCTTCCCAGGGATTTACTGCTTTCCACATTGCCCCACTCAGGCTTCTGCCCTGTTTGTTAAACTGTCTACCTGAAGGTATTGGTGGAGAGGACGTTATCCCATTCAGTAAGCAGGAAGAATGGAGTTGTCCATGTGGAACACATTCATTGAAAAAAAATCCCCTAATCTTTTTATTTCATAAACAGAAAGGATGCGGATGACTTCTCTTCTTACATGTCAGTACTGTTGTTTGTAACTTTGCTCATGGAAGAAACATTGATGGAATGCCCCCAGAGTGCGTTTGGAAGGAGCTCATAACTCGGGCAAAAGCACAGTGTCTCAGTGGTGGTGGGAAGTGAAATAAAAGTCGGTGATCACCACCCTCTGACCTCCTTGTAGGTTATCAGTATCTACCTACCCTGAAACTGCTCCCTGGCCTGTGTCTTCCACCACCTTCTGTAGGGAAAAGTAGAAGCTACAAATTCACTTTCCAGTGTCTATTATCCTCAGCAATAACTAAGAACAGAAATGTCTACTTCTAAAGATAATATTACCCATTGAAAAAGGAAATACTATGAGGTTTAGATTAGGTGTTTTTTCAGATTATCTTTGCTATTGCCTTTAGAGGGTCAAATTTCTTCTACAGCTTAGCAACCCTTGAAAATTTGTTTAGCTATAAACATAAGTCCTTCTGGGGAAGCTACAAGTAGGAGTGCTTCTGGTGTTTGTGTGTACGAAAAGCAGATGTGTTTCTTTTGATACAAAGGTACAGATATCATCAATACTTGGAAATTTGCATATAATTTTTTAAATATGTTCAAACCTTCCAATATTTCCCAGTCATGAACAGAAAACAAATCTAGCATTTATTCAGTATTGAGGTCAGTCCATTCAAGCAGCTTAGTTGTTCATTACTTGCCTGGGTTATTATATTTTAAGACACTAATCAAATGGTAACTACTTTTTTTTAGGCAGGGTCTCACTATGTAGCCCTGGCTAGCTTGGAACTCACTATGTAGACCAAGCTGGCCTAGAACTCACAGAGATGCATCAGCCTCTGCCTCCTGAATGCTGGGTTTAAAGGAGTGTTCGGGCATGCATGGTGGAAAGCACCTTTTTAGTTATCATTTTTAATTTTTATCATATTTACTTGAGACAGAGAAAGTTACGCTTGTGGAGGTCACGACACTTTTGGGGACATAGTTCTTTCTTTCTGCCATGTGGCTCCCAGGATAGAACTCAAGTTGTCAAGGTCAGTATTGCCTTTACCCGCTAAGCCATCATGCATGATTTACAGGCACCTAAAAGTCCTAAATAGTTAATTAATGAATGAATCTTTGGGGGTGCTAGAGAATGAACCTAGGTGATCCTAGTGAGCACTAGGCAAGGGTTCTATGACCATGCTACAACTTAAGCTCCCAGCATACTTTTTATGTTGGAGAAGTGGTTTCCCTTCCTACCATACACAAGCTTCTGTTCTTCAGGAGTAAGCATTCAGAAATGTCTTAAGAATACTTCTAGAGGGGCTGGAGAGGTTGATCAGTGGTGAAGAACACTTGCCGCTCTTGCAGAGAACCTGAGTTCAATTCCCAGGACCCACATGTGGTGACTTACAACTGGCTGTTACTCCACTTCTAGGGCATATGACATTCTCTTCTAATCTATGAGGGCATGGCATACATACATGTTGTGTGCTAACATACGTAAATGCAAGCAAAAACTAATATGCATAAAATCAAAATAGATCTTTAAAAAGAAATAACCTATGGAAATAAGCACATATACATGCACATAACACGCCCTTCTTTAAACAAATGAGAGTATTATTCATATTTCTATATCGTTTTCCCTTATTATAACTTGGGGGTTGTTAAACAGCAATAGATAGAAGCTATTATCTTTATTACATGTAGATGTAAATGTATATCTTTATATTTATTACATGTGTATATACATATATATCTATATTTTTAACAAAAAATCATAGTTTCCATGGTACAGATAAAACCAATTCTTATTTTAGATACTTAGATCATTTATATGTTTTTTTATTGCAAAGAATACTGTCAACTTTATCCTTCTGTGCCTTTACAGGGGACACAGAAAACACAGAAGTGATGAAAATACCAGTCTCCCTAAATTTATGAGCCCCAATACCTCATAGGCAACATTGTTTCTTCCATCTGGGTATACTGTCCTTGCTCTGTTTTTCTGAGGTGTTTCTTCCATAAATATTTCATAACATACCCCCCCAAAAGAAAAGAAAATTTAAAAGTCATGAGGCTGGAGAGATAGCTCAGTGGTTAGAAGTACATAATGATCATCTAGAGGCTCCAAGTTCACTTTCCAGTGGCTCATAACTGACTTTATCTCCAGCTTTGGAGGACCTGAAACCCTTTTCTGACTTCCAAGTGCATCTACACACACGTGGCATTCACACACATACACAAAATAAAAATTGTAAAACTAAGCCTTTTTTAAAAAATCATACTACATACTATTACCATAAAGTTTAAAGAGAATTTATTAGGCTGGTCACCAGGGTCCATGTCTTAATTCTAGCACTAGGGAGGCAGAGGCAGGTATGTCTCTGTGAGTTTGCAGTCAGTCAGGGCTACATAGCAAGGCCCTGTCTCTAAATAACAACAGACC
This sequence comes from Mesocricetus auratus, assembly GCF_017639785.1. Lineage (NCBI taxonomy): Eukaryota > Metazoa > Chordata > Mammalia > Rodentia > Cricetidae > Mesocricetus > Mesocricetus auratus. The sequence goes on along the minus strand of NW_024429188.1, from coordinate 101,428,013 downwards.
CCCCAAAACCAAAAGAGGATTTTCTTTTTGTTTTTTCAAGACAGGGTTTCTCTCTGTAGCCCTGGCTGTTCTGGTACTCACTGTGTAGACCAGGCTTGAAGATGGAGTTTCTGTCCAGGGACAGGTTGGCCTCAAACTCACAGAGATCTGCCTGAGAGATCCACTTGCCTCTGCCTCGAAAGTGATGGAATTAAAGGCATGTGCCACCTCCATCTGGCCCAAAAGTAGATTTCTTGACCTCAGTGATAGCCTGTCAGCATTTATAAGCGCCTTCTGGATTATGGCTTAAATCATATTTGATATACTCAGATTTAAATTAATAAATTTGTTAAACATCAGATTTCAAGCAAGGTTGACACATTTCTAAAATCCTTTTCCTCCTTGCAAGATTTGGGGTGTTGAAACTGTACTGTTTGCCAGCCAGTTTCACACACTTTGAGTTTTGCCGACTGCATTTCGAGGTGTTTAATATGTTCTCCTTTCTCTCTTGTACATTATATATAATGGTGCTTTGGTCAAGTCTCCTGGATAGCTGAAAGATTAGATCCTAGCTGTTATACAGCTCCCTTTAGGAGAGGCTTGGCATCCTTATGTCCAGACTGATAGGAGTGTACCAGAAGAACAAATCTCTCACAATCTGTTTTTTTCCATTCTATTTTGTATCCTGGTGAGTGTTACCAAATTATTAATGTGCTCTTCACAGAAATCCTGCCACTTTTTCATTCCCACCTGAAATAAATAAGACTTTGCATTTTCCACCAAGACAGTGTTTTCTGAAGCTCTTCGAGTCTCTGCCTGGAGTCTCCGATACATGGGAAGTGTTATCCTGCCAAATATAATACCATTTATATTTGATTGGAACTAGATTTCATGTTGCCATATGACAATTTCTTTCTCTACTATCTCATATGGGTGTAACATAAATTGCAGAACAAAATTCTCTTAAACTGTAACACCCAAGGCACCCATACAAGTTAAATCCAGGGACACGAGCAAAATATCTGTGAAAACTTAAGGTGAAGGTACATGGTCCATGCTCCTGCTTTTGCTTGTGAGTGCAAATGAACGTCAAAGAAATCATGCCTTTATAATTAGAGAACGGATGGGTCACCTCATTTCCCAGCCCATGTCTGAGCATTAGCTCTGTACCAAGTATCTGGAAGGACCTGGTGATAGATGAAGGCTGTGCTTGTTGAACTAAGAGTTCACAGTCCAGTAAGGGAGGCAGCATACTTAATCAGAGTGTAGTTAAAATTTAGAGAAAGGGAGAGGTCAAATCAGTTGGAGGGATCAAGAGTGCTGGTGTCCAAAGGGCCTTGAAGAATGGATAAGCCTTGGGAAGGCTTATCAGATGAGGGTAACTTTCCAGATAACAGGAAGGGCAGACGCCAATGTTGGAGATGAAGAAAGTCCAGGTCAAGTAATCCTGAGAAAGTCACTTTAGCGAGGCCTTATATAAAGGACCTGTGACTATGTGTGAAGAGACCACAGTGCTGAACAGCGTTTAGAAAATCAAGCTAGTTATCATGGTTATTTATGATATATAACACTTTGAATATTTAAGAGGAAATAATTGTTACTTCTATAAAAGTGAAAATCCAAATCTGCTGTTTTTTTTTAATGGTATCACATGGAATAGCACTCAATACAATGTGCTACAAACACATACACAACTTTTAAATAACTTTGAAAGATTTGTTTACTTCATTTTTATGTGTATGAATGTTCTGCCTGCATGTATGTGCATGTACCACATTTATTGTTGGTGTCCACAGAGGCCAGAAGAGAGCCGTGGATTCCCTGGATAGGAGTTGTAGATAGTTGTGAGCTACCATGTAGGTACTGAGAACAAACCTGGATCCCCTGCACATGCAACAGGTATCTTTTTTTTTTGAGACAGGGTTTGTCTGTAGATTTGGAGCCTGTCCTGGAACTCAATCTATAGACAAGGCTGACCTGGAACTCACAGAGATCTGTCTGCCTCTGCCTCCCGAGTGCTGGATTTAAAATTGGTGCCACCACCACACCACTGCAACAAGTATTCTTTTTTTTATTTTAAAAACAAAAACAAAAAAAAACCCCAAAAAATAAAAAAATAAAAACAAAAAAACCCAAAAAACAACCTTTTCTAATTTTACATACCAATCCCAGTTCCCACTCCCTTCCCTCCTCCTGCTACCCCCTCCTTCTGCCCACCCCACCCCCACCCACTCCTCACAGAGTAATACTTCCCTTGGGGAGTCAATGATCTCTGGTATCTTACTTTGAGGCAGGACCAAGGCCCTCCCTCCTATATCTAGGCAGAGCGAGGTAGCCCTCCAGATAGAATGGGTTCCAAAAATCCAGTTCAAGCACTAGGGATAAATCTTGGTCCTACTGCCAGTGGGCCCACAGATTGCCCAAGCCACCCACTGTCACCCACATTCAGGGGGTCTCGTTTGGTCCTATGCAGGTTCCCCAGTTGTCAGTCCAGAGTCAGTGAGCTCCCACTAGCTTGTGTCAGCTGTCTCTGTGGGTTTCCCCATCATGGTCTTGACAGCTTTGCTCATGTTATCCTACCCCCTCTCTTCAACTGGATTCTGGGAGCTCAGCCCAGTGCTTAGCTGTGGATCTCTGCACCTGCCTCCATCAGTTACTGGATGAAGATTTGTGTTTGTCTTTCTGGGTCTGGGTTATCTCATTCAGGATTTTTTTCTAGTTTCATCCTTTGCCAGAAAATTTCAAGATGTCATTGTTTTTACTGCTGAGTAGTACTACGTTGCGTAAATGTACCACATTTTCTTTACCCATTCTTCGGTTGAGGGGCATCTAGGTTGTTTCCAAGTTCTGACTATTACAAAAAAGCTACTATGTACATAGTTGAGCAAATATCCTTGTGGTATGAGTGTGCATCCTTTGGGTATACACCCAAGAGTGGTACTGCAACAAGCATTCTTAACCATGAAGAACCATGTAGTTATGGGTATCCTGGAACTTACTATGTAGACCAGACTAGCCTCACACTCACAAGAGATCTGCCTACCTCTGCTACCCTAGTGCTGGGATTAAGGGAATGTACCCCCTCACCATTTTAACCTATGCCATAGTAATTTTATATGCATTTAATGAACACCAACTTAAAAATAGTTTCTGTAGTGTTTGTTCTGTATAGCTCAATTAGAGAGAAAAGAGAGGAGATCACACTTCCTCCTTGTTTACTTAAAACTAAATGGCGTCAAGGCACAGGGCTTCTTTTTAGTTATGAATGTAAATAACAAAATGTTCAAGAAAAATTGAAGAATTCTATTTTATGGTCTGGGGCCTGAAACCCAGATGCCCCACCATGCTATGCAAATTAACTCTACCACCAATTTATATCTACAATCTCCAAATTTTTACCCCCTTTTTTCAATTTCTTGAGACAGAGACTAGTCTAGGCTGGCCTGTAACTCCTGCCTATGTCTCCCCAGGGCTGAGATTAAAATTTGCACTATCAGGAGTAGCTTTAGAATTCTTTCTTTTTGTATTCCATGTGCTCTGATGCTTTGCTCGCATGTATGTCTTTGAGGGTGTTAGATTTCCTGGAACTAGAGTTACAGACAATTGTGAGCTACCATGTGGGTGCTGGGAATTGAATCCAGGTCTTCTGGAAGAGCAGCCAGTGCTCTAAACCGCTGAGCCATCTCCCCAGTCCAGCTTTAGAGTTCTTAATTACCAAAATCATAACCTTAGTTAATTTCTCTACTGGGATGGAGGAGAACAGGTACCAGTTATCTCAGCAAACTACAACAGTGATGAACATTTTCTGAGGAGAGGTCATAAATAAAATGCCTCTCATATAATGAGTGCCCTTTCCAATTTTAGTTTTATTTAATTTTTTCTTGAATGTATTTTGTATGCAGCAGTGTTTTTCTTGCATGTGTTCACCTTGTGCCCAAGGAGGTCAGAAGAATACATTGCACCTCCTGGTGCTGGAGTTTCAGATATTGTGAGGCACTATGTAGGTGCTGAAAATTGAACTTGGGTCTTTTGCAAGAACTGCTGAGCCCTCTGTTCAGTCAGTCAATCAATATCTTTGAAGCCTCATTTCCCAGTGGACTTTCTGGTCAGGAGGGATATGTTCTGTCTTCACTGACTAGTCCAGAGGCCACTAACCTCTTGCGGATTTTGAGGAACAAAGGAGAGTAAGGGACTGAACTATTCTCAGTTGACTTTCATTAATTGTGTTTTAAATAGAAAAATCATGTTTTAAACTAAAAAATAGCTATTCTCTTTCTCCTAAAAGATTAGATTATTGTTTAAAATACCATCAACCAGTACAGTCTGCATTTATGTGTCTACCTGCCTTTGTCTCCCAAGTGCTGTGATTAAAGGCATGCACCACCACCACTCGGCAAGATGCAAGCTCTCTCAGTTAAAGAACTCAGAGGCCATATTCTCCTCCACCTGCAGATACTTCACCTGGCAGAAATATGCTGTGGGTTATCAATCAAGAGTCCCTTTTGGGGAGCTGGAGACATGGCTCAGAGGTTAAGAGCACTGACTACTCTTCCAGAGGTCCTGAGTTCAATTCCCAGCAACCACATGGTGGCTCACAAACATCCATAATGAGATCTGGTGCCCTCTTCTGGAGTGCAGACACACATGGAGGCAGGATGTTGTATTCATAATAAATAAATAAATCTTTAAAAAAAGAGTCCCTTTTGTGGACTGGAGAGATGGTGCAATAGTTAAGGTTTGGTGCATGCACTTGTTCATGCAGAATACCCAAGTTCAATTTCCAGCACCTAATAAGGTGGCTCACAAGCATCCATAATTCCAGTTCCAGGTACCCAACATCTTCTGGTCTCCAGGGCACTGCACTCATGCAGTACATAGCCATGCATGCACACAAAGCATCCACACACAAAATAATAAAATAAAATTTAAAAAGACAGCCCCTTGTGTGGTCTTTTTAATCTTTAGCACTCTTCTCAGCCCCTCGAGCTTGTGAAACACAGAGTAGTGACACTAAGGAAAACTATTGTTCAGAAAAGTAAACCTCTCTGAAGGCCACCAGGAATCCACAAGAAAATCCACATTTCACAGACAATCCAGGCATTTTTATCAAAAAAGCCTTCAAAGATAAACAGAATGTCCTTCTGTCCCATGGGTTTTTAATCATACAAGATGTCCAAATCCAAGGGAAACCAAGAACTAAGGAAAGCTAACATCCACTCACTTGCAGTTCTCAAGACCCAGGTGGTGACCTACAGCCTGATTACACGGCATTTTTTAAAAAGCTTACCCTGATCCAGGGATGAGTTTATTCTCTGACACCTGTTTGGCTGCTGTGTTCTCCAGCTGCACAGAATGTTCAAGCCAGGTGAATTATGATGACTTATTTCACAACAGGGAGAAATGAGATCCAAGAGCAAATTTCCAAAGTGACGTCAATATCATCCAAGTAACACCTAAACAAAGCAGACATATGGGTCGATTCTGAATCCAACACTTTCTTCATCATGTCATTGTCCTAAAGCATCAAGTCCTTGCTGCCCTGATCATTAATGAAGCCCTTTCAAATGCATTGAATTCTTTATCTGCCATGCTTTCTGACAGAACAATTTCAGTATTGTTAGTTCCAATTTCAACCGTCTAGGCTCCTAGAGTCTAGGAGACAGAAGTCAACAGATATCTCTTCCTTTTGTTCTACAAGCTATTTAAACTTGTAGATGCATACCACATCCTTCCTCTGACAGGCTGACTTCCAGGAACTAACCTGTGGTTTTGAAAGCAGAGTATTTTCCATAGCGGGCTGTATTACTGATTGCTGACATTATTCATGTACTCTGAAACTGTGCCTCAGGGACTTTACAATGGGCTACCAAGAAAAACTAAAGAGCAATAAACAAAAAAGTCTCAAACATCTAAAAGTTATTTCCCCCCTTTACATGTTGTTCACTAGGTGGGCACTAAGAACATGGAAAGCAAGGATAAAACAAATTTCCTGGGGTCCCTATAATGTTTTCTTTATGAATCTATAAATAATGCAAGAATGCATAATTTTTCATTTTAGAGTTCTGGGAACAGATCCTGAGAATTAAGCTGTCACCGTGTAGTCACATTTCCTTTCTCAGAGTAGCCGTTTACATTATTTTTTTTTAATTTCACAATGGGTGGAACTATTCCCTTCTACTTGGGATTTGTTTAATATGAACTATTTTGATTTTTTGAGATGTCTTAGAATGAATCATGCAGACTGACAAAAAAATCATTAGAGTGAGATCTTGTCACAGCTAACAGAATAAGTTTTCTGAGCACTTTGAGCAAGTCTGGGTTGTATGAGATTGTGTGTCCAGACTCAAGTTTCACAGTTATCTCCACTTTGAAACATTATAAAGAAAAGCCATGATTTTTTAAAAATGAGGAATCAAGTACATTTTGTACTTAATTTGGAAACATTTCAATATTTAAACTCTAGTGGAACTCTCCACTTCAAAACAGAAAGATCCCAGAATGAGTGAAAGCAGTTTGCTGATAAAGGAATCTTTGTGACAAGGTACGGCTGTCTCTGGCAGAAAATGACCTACTGTAACACTCAAGGCCAAGCTGGTAGCCACCGATTGTTCAGTGGTACATTTTACCATTATTCTTTAGACTCCACCTGCAAAACAAAAACACAGCCTCTTCATACTAATTGAACAATTCCAAATTTTGAAGTCACTCATTTCTTTGGGGCTCAAAATGCAGGCATCAGAGGATTCTAAGTGTAGGATGGTACCTTAACCCTAGAAGAACTTCAGATGGCTTTCTCTGGGGAAGAGTTTTGAAGGCAGTAAACAATGTGACAATAAGGCATGACAAAGCAGGGGGGAAATACTCCTCAACTCTGAATTTTCCAAGTTTAAATTTGTGAAAACCAGAAGCTTTTTGCTTGTTTTCTTTTCTTTTTCTTTTGTTGTGTGTATGTGTTTTTAACTTTTGGTCCTTTTTTTAAATGAGGCTGACACCATAAGAGAGGTATTTTATCAGGGAAGATAAACATGTCATAAAATTTATATTAGTAAGGGCTGTTACAGTTCAGTAGTACAGGCCTTGCCTATTGTGTCAGAGATGCATGGGTTTAGTCTCCAGCACTGGAAAAAATACCCAATATAATTAGTACCAAAAGAGATGATACATACATGCATCTCGTAAATTCCAACTAGGAAGCACTATGAAATCAAAATAGCACTGCACTGTGGGTTACATCTGAAATCTTAGGACTTAGAAGTCTGAAGCAGAGAATCACCATAGGCTGAGGGCAAGCCTGGGTTGCATATAGGACAACCTGAGCTACAGACAGAGATCCTGTACAAAACAAACAAAAAGCAAAACAAATAAGTGTTCAGAGATGAACAGAACATGGTAGTACCAGCCTGGGATCCTAGCATTCCAAAGGCTGAGGTAACAGGATCACGACAAATTTGGAATCAGCCTTGGTTACATAGTGAGACCCCATCTCCAGAAATTCGGCTTATATTAAATTAGCTGAAGTCTGATGACATGAGTTCTAATTAAGCTGCTTAACCTTGAACAAGACACTTAAGCATGCTGTGCTGAAGTTCTGATTAAACGTGCTCCGAACCTTGTAGTTAGAGTGCACAGGTGTGGAGAAACAGCCCAACACAGACATACACAGCCCTTTTCTGTGGCAACTGCGACCAAATTACTCACCGGTATGGAGGGCTGGGGGGAGCCGAAGACAAGTTCAACCTTTGTCACTGACACACAAAGTGTTAGCCAGTTCTCTCCGGTCAGGTTCTAGAGCACAAGCTGGGTAGAGGGACATTTCCATTTGTGGGTTAGAATTAGGTTTCCTCCACTTGGTTTTCCTGTCTGACTCTGGAGCTATGGGTCTGAGTTGACTTGGCTCTGAAATCATGCGTTGGAACTCTGGTCTCCAGTGTAATGGCTTGGAGAGCTTGGGAGGCTTTTAAGCAGTCTGGTGAGTGGATTAATGTCTTTTCCATGAGGATGGGTTAGCACTGTTGAGACTCAATTAGTTCTCATGGGAATGATGTAGTTATTACCCAAGCAGGTTGTTGTAAAGTGAGTACTGGCACCTCCCTTGGGTTTTTCTCACACATGTGCCTTGCATTTTCTGCCATGAATGAGGCTTTATGAGGCTAAGCAGAAAGATTAGGAATGCCATGCTCTCTGGTTTCCAGAACCAGGGGCTAGCTAAAACTGGCCTCTTTTCTTTATAAATTACATAGGCACTAGTAATTCATTATAGCAGCACAAAGTGGACCAATACTCTTAGCAAAGTTAAATGACCTTTGTTTCCTCAATTGTAAAATGAGGAGACAGCTCTACAGATGTTCTAAGGATCTCTTCGTGTGTGTGTGTGTGTGTGTGTGTGTGTGTGTGTGTGTGTATGCATGCACGCGTGAATATCTTGGAATTGTGTGTGACACATTATACACATTAATAAGTGTTAGCTACTATTATGAAATGAACCCATAATGGAGCCTATGTTAGCAGACATGGATTAATGACTTGGAAACACAGGCAAAGCAATATTAACTGCTAATAGCCATGATGTTGATATTGGATAATAAAGAAAGGGGAGAAAGTAGCTGAAGCTATTGATGGAAGTATTGTCCAACATGGTTCTCACTACCCACCTTACTACACAATGCTTGCAGTGTGTTAAATAGCAGATTCTGAAACCTCATTACTCCTAAGGCAATATATGTCATTATGAGTGTTTTATACTGACTACGTGTTCAAATGAGTATATATACATATGTATGTATATATATCTTAGATATATTATGTTAAAGAAAATCCTCTATTGTACTATTTCACTTGTCTCTATTTATTTATTTATTTATTCTGGTGTTGGAAATCAAACCAGGGCACCATTCATGCTAGTCAAGTGTGCTGTCACAGAGCTACATTCCCAGCGTATTATTTTTACCTTTACATTTTACTTATTCATCTACTTATTTAATGTGTATGAGTGTTTTGTCTGCATGTTTGTCTGGTGTGTCCGGTTTCTGAGGAAGCTCAAAGAGCTGAATCATCTGGGACTAGAGTTACAGATGGTTGTGGACCACCATGTGGGTGTTTGAAACTGAACTAGAATCCTCTACAAGATCAACCAGTGCTCTTTATTGCTCAGCCATCCGTCTCTCCAGCCCCACCCTTTTACCTTGTTAAGAGGCCATTTGAAACACTAAAGTCAGTCATGTGACCAGGCTTCATGATGCACACCTTTAATCCCAGCACTTGAGAAGTAGAGGCAGGCAGATTTCTGTGAGTTCAAAGTCAGCCTGATTTTCATAGTGAATTCTAGGCCAGCCAGGGCTACATAGTGAGACGGACTGAAAAAAAAATAAAATAATGTGTGTGATGCACATTGTCTTTCTAGTGAACAGTAATCTGTAAAATGCTAAAGCAACTCACTGTCCCTATTGTCAAACTCTTTTTTGCTGATAGTCTCTTACTGGAAAGTAATGGATCATGTGACAATTCTCTAGATAGTTCTAGGTCCCTTTCTGTTACATGTGTGTGCCATGAACTTTCCTCCAAAGTTCTTAAGGAACTCACTTTTTTCTAGTTTTATTTTTTTTTGAGACAGGGTTTTTCTGTGTAGTCCTGGCTGGCTTCAAACTCACAGAGATCCACCTGCCTCTGCCTCCAGAGTGCTGGGATTCGTGCACCATTGTGATAGAATATTATTTCCAGGTGTGTGACTTTTGTTTATACTGTATTTGTTTAACTCTCTGACGCTGTGTTACTGTGCCTGTCTGAAACACCTGATGGTCCTAATAAAGAGCTCAACAGCCAATAGCGAGACAGGAGCAAGGACAGGCGGGGCTGGCAGGCAAAGAGGGTAAGTAGGAGGAGAAACGAGGACAGAGGAGCAAGGAGAGAACAGGAGAGGAGGATTTCAGGGGCCAGCCACCCAGCAAGCCACGGAGTAAGAAGGAAAGGAAGATTACAGAAGAGAAAGATAAAAGCACAGAGGGAAAAGGTAGATGGGATAATTGAAAGATAAGGAAAGCTGGCTAGCAACAAGCCAAGCTAAGGCCGGACACTCATAAGTAATAATATGACTCCGCATGTGATTTACTTTGGGAGCTGGTTGGTGGGTCCCTCAAAAAGCTAAAACAAGATATTACACACTACCACCAGGCAGGCAGTCACATTTTAATCCCTCATACCAGCCCAAGACCTTGACTATTGACTCCAAATGCTGTGAGCTTTGCAGAATCGAGAGTCTAGATTCCTGAAATATTTTTTTCGAGACATGGTTTCTCTGTAGTTTTGGAGGCTGTCACGGAACTCGCTCTGTAGAGCAGGCTGGCCTCAAATTCAGAGATCCGCCTGCCTCTGCCTCTGGAGTACTGGGGTTAAAGTTGAGCGCCACCACTGCCCAGCCTGAACTGCTACTTCTGTTTTGCGTTTCAGTGAGTAAAGTACTGAGGACACTCTGCCCGTGAACGATAAAGTAATGGAGTCACCAATGATTTCAGGTAAAAGCAGCTGTGAAAGTCATTGTTAGGGACCAGTTGGAATGAAAACAGGACTCCTTGGATGTGGAGCAATTATGACTGTGGGTATGAGATTGCTGACAGGGAACAAGGAAGATGGAGACACGAGCCACTCAAACAGCCTCTGGAAGGCCCCATTGCAGCCAGCATGTGAAAACCACCTTCACCATCTCCCTTTGGGTTTTCAAGTGTATAGCAGACAAGGTCATGCTTGTGTGTGGGTATGCTTTGGACACAGCTGAGCTGTCAAGCAGGGGCCACAGTCCTTTCATCTCCTAAACACAAGAGAACACAATTCAAGTAAAATGTGTGTGCTTTGGAAGTTCAGAAAAGCAGAAGCCACCTTGTGCTAGAGGTTTCCTACAAAACTCGGGACTTGAAGTGACCCTGAAAGAATGTAAAAAGAAAACTAGAGACCATTGGTTGGCCGAATTCTCCATGTGCCTGTGTCATGTGATGAAAATTCAGTCCCTTTGTACATATGCATATAGGGGTTTTTCTGAACCTTCCTGCAGACTTTCAGAGAATTGAGTCCTTACTCATAGCAACGGTGGTGTAATGTGAAATCTGGGCCTCGGGCTTCCAAGATTTCCTTTAGGGATTATTCTTCTATATGGTAGCTCTGTGTGGAATATTTCCACAGGAGTCCCTGATGGACCTTACTCTCTGAGATCAAATGCTGTGTGTTATCACTTACATCCAACAGAGACTGCTGTTAAATGAGCATCCTGATGTACGAGGAACTATCCCTTAAAGAACCAGTAAAGCAACCATGCAGAAATAAACAAGTTCATGACACAGATGAAAAGCCAGTCTCTGTTAATCCTTAACACACCATCTCAGTTCTATCTCCAGAGTAACTAATTCATTACCATCATTATTGCCAGTTAAAAGGAAGCTGGGAGAGAAGAGAGAGGATAGGAGGAAGGAGGAACAGTAAAGAGGGACAAATGAGATAAAGAGCAGTGATTTATGGGGTGGAAAGAGACCTCAGAGGTAATCTAGTGATTTGCTTAATTGCCATTCAATGAGTTAGTGACAGAGCACAGGCTCCAACTGAAATGCCCAGATTCTTACTCCAGGTCCCCACTGCCTGCTTTTAGGGAAGACAGATATAGTAGTCAGTGGGAAGGGAAAAAACCAAATTCCCAGCCTCAATAGGCTTAGATTCCCAGCCCCTCCCCCTCTTTGAGATGCAAAAACCTCCCAACAGTTAGTTTGAAGCAAGGCCTTTAAGCTTCTCTTTTCTTCCCCAAGTCACCCCAAAGACCTTGTGTGAGCCAGCTCACTCTTTGCTGAGAAATCCCCTAGAGTTATCTTTATTTACTGGGAGGACATTGCTTGATCTCTTGGTTACATATTTTTTAGACACAGTTAAAGAATTGCGAATGTTATCTAGCAGTTTCCATAGGGTTCCAGGGTAGACAGTAAACATGTTGAAATCAAGCTTGCAAAGTAGAGAAGAGCTTACGTTTCTGCTATCCCTCAATACAAATATTCATTCTAGCCACAAGACCAACAAAAGAATTGTCAAAATACGCTGAAAAGGGTTTCTTGAAATGACAGACTTCTCTACACCATCACAGTATCTACAATCTACTTGGGCAGAAGGACAAAGCTCAATTATTCATAATGGCCTCAGCAGAGATGTGATAATACCTCACCTCATTAGCATGTTAGCATATGCTATAAAATATGATAATTTTATACTCAGATGAAGGATTTTTATTCTTTTTCTCTATAAAAGGCTGGCGTGGGGATCCAATTCATGACATTCCTTAACAACAATGGGGACACTGTTTCCAAACTGCTCCTTCCAAAGGCATTTCTGAAAGCCAGAGATAGTGCCTTTCAGAAAGGAGATCGCAGTTCTGGCACAATACTTAATTTATTCTCCTTCGATGCTATGCCTGGTGGAATGAAGGAAATAGGGTGCATTCCATTCAACCTGATGAAACAGAATTCGAACCCAAACTCTGGAATCATTTATACAGCTCTTTGAAGGCAGGAAGTGAGCTAGCCTTTCTCTTCTGAATTGTATAGTTGAAGAAAAACATAAGAAGATCTTAGCTTCTAAGGAAATTGTCAACTTGCACCTCTTGACTTTGAAAATCACGAAGTTACAAGTTACATGTTAGAGGCCAAACTTTCATCGTCATCTGGGATTTCTATCTGGAGAGACATGTGAAAGGTGAAATCCTGTTCATTTATGGATTCATCTGTGCAGTTGCTGGGTGTCTCCCATCTTGGATGGGAAGATGGTAGCTTAGATGTCGTTTCAACCTGGTGCAAGTTGCAAAGATTGTAGTTATTGTGAAGATGACCTGAAAACTGCAAATTTTTTCTTCAAAGCCTCTTTCTGGGTTTTGCCTGCCCTGCTGAACCCCCCCCCCCACCTTTTGGCTCACAGGACCCTGAAGAATGGGGATCAGCAGGAAGGAAAAATGATAGGAAACAAACTCATGCATCTTGCCCATCTATCATAACACTCCTACAGGAAAACAGAGCTTCAGAAAAGAAGGATCTAAGTTTATTTCAAATTGGATCATAGAGTAGGGTGCTTGAAGGCCTGGCTTTTATCTCTGACACTACAAAGGAAAAAAGACCATGACAGTGGTTTTCTTTATTCTGGTTCTGTGGCAGTTTGTAGAGGCGAGTCATTTCAGCTAGATCATGTTTTGGAGCCTCAGTTTCTTCATCTGTAAAATGAAGCAATTAGACTAGATTATCAATTAGAACTTCCCCAGAGGACCTTGCCAAATGACAATACTGGTTCCACTGTCCTTGAAAAGTCATTTCCAGGCTTAATATTGTCCCTTGCAGAAAGTACATTTCAGGTAACCTGGAATTGGACAAAATTAAAGACAAATTTGTACTTTTTTCCACAAATTGTGTTTATCAGTCAAATGTAGAAGTGTATCTGTGGATACAAAACTCATCAAACATAATGTTAGATTTGTTAAGAGCATTAGGTCTTAGTGTCAAGATTTTAGTCAAACTTGGTAATGCCACAGTTTAGGAAATGCACAGTGTGCACAGAGAGATAATTCACCAAATATAGAGATTTGTTTGGGACACTCAATTGAACTGTAAGTGAAATAGTTGAAGTTGCAGAAAGCAACTATCACCCAAAATAAAGATAAATAGTTCAATTTGTTTAGGAACCAAAATGCAAAATGAATGATCTTTACTACTGTAGTTAAATTTCTGACACAGAAATAAAATTGCTGGGCAGTGGTGGCACACGCCTTTAATCCCAGCACCTGGGAGGCAGAGGCAGGTGGATCTCTGTGAGTTCTAAGCCAGCCTGGTCTACAGAGCGAGTGCCAGGATAGCCTCCAAAACAATACAGAGAAACCCTGTCTCAAAAATCCAAAAAAATAAAAATAAAAAATAAAAATCAAGGGAATATATGATGTCCCTTGTTGCAGCAATTTTTTTTTTGGTTTTACGAGACAGGATTTCTCTGTATTGTTTGGAGGCTGTCGGTCCAGCCCGGCCTCGAACTCACAGACATCCGCCTGCCTCTGCCTCCAGAGTGCTGGGATTAAATGTTGCAGCAATTTTTAAGAACATTACAAACCACAATTTAAAGAAGAACATTTTGAAACTTAATGAAGAGACAACAAAGGCTTCAAGGACTAGAGCAGAGAAAAACTGATTCTTGTTTTTGTTGGGTGGATAACCAAACTGGTGAGTGCTGTTGAATTTCTAGTTTGTTGATTATCCTTTCATATTCAGTTTTAGAAAAGAAATGGCTTAAAGGATAAATATAAGGCTATAGCTACACCTAGTAACCAACAAAATGGCATTGCATCCACATAATACTATAAATAATATAATGTGGGAATCAGTATTTCTCTGATGGAACATGACATGATTAAAATACACGGAGAAAGAAAAACAGTTTGATTTCAGATAAGCTAAAGAAAGCCTCCAATAGTAAGACTGGGTCTGAAGAATGCAACATTTTCAAGGTCTGTCTCTTATTTAAAAGAAGCTGTATACTGCTGTTGTCAAGATCCAGTGGTCCATGCTTTCATTTATAATGCCTCGAAGGCACAGTTGCAAATCAAATATCTATAAAAGGATTTGCAGATTTTCACATTACATTCTAAAAATATAGTTTCACCCTAGATATGAACTAGAACTATTTGTCTTGTTCTCCAAAATCAACAAGCAGACTCTATATTTAAATGCCTTTGTTTGTTAGCTTTGATATCCTCCAAGGAAACACTGAACTTTGGTCTAGTTAATTAATTATAAAATTATAAAAGATTTAGCCTGCAGTAGTACAGTAATTTTTGCAACACATACCAATATTTTGTGTTTGCTTCTTTGAATACTTAAAACACATCTTAGATGATGGTTTCTCAGCAAGTTGATCCATCCCCTATCTAAACCTATTCACAAATTTGCAGCCCTTGCTTGGATCAGTTCCACATTTCTTTCTGCTTTTATCTTTCCTGTCTTAATTCATAAGGATGCTCTAATAAGCAGCAACTGTGGAAATGGCATCACTAAAAGCTGTTTGTCTTGCTGATGTTAATCTTCTTGTTTTTTAAATTTAAGGAGTAGAGTTTCAAGTAGTAAAATCCATTAGGACTTTAAAAACTGTGGGGTGATATGGGCAGACCACCCTATTCTCAGAGAATGAGAGTACATGCAGAGCTCCAATTGTGGTCATACATTACATGTATTTAAAGAATAAATCCATGTCCTTCCATCTCTGATTTTTAAAATAATTTTCTTGTTAACTTAGACATCATTTTCAACTTTGAAAAGTAAACTGGATTGCACTCGTTTTGAGAAAATGAATTTTCTTTTACTTTTTAAAGTAGAGCACCTCTCTAGGATGTATCTGCTGGAAGCCTTCCCATTCCAGTGAGTGCTACTAGCCCCACTATTTAGGTTGTCCCAAACTTTCATTGAAGTTCTTTCAGGCATTTGGATAATTCAACAAATTGCATTGCACCTTCCTATGTATCGTGAAAAAGGCCAGACAAAGATTCCACTTCCTACAGGAGACAATTAAAGAGTTTCTTTACGCTTAGTAGGCAGAACCACCAAGCTGAGGATAATGGTTATCTTTAAGGAGAGCAGGGGAGAGGAAGAAGGGTTATGGGGAGAGGTGGAGGCGGGGAGAGAGGGGGAATAAGGAGGGGAGGTGGTAGAGAGGGAGATTGATTCCATTGTGTGCCTTTCCCACATTAGTAAAAGGGGATCAAGTTTTGTTTCAGCTGTAGTGAACACAATATTAAATGACTTAAAGATTCTAAATCTATATTTATTTCGACTTCTTTTCAAAATATTTAAAACACTGTATTGGTGTAAGATTATGAAATAATTGGACAATCTTAACACTGGTTTTCTTAGGAAGAAAAATTGTTTTGGTGATAAATTTCTGGTGACTGTTTTGAATATGAAACTTGATCATTTATCATGTTCCATATGATGACCCTTTTTTCCTCTTAGAAGATGTATAATGGTATAAAGGCAGACAAAATGTAATTCAAAAAACAGATTAAAAAAGCAATGTGTGTAAAACATTACTGGTTTACAGCTTTTTCTTTGATTACAGTATTATAGTCTGCTAGCAATTTTATGGTTTGTAATACCAGAAGTTCCACTTCTGAGGTCACATAAACAGGAAAATCAAAGTGTTTCAAACAGAGTGTAAAAATGCCTTAACACTATTTAATCTTAATAGTGAATCACTTTAACGTCTACTGAGTCAATTCCCAAGGTAGGAGAATTAACTTGAGAAACATTTTTTTTCTACTGATGGAAAGCAGGATGTTCATACATATTTTTAATATTTGTCTACACATTTTGACTTAAAATATTAAAGCTGTAAAAATACAGTTGTTGGTCCCAGGAAACTTGTTTCTGACAAACTGCTGAGAGAAGCAATGGCCCACAGAATAATGTAATTGGAAAGTATTACATGTTAAGCAAATTCATTGCATGTAAAAGTGCTAGTATCAATGCCACTCCTCTGACTTGGCAAAGAGTTAATTCTATTTAAATAATTCTTATCATTGAAAACAGAATTCACACAGTAATAAAAATAAGAAATGTTTGTAAAAATGTAAGACATTTAAAAAATCAAATTTGGCAAAGATCACTCTAAAAAAGTTTATTTACAAATGAAGTTTAGTAATATCTGTATTTAAATACATTCATATTTCAGAAAGCTCATCTACCTCATGTTGCCATTTATTCTTCCTAGAAATCTTTTGAGAATGTAATAAATATATTTTTAACTTTCAACATTTTGTTATCAAACTTCATTAAGTGGCTGTTCATTTAATAAGTGAAGCTTTCTGCTCCTTATCAAAGGTGAACCTTGATATTAAATTCACATTGTCCTTATTTAAAGGTATATTGTGTATTTTGTTTACATGATTTATCTTAGTTTGTATATACTATTGAAAAAATAGTACTTAGAAATCCATTGTTAACATCAATTTTTCTGTTTTGGTATCATAATTTTTCATAACAAATTACTATTTGGTACCCAAGAAATGCAAAGAAAAAATTTCATGTTGATTTCTTTTGGTGTTTTTACCATTTAAAACAAGATGATTCATTTAAAATTATGAAATGTTTTTAAGTCAAAGAATCTGTAGTTCTTAAAAAAACCTGTGAAGACAAATTTTATAGAATTGTAACAAATCCACATTTCCTGCCTCAGGAACAAATAGCAAAGCAGCATTTAAAATATATTCTCTTGGGATTCTATTAATTCAGTGTGTGTTGTGATTTGCTGCCTTTGTTTTAGGCCTCATGATCATCCATGTGAGCACACACGCAAGGCACAAGTGTACACACAGTTTTCAAAGGGACAGGGAGTTTCTGAGGGTACAAGAGACCTCAACTGGAAGAGTAGGTAGAAAACTTTAAAGTAGTAAATACAAGTGGAACAAAAGCTCTATTCTAGCTGTGGGAGGAACATAATACTCTTAAATTACTTTCTGGTTTCCATGGGGACCTTTTGTTCTAAGATACAAATCGTTAAGTTTAACAGAGCCACTTAACATGATTTTTAAATCAAATGAAAAGATTTTTCAACTAGATAAAAATGTCAATTACTAGTATTTTTAAAGGTATTAAAGTCCAAAGTACTTGACATTGCTGCTTTATTTGGCACAATTAAGTCTAGAGGTGGTTAGAGAATATCGATCCCCCTTTCAGACACAGAATAGCTCAAAATATGTGTGTTTGGGGTAGGATACTATGCAGGATATGGTTTTTGTTTTGGTTTAATCTACTATTAAAATATGGCAAGAACTTACAGTTGTCCTGCGAAGTCTTAAGCTTATAATAGATAACAGATTCATCTTCCCTTTGACCAATTTCCATACCTTTCTCTGAATTTCTGTGTGGGCATGTATGCTATAGGATAAGTACATATGTACATATACATGTGTATGCATTGTGTATAGACACAGATTGGTCAAGCTGTGGGTAAATGACGTGACTGGGGGTGCTAGAAGTTGTGGCTCTTTTATTTCACAGAATGTCAGAGTATTGTTTGGCTCACAATACTGGGAGCAAGCAGGATCCTGGTGGGAGCCTGGAGCCTTAAACCCTGAGCTGCGGTCTGGGGGAGGGGACAGGGTTGCAGGGTCACAAGCTCTTAGCTTTTAGCCTCAGCATGACCACAAGTTTTAAAGCAAGAAGCGGTCACGTGCTTTTCTTTGAGCTGTTGGTTATCCTGACTGTGTATATGTATTACTTTCTTCTTTTGCTTTCTCTGATTCTCTAGCTGTCTGAGCTGATGATTACATTTTTTTGTAATAGTAAAAGACAAAAATAATTTACTTTGTGTAACAAAATGCCCTAGTTTTCTATAATCTTTATTTTGTACTTAGTTAAGTTTACCCTGCACAAGAAAGGAACTGAAATGGAAGAAAATATTTTCTCCAGCTGGGGAACTTGATCCAAACATTCTATATGTTGCATACCCTTAAAAACAAAAAGAGCAAGAAAATATCCTGGAAAAGCAATCCTAAAATACCTTATTCTGGGTATGCTGACTTTAAAGGGGAGGACTATGAAGAGGGTTAAAAGCTTGGGGGGATGTATAGGAAGACTCTGGGAGGATGGTTTGTTTAATGATCTGTTAAAACTTGGAAAACGTTAAGTGAGTAGAGTCCCTCAACATGCTATTGCAACCATTCATCCTCTTAGTTTCATTTTGGGGAGGCTACTTCTACTTGTACGCGTCTCATATGGTATTTTCATCACTTCCAGCTCTCTTTTGTCTTTCAACCAATATAGCTACAGTCTGGATGGCAAATTGACATTTCTGGTGATAATGAGATTTCTTTGGGAAAATATTCCAAAATCGGGGTAATGGGTTGTCTTGTTCTGATGTTCACGAAGACGTTTACTCATTAACCCACCGCTCGGCTGCAGCTGCAGGACACAATTAATTATGCTAATAGTTTGTGAGGAGCGGATGTAACTCCCCATACTCCGCCCCCTGGGGGGGTGGCAAAAGGGGAAGGAGACACCCTGGGATCGGATCACATGATATTATCTTCGCGCCACTTTTGCAACCCTCCCTTTTTTCCGCTAGGTTTTGCTTGAGCTCACAGGTTTTTGTCTTGCTTTAATACAGAGTCTCTTGAAGTAGGGTCTGAGATACATTCCCACTCCTCCTCTTTCCATTGCTAGTTCTCATAAAAGGTCCACGGTTGCATTGCACTCCATGCAAGCCTAGCAAGTGAGATCTAGTTGGATGTTAAACTTCTGCTCACATCATTTCCAGAAAGCATCAGGCAAATGTGCCATCATGGGCTGGAATGTGTGTGCGCGCGTTTTTGTGACAGTGGGAGGAAGCCCACCTGTAGGAGTGCACCACATTGGAGAAAGAGGGTACTTTGCCTCTGAGTCCCGAGCTAAGCAGGCACTTCTGGATGGGCTCCACCGCTGGCCAGGGAGCAGGCAACAAGTCTTTTGAGTCAGTCTTTAGTAATCAGTTCGCCTGAGCCCCTACTGTGCACCAGATGGAGAATCAAGTGGTGTGTTTGCCCTCTTCTGAGCCTTGAGCTGCCACAATCACCCAAGGCACCAATAAACAGGAGTAAGGGACCTGGATTCTTTTCTCAGCCCCAACTCCCCTTCCTCAACCCTAGTTGCCTTCCAGTGCCCCCCCCCGAATACCTTCAGGTGTTTTGGAATCTGGTCATTCCCTCTCTACCCTCAAACTCCCCAGATACTCTCTTGAGTGTCAACACCCTCCAGAAAAGTGGAGAAAGTATAGTCTGGTTTACCCTATTTGCCCCGTGAGTATGCTTAATTTCGTATTGAGTGTGCGTCTTGACACTAAGTCACTATTTATTTTCCTTTTTTACATGGGGGGTACTCTATTTTTGGCTTTTAAATAGTCCTCTCTTAATTAAGTATTATTAGCTGTGGAATGGGTAGAGAACAGGATAACTGCACTACATCTTCCTGGCATTTGTGCGTGCACCCTGGGACAGCTACCGTTCATGACACTTGATAAGAAACCGATTTAGTGGGTAAAGGAGGCGCCGGCAAGTGTGAAACCCTCCTAGTAGTGGCCCAACACGCTACAGCTGAAAACTTCCACGTAGGCAGAAGGAACACCCGGCACATGAATTTCTTCTCTCCTTTGGCCCTTAGGGACACTTTCAATCTAGATATGAGGTGGTGCGCATGCGCGCGTGCGGGGTTGGGGGGACACCCTGGTCCCACAGCTGCGTGGGTTTCGTCGTCTATCTCCGGTGGGGGATGGGACAAGCGCCTCAGGAGCGGGACCCGTGGAGATGGTAGCAAGTGCGCCATTCTGGGCCGAATGACAGTGGCACCGGTTTAGGCTGGCTTCCCGGGGCGCTTGGAATAAGGACTCCCGTGTTGGGGACAGAGGGCAATGCTGAGAGAGCGGGTTCCGTGGGTCACTGGGGCATGGTGGGCTTTGGTCTAGGCAAGGTGGGGGTTCCGTTTCCTAATTCCTGTGTGGGCCGGGTGGGCGGAGGCATGCTTTCCCCCCTAGGCTATTAAAGGCAAAGGGCGGGCTTTTCCCAGGGATTCAACTTCTGGACGCAGCTCGAGGTGACGGATCGCTGCCACAAAGCTCAGGGGCGCAAACTGCGCTGCCCTGGATGTTTTGGGAGTTAGGTGTGTGTGGGCGGCCGCGGCATGTTTTCTGCACGCGGCTCCTCGTTGCCCTCCCTCCACGGAAAGCACCGGGAGTCTGGGACCAGGAGCGCAGGAAAGATGCGCACAGCTCCTGGATTCTGGCCGGCAGGACCCCAGCGGGATGGTCGCGTTCGCCACCTGCCAGGGGCGGGCCACAGGCAGGTCCCCTGCCTGCTTGCTCTGGCAGGACACTGGATGGACTAGAAGATGCGGGCCTCCGCTGGCGCAGCTGTGATCTAAGATAGTTAACTAAGGTTGGAGGGAATGGAGACAGCAGGATTTGAGAAAAGCCAAGTGAAGTTGATGGGTGCCAGGCAACTCGTGAGAAATTACTCCCCTTTTCTCCATTGCTGCCCTGCAGGTTCCTGGACAACTTGGTGGCCTAATGATGGGGTGCACGTGGAGGGGGTGGGAAAGGACTCCCCTCCCCCTTAGCTTCTCTCCTACCAACCCGAGAATGGAGGGAGAGGGAGGCGTGGGCTTGGCGCGGTTTTGGTGCTTTGAATGGAGAACTGCGTTTCCCATAATGCTTTGTTTCTTTCTCTTTAATCCTGGTAGCTGCTGAGGTGTCTCGAGGACCTAAGCGCATGGCTTGAGCAGCTGGAGCACACCCTGCGCTTCTGGGAGGCTCCAAACTTCAGTAGGAGCCGCTGATGAGGGCTCGAGCAATATGGGAAGAGACAGATGGAAAATCCTAAAGTGGTAAAAGACTGGGTTCTCTTTATAATTTTAGAGGTTAGACAGTGACTGCCTAGCACACGGGATGTAGAACAGATGATGGGTTAGTTAAAGAAAGGTATTATTAACTAGAGGGAGTTTTCTCTGAGGACTATGGGGTGGTTTTGCCAGATTGAGTTGGGTTTGGGAAAAATTTTTAGTGGAGGTAAAAATCTTTAGGTGTAGAAACCCAGTTCAAGAAGATAAGTATTACACTTATTTGTATACTAAGCCAATTCTTCCTTTATAGAAGGTGGATTTCACATTATCTTAATACGTTTTACGAATTTATTTTTTAAAAGCGTTTTAATGACTAGTTTAGTCACGATTGGCTGTAAAAAAATCCCACATTTAAAATATCTTCGCTCATTTAACATATTTCAGGTTTCGTGTCCCTAAACTTTATTGGTGTTTTTCCCTCCTCACAAATCACGGAAAAGATGGAGGGGACAGCTTGTGAACCTTCAAATAGTGGCTTGTTCAATTCTCTGCTGCATTTTCTTAGGTAAGATAAGCACTTGGAAATGAGAGAGGTTTTCCTGTGGAAGATAATGACATGAAGCAAAAGAGCTAATCTGACTTCTATGGGTTTAATGGAGAAAATGGGTCCATAAATGTTTAAACAGAAGTAGAGCCCTTTGAAATAGATCAAAATGTGACATCTCTAGGCCATCTGTGCATTATGTGAAGAGTGTAAGGCTGTTTCTTAAAGCAGCTCTGAAATTTCTCTCATTTTCTGTTAATGGGCTGGGGGCAGGGACTCTTTATGTAATCGAACACAGTGACTTTCCATGTGGCACTCCAAAGCTCTGATGAGCCCAGGACTTTGATATTCAACCTGATTTTTACTTGCATCTTTTCTGGGCTCTGCCTCTTAGAAAAAGGGGGTGGGGGGCAAGCCTGGAGAGATGGTTCATGGATTAAGAGTGCTGGCTGCTCTTCAGAGGTCCCAGGTTCAACCCCCCAGCTCCCACATGGCAGCTCATAACTGTAACTCCTGTTCCAAGGGATCTGTCACCCTCACACAGACATAGATGCAGGAAAACACCAATGCACATAAAACAAAAAAGAAAATTGGGGTGGACATTACAGGTCTGATGTTTTCTGGGATGCAGATATCAAGTTCTCTTCAATGGAGAGGGAGTCCAAAATCCTCTTACTTGAGCAGTCAGATATTCTGAAATTGCCAGTGTTACTCAGGTTCAAGTCTGTGAGATTATTAATGTTTGTTAGGATTGTGCTAAAACAACACAGTCTAGCTTGCACTCTGAGCAAAAGGCAAACTTGTTTAGAAATAGTAACTCACAGTTCATTTACTTGTTTCTCACATGTGTATGTGTGTGTTTGCTCAGGCGAGTCTGCAGAGATCTGGAAAAGAAGATGGAAAAGAAATCCAGGAAGACCTCAGTTATGCTACTGGAATAGGCCTTGGCCATGTCAAAGTGCTTACAGTGCAGGTAGCTTTTTAAGTTCTACTGCAATGCAAGCACTTCTCACATTACCATGGTGATTTCATCAGTAGCTACTGAGCACCATGGTGGTTGTTTCTGCATAATTAAGTTGTTGATGTTTTTGAGCTGCTCCTTCTAATGTGTCTCTTGTGTTAAGGTGCATCTAGTGCAGTTAGTGAAGCAGCTTAGACTCTACTGCCCTAAATGCCCCTTCTTGCACAGGCTACTTATTATGCAGCATTTGAAAAGCATACCTTGAGAGTGATTTGAACAGGACAAATTTCAAAGGTCTGTCGTTTGATCTTCCAATGTTTTAGTCAGTAACAAGGTGGTACGGACTGTGTAGAGAAGGACAAGATTAGATCCTGTAGTACCAAAGTGCTCATAGTGCAGGTAGTTTTGCATCATTCTACTGCGCTGTGAGCACTTCTAGTACTCCTGGATCAACAAATTTCTTGTTGATGAAAATACTATGGAAGGACATTGCTGCTTACGGTTAGTTTTGCAGATTTGCATTTCAGCGTATATGTGAATATATGGCTGTGCAAATCCTTGCGAAACTGATTGTGATTATGTATACCTTTCTGCATCTTTGTAGACTCCTTTATGAACATCTTCAGCATCCATGCCCATTCATCCATGGGTGGGGATTAGTGCCATTACTTGTGTTAGATTAAAAGTATTGCACTTGTCCCGGCCTGTGGAAGAAAAGAGGATTTTTAAATCATCTTCTTTTAGTTTCTGAACGTTCTAAGTTGCTAGACTGTCATTATGAAATGACCTGTTTTGCTGTTATCGGGTGGATCACGATGCAATTTTGATTAGTGTAATAGGAGAAAAATTGCACGGTATCCATCTGTAAACCGCAGGACTTCTGTTGGCACCAGTCTTTAGCTAGTCATTGCTATTAACATATTTGGAGTATAATTTTTAAATGATACATATTGTAAAATATGTTTAAAATAATGACATTTTGTCTGTTTGGTGAACTAAATGTAAATGGACCTTAAATTTGCAAAAATAAAACAGATATATAGATCTTGAAAATATGGGCTCTCCTTTTTTTCCGTAATTAGCAATGCTAGGAGATTTTTTAAGTCTTTTTTCCAAACAATGTTGTTTGTTTTTCTGAGAGTCTTTTAAGTATGTAGCTTTTGCTCACCTGGAACTCAAAATGTAGACCAGGCTGACCTGGAACTCACAGAGGTTCACCTGCCTCTGCCTTTCTAGTGCTGGGATTAAAGGTGTGCACCACCGCTCCTGGACCTCCAACGTTTTAAAAACTTACATTTATTCTCTTGTGTGTGTGCGCCCATGTGCATGTGTGTGTATGAACAAGTGTATATGATGTGTGTGTATGAACAAGTGTATATGCAGCAGGCATGTAGAGATTTGAGAACAATTTGAGAAAACATGAAAATAGCTGGACTTTAAGTTTGCATCTGCATAAGGAAGCAGGTCACATGAATTGGAGAGTTAGTTATTTCCCTTGTTAAAACAGCGCCACCCCCTTCTCCAGAGACCTGACTATCAGGTGGGGGACAAGGGTTTGCCTTTCATAGCCCCCTCAAGTGCAGATGGCGCTGGCTCAAAGAATTGTGGTAAAAAAAAACCCGGTTATCTATTTTAAGTTTCCAATTCACAAAATTGAAAGGATTCTAGGCACACCTTACCCTACTTTCTCATTCGGTTTCATATGTTAGTGTTAAGACTACCCTGCCTTTGGCAAATGGAAAAAGTAGGCATGTATTGGTTTCTACCTTCTGCCAGCATGAACACTGAGTTCTCATCAGAAAGAATGGTATCACTATGTGTCAGTCTTTGTGCCTTGGAACTCCCCGATTTTGAAACCCCTTTTTTTCTCATAACAGCTTCAATTTAGTAAGAAGTTTTACTGAATTATACTTCAGTTTTGGACTAGTTAGCTAAGCTGTTTCACCATTAGGGAAAATAGTGATAACAACGGTCCTACTCCCCAGTGATATGAGGCTTATGTTCTCCTTGGGAGGGTTGATATGAAATCTTAATGAAAAGAGATGCAGGGTAGTAAATTCTGTATTAAGTATGTATGATTTTTTTATGTTACTGATGTTTGAGGCAATTACACAAACATAAAATCACTAGATATTTCCTGTGCTGTCTACTTTGTTGGTGCCTAATTGTAGTTACGTTTGATGTGGCAACAAGGCAAAGGTCTCTCTTCCTTCTACTAAATCAGATCAGTAAAAACGAGGATTAAAGCTTTTTTGTTATAACCCTTAATACCACCAAACGTCCACTTTACTTATAAAAGTGTAGCTGGCTTTTAATTCCAGAAGTCCGATCTCTGTGAGTTCAAAGCCAGCCTGGTCTACAGAGTGAGTGCCAGGACAGATTCTAAAGCTATCAAGAGAAACCCTGTCTCAAAAGCCAAAAAAAAAAAAGCCAAAAAAAAAAAACCCAAAGCAACACCAAATGTATATAGCTCATGGTGGCACATGCCTTTATTTCCAGCATGAAGAGGAGAGTCTCTTGTGTGTTCGAAGCCAGCCTGGTCTACGGTGCTGGTTCTAGGACAGCAGGGGTACACAGAAACCATGTGCTGAAAAGAAAAAACAAAAATAATGATACAAGTTTATTGTCTTTAGTGGTTCACTGGTTGGTGCCTTACTTAAGGTAGTTAATATGCAGATAGTAACTGCAGTTTGCAGTTTTCATAGGCATGTCTCAAGGGGCTTTGTTCCTCAGGGTAGGTAATTCTGCCTCTTAAGAGTCACAAGGCTTTTGTCTGAAATGATGGCTGATCATGATCCTAGGGCCTTTACAAGTCTTGAAAATTATGGTTTTTTTCCGGAGGGGAGGGTGGGGGTGACACAGGATTTCTTTGTATACCCCTGGCTGTCCTGGAACTCGCTCTGTAGACTAGGCTGGCCTCGAACTCACAGAGATCCACCTGCCTCTGCCTTCCAAGTCCTGGGATTAAAGGTGTGAGCCACCACCACCTGGCAAAAATTATGGTCTTGTTCTTACTGAAGTTACACATGAGAGTACAGATAATATGACTCACTGATAGACCACTTGCCTAGCATATGAGAGGCACTGGGGTCCACCCCCAGCGCCACAAACAAAAAGCCTATAAAATAATTGTCGGGTTCTTTTTGTGTAGAGCATTTGTGAAAGGGAAATGTAAATTGCTTATGGACAGAATTAAAAATACACACATATAGACACATGTTTATTTTCTAAGAATTACAATAAGTTTAGTGGGGTGTTACCAAGCAGAACTGTCTTTGAATTAGAAGGTGGTCTCAGAGGGCTCTCAAAGGTCATGGATCTCCCTAGCTGGAAAAGTCAATGTGGCACAGACATTAATTAGACCAATTAGCTGGGACAAACAGTGATTTAGAAGTCGTGGGAGGTGATTTTAGAAATTGTCAGTCATTAGCTTCGAAACAAAGCACAGCAAAACAGGTAAAGCTACTGTGTGAAATTTTAGCTAGAAGGATTCTTACTCCCAGGTCATAGTCCAGGTTTATTCTAGCAAGAAAGCAGACCTAAGCAGTGATTTGCTGGTGGTTTGACGAGTAACCCATTAGGGGCTGATGTGATCAATTTAAATTTGGAAGCGGGGATGGAGGCCTTGGACGTGGGCAGGGAATGGAGGAGTGTGACTTGGGCAGAAAGTACCTCCCAAAGGCAGTGTCAAAGAGAACAGGCTCCAAGTAGTATGAACACAGAGTAGACCAAGGAGGGGCTCTTTTTTTTTAATTTTATTTTCCAGTTTAAATTTAGATAAGAAACAAGGTTGCTTCACAAGTCAGTTCCAGGTCCCTCTCCCTTTCCCTCCCCTCCTCCCGTGTCCTCCCCCCAACCCCCCCCGTTATCCCCTCATTCCCCCAGGGAGGGTGAGGCCCTCCATGGGGGTGTCCATAGTCTGTCATTTCATATAGGGCAGGGCCTAGACCCTTCCCCAAGAGTTCAGGGTGAGAGTGCACCTCACATTGTTCTATGGGAGTCCAAAGTCCGTGTGTATACTTGGGATGGGTACTGATCTGCTGCCCAAGGCTCAATAGATTACCTAGGCCTCAAGGAGGGGCTCTTTAGGCAGCTGTTTCTGTAAGAAGCAAGGGAAGGCAGAAAGCAGTGGTACCCTCCCAAAGAACTGCACTGAGCAGCTGGGGTGTAAATGAAAGCCCTGGTTTCAACTCCAAGAACCGTGTTGAGTTCAGACACATTCGGTATGTGTGAGCAGACAAGTAAGCTAGAGCCACATCCCAGAATTCAGTCCGTAATGGAATAGGCAGTCACTAAAGTTTCTGTTCAGCAAATTCACGTTGGCAGCAGTGAAGAGCCCTCTGGATTGGACAACTGGGCCACAGGCTCTTTCCCAGGTGGAGGTAAGAGTTTGATGACAGAGGAGAAGGGGTAAATAAACAGAGGCTGAGGTAGCTCTCACCGACAAATTCATGGGCATACTCACTAAATTCTAGGCAACACCTCAACGAGATGGTGTCTAAACTTTTCTATAATTCAAAAAAATCCATTTGTAAGAATACACAGGGGATACTGGGGGAGGCATCTTAGTTTATTTGTTACTGCTGTGATAAAACACCACGATCAAAAGCAACTCAGGAAAGAAGTGGTTTATTTAACCTTATAGTTTATAGTCCTTCATGAAAGGAAGTTAGTGCAGGGCAGGAACCTGGAGGCAGGAGTTGATGCAGAGGCCATGGACAGGTGCTGCTTACTGGTGTGTTCCCCATGGCTTGCTCAGCCTGTTTTCTTTTCTTTCTTTCCCTCCCTTCCTTTACTCCTCCCTTCTTTCCCTCCCTCCCTCCCTCCCTCCCTCCCTCCCTCCCTCCTCCCTCCCTCCCTCCCTTCCTCCCTCCCTCCCTCATTCCTTCCTTTGACAGGGTTTCTCTGCGTAGCTTTGGAGCCTGTCCTGGAACTCATTTTGTAGACCAGCCTAGCCTTGAACTCACAGAAATCCCCCTGCCTCCCAGGTGCTAGGATTAAAGGCATGTGCCACCATCATCAGGCTCAGCCTGCTTTCTTATAGAAGCCAGGACCACCAGTCCAAACAGTACCACCACCCAGAGTATGCTGGGCCCTCTCACAATCATTCATCAGCAAAATTCCCTACAGACTTGGCAACATCATAGAGGCTTCTTTTCTCAGGTGATTGTAGCTTGTGTCAAGTTAACCATTAAAAAACAAAAAAGAAGCAAACAAACAAAAACCCAAACCAAACAAAACAATGGGAGCTGGAGAGATAGCTCAGTAGTTAAGATCATTGGCTGCTATTCCAGAAGACCTGGGTTTGATTTCTAGCACTTACTTGGTGGTTCACAGGCATCTGTAACTGGAGTGCCAGGGAATCTGATGCCATTTTCTGTCTTCGGTGGGTACCAGGCATGGACATACATGAAGACAAAACACCTATACACATAAAAATAAATGGTAAATAAAAATTAAAAAAATATGATGGGGGTAGACATGCAGGGTTGTGAGACAGCTCAGACAGTAAAGGTCCTTGCCACCAAGTCTGACAACCTGAGTTCTATTCCTGGGAATGACATGGTGGAAAGAGAGCAGACCTTTGCAAGTTCTCTAACCTCTAAATGTGCCATGGCACATATACAAACAAATAAACAAATAAATAAAAACAAAATGTTGGTGAGAAATGTATTAGGAAGTGGAACTTGTATTAATACATAACCCCATTATACAGTACTGCTTAGAAAGTGATGTTGGGGTTAGAGAGATAGCTTCGTGGTTAAAAGCACTGACTGCACTTGCAGGGACCTGTCAGCTCCAGCACAGGACAACATCTTGTTGATTCGGATGACATGGAAAGGGTGGAGCCTCACTCGAATATGAAAGCCATCCTTGCCACAACTCTTTACTATGTTTTTGTTGGCACAAATACGGGCCGCCTCTAGAGCTTCGGAAGAGAGTTGCTCATATTCATCTGACACCATGTGGCCACAAAGTGGGAATTCATCAACTTTTGCCTTCTTCCATCCCAAATCAAAGATGCGAGTTTTAGCATCAGGGACACCTGGACAGAAGCGAGACTTTGGGTACGGCTTGTTCTTAACAATATCGGTAACACCGGGCAGGGCGGTGACCCATGATGACAATAGGATTGTCGGTGTTCACTGCGCTGGAGGAAAAGACAATTGGTTCATATTTTAAAAAACAAACAGCTATAGTTCTTCATCCTATTCAACAAAACAATTCAGAATGGATGAAGGGCTGACTATACAAGATAATCTGCATAGTCTTTGATGACTGAGCTATCTCTCCAGCCCTAAAAATGGCTGATAGTTTTATACATGAATACGATGTATTTAGATCATATCCACTCTCTGCTCCTCCACTCCAATTCTTTCTGGCTTACCTTTTACATTCCCCTCCCAACTTCATGACTTTTTTTTAAAAAAAGGATTAAATGGGAAAGACTGAAAAGAAAATAAGGTGACTATATGTCCATGAGACTGGGAAAAGACATTTTAAATTTAACAAAAAGGGAGACAAATGGGAACACTAAAAACTGTCTTAAAAAACGAAACACAGATTTCAGTGAGTAAAGGAGCTTGCTGCTCGATGAGATCAATCCCTAGATACCACACAGAGGGGGAGAGAAACCAATTCACTATGCATGCACATATATCACACCAGTAAAAGACATGAAAAGTCATGGTGTTTAATGTAGGGTATGGGAGTGGTAAACATCATTTGTTAATTCATTCATTAGGTTAGAGTATGTTTATTGAGCACCTATAACCCCCAGGCATCCTCTGACTTCCAGACTCAGCACAAAGTCCCGTCTCAAAGACCTTGCATTCAGGTGAAAGAAGACTCATAGATATTTAGCATGTGCTAAGTGTGTCTGCTTTCTAGAGTTACCATAACAAAACACCACAAACTGGCTATCTTACAAGAACAGAAAACTAGTTTCTCACAGTTCTGGAGGCTGAAAGTCTGAAATTCAGGGTCCGGAAGAACCATGCTTTCTCTCATTTTTCTCCTTCATCTCAACTTCTGCTGGACACTGATAACCCTTGGCATCATTGCACACTGCTTCATATAGCACGCCCCCTGTAGGTCTGTGTGTGTGTCTTTCAAAAACGATAATAGTGATGGGATTTGGGGTCTTACCTTAACTTAGAATAATAGTGTTATCTTAACCAGATCACATCTACAAAGATCCTAGAATGAGCACTTGAACGTGTCTTTAAAGTGAAAAGGATTCTTTTAATTTTATTTTATGTCTATGAAAGTTTTGCCTGCCTGTATGTCTTCGTGAACCACATGTGTGCCTGATACTTTCAGAGGTCAGAAGAAGAGGGCAATTGGATCTCCTGGACATGGAGTTATGGACATTTATAAGCCATTATGTGGGTGGTTGGAATCAAACATGGGTCCTTTGCAAGAACAAGTGTTTTTCACCATTGAGTCATAACTCCAACTCTGAAAATACCTTTAAAAACATTTATCTTTTAAATTTTGAGTTTTTAAAATATTTATTTTTGGTTTTTTTTTGAGACAGGGTTTCTCTGTGTAGCTTTGGAACCTGTCCTGGAACTCACTCTGTAGACCAGGCTGGCTTCAAACTCACAGAGATCCTCCTGCCTCTGCCTCCCCAATGCTGGAATTAAAGGGGTTCACCACCACACCTGGCTGCCCCCTAGATTCTTAAACTGTGGATAACAAATAAAAATATGAGAGCCTCATTTTTTCTGTTTGTTTTTCTAGACAGGGTTTCTTTGTGTAACAGCCCTGACTGTCCTGAAACTCACTCTGTAGACCAGGCTGGCCTCCAACTCACAGTGATCCACCTGCCTCTGCCTCCCAAGTGCTGTGATTAAAGGCGTGCGCTACCAACACCTGGTGACACTGAAATAATGTGTTTCATTCATTCTCTCATTATTTCCAGGAATCTGTAAGATGAATGTATTAGACTTTTCATATTATAAGTTAAGAAATACAATTTCAGAAACCTTAAATGGTTGTCCAAGTTTTCATATTGTGGACTTTATGGATAATAATGAGCCACCGTGAGGGTGCTGGGAACTAATCCTGGTCCCTCTGTAAGAGCAACATATGCCCTTAACCACTGGACTGTCTCTTCAGACCTTAAGTTACATTTTTTCTTTAAGAAGACAAAGCAAAAGCAAGCTAGCCATGGGAATCATACAATTAATTTTTCCTGTTCATGGTGAAGTGGGAGTCCTCCCATATTATTTCAGCAATTTCTCATGTTCACTACCCAGATATTTCCTCCAGCCCTGGATTACCTTGACAGTGTGTTTTAGAGAACCAAGTTACCAAACTGCCTGTGCTTTGCAGTGACTCCCATTCTTTTGTTGTTTGGAGTGAATATGTCCACTTATTCTTAAAGGGACAGCATTGCATGAGTTGGAAGTCTTCAAAGTTTTCTCAACTGACTCTCCAGAGTAATTATAATTACTATCTGTAATACTGGCCTTTAAAACACAAAAATTTGATTTTTTTGTTTTTTTCAAGACAGGATATCTCTCTATTGTAAAACACAAAAATATGATTTTGGAACAGTTGTTTGACAAAGGATTAAGCATCTCTAATTTCTTTAAAATTGCTTTGACCACAAAGTAAGTAAGAGATCTATTTCTAGGGCCTGCTCAAAAGCATTGACTTGGGGAATGGAAATGACTGTTATAACCATTGCTTTTTATATATTTCAAGTATATCCTGGTTTTCTATTCTGAAAAATTTGAAAGCAGCTATGCTTTAGTTTAGTACTTAGTACTTAAGTGGGTCATTTGCATTTCAGCAGAACTCTTAAATAAATTTCAATTACACCCATTTGTTTGTGTGTGTACATATGAACGATTGTGCCCATGCTACACTGGAGGTCAGAGGACAATACACAGAGGTCCCTCCTTGCACCACGTAATTCCTGGAGATCAAATTCAGATGGTCAGATTTGGCAGTAGGTGGCTTTGCCTGCTCAGCCACCTCACAAGCCCCAGAGCTCTTAAAACACAAGGTCTATACCTGTGTCTTTTTGTTGTTTTGTTTTGTTTCAGACAGGGTTTCTCCGCATAGCTTTGGACGCCAGGTTGGCCTCAAACTCACAGAGATCCACCTGCCTCTGCCTCCCGAGTACTGGGATTAAAGACGTGCGCCACCACCGCCTGGCAAGTATATTTGTTTTTTTTCTTTTTTTCTTTTTTAATGTAAATTAAAAACAATCTTATTTTACATACCAATCCTAGTTCTCTCTCCTGTCCCCCCAACCCCCCAACCATCTCCCTATCCCACCCCTCCATCCACTCCTCAGAGAGGGTGAGGCCTCCCATGGGGTTCATCAAAGTCTGTCACATCATTTGGGGCAGGACCTAGGCCTTCCCCCATGTGTCTAGACTGAGAGAGCATCCCTCCATAGGGAATGGATATTCACTAGTGGCCCCATAGACTGTTCAGGCCCCCCGACTGACACCCATGTTCAGGGGGCCTAGGTTGGTCTTATGCGGGTTCCCCAGCTGTCAGTCTGGAGTCAATGAGTTCCCACTTTCTCAGGTCAGCTATTTCTGTGGGTTTCTCCAGCATGGTCTTGACCCCTTTGCTCATCACTCCTCTCTCTCTACAGCTGGATTCCAGGAGTTCAGTTCAGTGTTTGCTGTGGGTGTCTGCTTCTGCTTCCATCAGCTAACAGATGAAAGCTCTAGGATAACATTTAAGGTAGTTATCAATCTCATTATAGGGGAAGGGCATTTACGGCAGCCTCTCCACTATTAGATTCTTAGTTGTGGTCATCCTTGTGGATCTCTGGATATTTCCCTAGTGCCAGGTTTTTCGTTAAGCCCATAATGGCTCCCTCTATCAAGGTATCCCTTTCTTTGCTCTCCTTCTATGTTCTTCCCCCAACTGGACCTTCCTGATCCTCCATATATTCTCAAACCCCTTCCATTCTCCCCTCCTTTTGCTCTGACCTCCCTCCCCTCTCCCCTATACCTGTGTCTTAGTGGCAGTTTTTATTCTTGTGGTAAAGCATCATTAAGACAAAAAGCAATTTGGGGAAGAAAGAGGGTCTTTGGTTTGTTTGTTTGTTTGTTTTAGACAGGATCTCACTAGGTAGCCCCGGCTTTCCTGGAACTCATTCTGCAGATCAGGCTGGCTTTGAACATACAGAGATCTGCCTACCTCTGCCTCCCTAGTGCTGGGATTAAAGGTGTGTGCTGCTGCTACCACCACCTGCCTTTTGTTTTTTTGCTTCCTCTTCAATATCACAGTTCATCATCAAAGGCAGGAACAAACAGCACTGGATCCTGGAGACAGGAACTGATGTAGAGCCCATGGAGCGGTGCTGCTTACTGACTTGCTTCAGACGGCTTGCTCAGCATGCTTTCTAATATTACCTAAGACCATCACCCCAGCGATGGCACCACTCACAAAGTACTGGACACTCCCCCCCCCAATCACCAGTTAAGAATGTGCCCCACAGGCTTGTTGTTTAACAGTTTCCTCCAAGATTGAAATATTCCATCCTGCAAGTAATCTCCTTGAGCAGGAAGGTGAACAACTCAAAAGGGCTTCAGAAAGTCCCTGAACGGACAAGATTCACTAGGCCTCTCTGGGCTAGAGCAGACAATAACAGCTGAGAATCCCTCTCAGAAGAGCAGAGCCAAGCTGAAAAGATGACTCATAGCTGCCTAGAAGGCAGAAACCAGCTGAGCTGCCAACCGAGATTTTGATCATATGAGGCACCTGGAAAGGACAATTCCCTAATACTCCCCAATACTTCCCAATACTCTCTAATACCCCCCAACCCTCCCCAACACTCTCCAATACCCCCCAACCCTCCCCAACACTCTCCAATACTCCCTAACCCTCCCCAATACTCTCCAATACTCCCCAACCCTCCCCAACCTGTTGAGCTGTCACCTGTGCTGGGGAGGACTTTGATGATGCAGCTGTCTTCGAGTCATTTCTGCTCTTGTATGTAACCCCATATTGCCCTAAGTAACCAAATTGGACTTCAGTAGTACCCATACTTTCGTCTGTCCTGCATTCCCTAACTGGGGTGAGTAGACAGGTGTGTTGCATCTCCCAGGAAACGTTGTCACATAGCAAGGCTGACTTACAGCTGGATCTTATGGAGGTCTTTTCTCAGCTGAAGTTCCTTTCTCTCAGATGACATCAGCATGTATCAAGTTGACATAACACTAGCCATAATAATGTTTGTGGGTAAAACTATATTTTCAAAAAACAGTTTAAGAGTATGAGTTTTAAAAAATTATTTTTGTACATGAATATTTTGCCTGCATGTATGTCTACATATCATGTGCATGGTAATACCTGCTCTACCACTAATTTGTAATTCCTGCCTTGATTTAAGGTAGTTTTCTGGAAGAAAGAGTCAGCACTTGGAGTGTGGCTCTTGGTAGTAAATTTGTTTCACATGTGTAAAAGCCAGGGTTCACAAGACACATAAAGAAACAAAAACTGTTAGCATACTAGTTCTAGTTTTTACTATTAAATGTTATAAGTATCGGACTTGAATTTTGTTTAAAGAAAGTAAGGTATAACATAATAATCATCTAAAACTTTCCCTTGAGCTGGAGAGAGGGAACAGTGGTAAAGAGCACTGGCTGCCTTTCCAGAGGACTTGAGTTCAATTCCCAGCACCCATATGATGGCTCACAACTGGCTACATCACCAGTCTTGGGATCCAACACTCTTCCTCAAGAATCCTCCCCCTAAAACTTTGTTGCATTGTGATACCATGAGGAGGCCTTCTAGTTTTTGTTTTTAAACAAGGTTTTTATTT
Source organism: Mesocricetus auratus (assembly GCF_017639785.1). Taxonomy (NCBI): domain Eukaryota; kingdom Metazoa; phylum Chordata; class Mammalia; order Rodentia; family Cricetidae; genus Mesocricetus; species Mesocricetus auratus. Next base: position 101,393,370 of record NW_024429188.1, on the reverse strand, counting down.
TCTCCAAATGATGATTAGTCATAGAGCAATTTCAGCTAATGTAGTTGGCTATTATTATTAACCAACATAATACAGGATGTGTTAGTTATATGGGAAAGATCTATGTAGGAGAAAGAAGGGGAGGATTAAGTTGTGGGGTTTTAAGAATTGAGAGCATCATGAAGTTATGGTCCAGAGATTGTTTACAGTGGAGTGAAACATGTAACTTTGGACAATTTAATTTGTCTGTGACTCAGTCACTTACTCTGTAAAATGAGAATAAAAAGTGTTATTGTTTACAGTGGAGTGAAACATGTAACTTTGGACAATTTAATTTGTCTGTGACTCAGTCACTTACTCTGTAAAATGAGAATAAAAAGTGTTTTATGGGAGTTAGATGAGACTGTATTTGTGGAGATGGTTAGAAACGGGTTGGACACACGACGGGGCCAATTATATGTGTGAAAATAAAAATTAACGCACTTTGAACCATCATCATCACTTTGTGCCCTTAATTAACATCATGATTTTTCCCATGATAGAAATATGTAGCTCTTTTTATGGTGTTCCTCATCAATTTTCAAAATCATTTTTACATAAACATTCTTCGTTGCTACCTTTAGTAAAACAGTTAGCTTCTCCTAACTTGCACACCAGAAAAGCTCAGAGAGCCAGAAAGCCAAGGGGTTAAATAGTGGAACATCTTGAGAGAGAAGAAAAGAAAGCCAGAATTATATGTTCCAACAGGTGTTTTATGTTGGGAACTCATTAAACCACATGAATGTGCAAAAATAATACCCTGTACTTGCAGGACACTTTTAAAACTGCCCCCCCCCGCAAGAACTTTCCTGTCTAGGATTTCATTTGTTCTCATAAGACCCATGTGAGGTAGGGAGAGAAGGTATTCTCATTTGATGTAGGAAGGAGCTAAATCCACAGAGGTTGAATCTATTTAACATGTATCGAGCCTTTACGGTGTGAGAGGAATTTGTGACATAAGGAGTTATGTGCTGCGGCTGGGGCTCACCACTTGAGCATTTGCCTAGCATGCACAAAGCTCTAGGTTTGACCAGCAACAGGCACATACACACAGACACACAGACACAGACACACAGACACACACACAGACACACACAGACACACAGACACACACAGACACACACACAGACACACACACACACAGACACACACACAGACACACACAGACACACACACACAGACACACACACAGACACACACACACAGACACACACACACAGACACACACACAGACACACACACACACAGACACACACACACACAGACACACACACACAGACACACACACACACAGACACACACACACACACACACAGACACACACACACACACACACAGACACACACACACATGCACACACACCCCGGAAGAGAAAACATGCTATATAACTGTAACTAAAATAATTACTGAAATAACTGATGCTAGACCATGTAGACCACAGAAGCCTGTACATTGGTGCTCCTTGCTTTGAATTCTAAACAGTGGGCTGCTGATAAATACTGAGTAATCAGCTTTCCAGGGAAAACATGGTTCTGACATATTGAATTGCCAATTTCTGTGGTATAACTATTCCCATAGCTAATTTCAAGCTACTAATGTGATATCATTGAACAGAATGTTGACAAGACATGCACAGTGGGATTTCTCTCCAAAGACATGATGGGAGTAGGCAGCACAGCTATAGTAAAGCATAGTAACTAAGAAGTGATGAGTCTTGAGTATTTATTATCTGTGCTTTAATAGACCTTTTTAAATATTCATTTTTTATTATTAAAGTTTTAAAATTATTTTTATTTATGTGTCTATCTGTATAAGTGAATGTTTCATGTGTGCAGGTGCCCTTGGAGACCACAATAGGACTTTGGATCCCCTGGAACGAGAGTTACCGGCAGTTGTCAGCTGCCTCACCTGAGTATTGGGGTCTGAATTTGGGTACTGTGTGAGATCAGCAAGTACTTGTAACCAATGGGTCATTTCTCCAGCCCCCTTACTATGAAGTTTCTGTAATTTAATTTCAGTAATGACAAGGAGTTCAAAAATCCAGGTTTAACAATTGGCTCCGACACCAGGCGTTGGTGGCGCACGCCTTTAATTTCAGCACTCAGGAGGCAGAGACAGGCCAGTCTCTGTGAGTTTGAGGCCAGCCTGATTTACAAGAGCGATTTCCAGGACAGGCTCCAAAGCTACACAGAGAAACCCTGTCTCAAAAAATAAATAAAAATTATTTTGTTGATGTGTTTATACGTCTGTGTCTGCTGATGTTAGTAGGACCAGAGGAGGGCATCAGATTCTCTGAAGTTAGAGTTACAGGTAGTTGTGAGCTGCCAGAATGACAAGGTATTTGAACTAGCATCCTCTAGAAGAATAGCAAGTGCTCTTAACCACTAAGACATTTCTCCAATCCCAGAAAGTGTATATTCTTAACTCATTTGCCATAAGAAAAGAGGCTCAGGAACGTAAAGATATGCAAAGGCATGCTATCTGTTATGGAGAAGTTTGTTCATTCATTAAACAAATATTAAATACCTGATATGTTTTGACAGCTAGAAATACAGAATAATAAATTCCTGACCTTATGGAATTTATAATCTACTGTGAGGAGATTGAATGAACAAGCAAAGAGGGTAAATCTATTATAATAAGGACTTGGGCTTTTACTCTGAATGAGAAGGGAGTAATATAAGCTTCATGGAAGCAGATATTATAAAAATTGTCTTAGTGCTATGTTCTTAGGCTTTTGCATGATGACTAGATTATTGAATCACAAAATTGAGTATTTTCTTTTTAAGACAACTTATTTATTTTTATTTTATGTGTATTGGTGTTTTGCCTGCATGTATGTCTGTGGAGTTACAGACAGTTGTGAGCTGCCATGTGGGTGCTGGGAACTGAACATGGGTCCTCTGGAAGAGCAGACTGTGCTCTTAACTGCTGAACCATCTCTCCAGCCCCCAAAATTGAGTACTTTCTAGTTCAATAATGATATGACTTTATGTATTTAAGAGGGTTGTTATGCTGGGAATACACATTTGTGATGATCAGTGGGAACTAGGACCCCAGTTAGAAGATATTTTAGTGACTTTTGCTAATACTGTGATCAAATACTGGACATAAAGGAAGAAATTATTTATTTTGGTTCTCAGTTTGAGGGGGTTAAGTTCATTATCCTTTATTTCTGTTGTTTCTGGGATCATTGACAGAAAAAAAACCCATAGTCATGGGAACATGTGTCAGAAGAGCTTCTTCATAGTGGACAGAAAACAGAGAAAAAGCCAAGTCTTTAGAATAAGTTGTTAGTTTTATACCTTGGAACCTGTGATGAGCAGGTTCTGTCTAGTTCATGAGGTCTCTGCAAGGCATCTTTCCTACTGCCCCAGTGCTTATCTGCTTATCCCCCCCCCCCTCTGTCTGTCTCTCCCTCCCTCCCCCCTCCCACCTCCCTCCCTCCCTCCCTCCCTCCCTCTCTTTCTCTCTCTCTCTCTCTCTGGCATGGCATGTATATACAAGTTAGAAGACAACCTTGAGTTTTAGTCCTTGTTTCAGACAAGACATCTGCTTTTTGCCACTGCATATGCAGACTAGCTGGCCTGTGAGCTTCTAGGGATTCTCATGTTTCCACCTCATCTTACCACAGGAAAACCTAGATTACAGACACGTGGGTTCTGGGGAGTCAAACTTAGGTTCTTACCATTTCAAAGCATGTTGTCCGCTCAGTAATTTCCACAACCTTTACCTTATTTTTAATGGCACCAATCTCTTTAATAACCTCACTCTTCTTGCTCACAACTTTCACTCTTTTATTTCTGGCTAGAAAGTTTATTTTCAAATCTTTCACCTATTTTTTCTGCTTCCAGTACTCACTATAAATCTAACTTAAAGCAGCCACTGGCAACCATGCCACAACCTAAATATATGCTGTCTAAGTATTTTCCTCCTCCAAATTACTCTATCACCTTTAAATTCAGTCTCCCACAATGTTTCACAGATAACATGTAAACAAATTATTTGTCGGAACATAATATGCATGGGCTCTATTCCAGCTCTCTGAATAGTCTTTGTTCCTCTCTGAAACCACAAGAGCTTTGACTCTACTGTCTTCATTTTTATCACCATTCTGGTTTCCTGAGCTTCCATTACAATCACCTGTTAACCTATGCTTACACGTTCTTGAATTTCTCTAGCATGCCTCCAAACTTTGCCAAATTGCTCCTGTAAACAAATCCCAAAGGCCTAATGGTTAGTATTTAGGCATTTGTGCTGATCTGCCTTTGGAGTTCTGAGAAGATATGCCCTCACCTGCAGCCAGTAAGAGAACCATCAGTGCCTTTCACTATGTTACTTTAAAAGGGCCCTGCCCACTTCCTCCCTCTCCCTCTCCCCTCTCCCCTTCCCCCTCCTCCCTCCCCCTCTCCCTCCCCCTTCGCCCTCCCCCTTCCCCTCTCCCTCGCTCTCTCCCCATCTCCCCCTCCCTCCTCCTCTCTTCTTTCCCCACTCTCCGACCCTCTCCCTGCCCCCTCTCTTTCCACTTTGCCCCAGCTCCTGTCCCCGAGGTAGGTCTCCCCCTTTCCCTTTGTATGATCCTTTCCCCTTAATAAAAAATCCTCTGGTTGAACTCTGTTGCATGGTGTCTTTCTCTCTTGAGCTGCTTTTTATCCCCCTCTCTTTTTCCTGGTTCCCTCTCCTTTCCCCGCATGTTCCCAATCTGCTCAGGAGATCTTGCCTCTTTCCACTTCTCTGGGGTATAATGCATATCTCTTGGGAACCTCCCGGTTACCCAGACTCACTGGCCCTGGGATTGTAGGCTGACACTCCCCTGATCCATGTCTAAAATCCATGTATGAGTGAGTACATACCATGTTTGTCTTTTTGTGACTGGGTTACTTCACTCAGGATGGTTTCTTCTAGTGCTGTCCATTTTCCTGCAAATTTCAAGATTCCATTGTTTTTTTCCGCTGAGTAATACTCCATTGTGTAAATGTACCACATTTTCTCTATCCACTCTTCGGTTGAGGGGCATCTAGGTTGCTTCCAGGATCTAGCTATTACAAATAATTCTGCTATGAACATAGTGGAACAGAATCCTTGTTGTGTGAGTGGGCATCTTTTGGGTATATGCCTAAGAGTGGAATTGCTGGATCTTGTGGTAGACTGATTCCCATTTTCCTGAGGAATCTCCATACTGATTTCCAAAGTGGCTGTATGAGTTGGCACTCCCACCAGCAATGGATGAGTGTTCCCCTTTCTCCATATTCTCTCCAGCATAAGCTGTCATTGGTGTTTTTGATTTTAGCCATTCTGACAGGAGTGAGATGGTATCTCAGGGTTGTTTTGATTTTCATTTCCCTAATGGCTAAGGATGTTGAGCACTTTCTCAAGTGTCTCTCAGCCCTTTTATTCTCCTCTATTGAGAATTCTCTATTTGGTTCAGCCCCACACTTTTTAATTGGATCCTTTTGTGTTTTGGAGAATAGCTTGGAGGGCTGATCTCCAAAATTCACAAAGAACATCTTGATGTTTCTTAATCGAGCCAAGTTGACAATCAAAGCTAACCATCACAGAGGCTACTGTAATACTTTAAGGAAGAGTTCATCATGGCTTGACACAGAGTTATAGTGGTGGAGGTCCTTAGAGATGGTTAGATCAAGACTTTATTTTGAAATTGAACCCAGCAGGATTTGCTCATATACTAGCTGTGTTGTAAGAGGGAAAGGACAGAGTTAAGAGAATTAGAAAACTGCAGTAGCAGAAAGATTAATGATGCTTTTGACTGGACAAAGTACTGAGGGAAGGGTGGAGGGAAGGGTGGAAACTGAAGATCAGAAGCAGGACAGAGGATTAGGTGTTAGGGCTTCTCATTTATTTGGGTTTTAGAAAACATATTGTCAACTTTTTTGTTTTTTTGAGACAGAGTTTCTCTGTGTAGTCCTAGGCTGCCCTGGAACTCACTCTGTTGACCAGGCTGGTCTCAAACTTATAGAGATTCACCTGCCTCTGCTCCTGCGAGTACTGTGTGGACAGAAGTTTCTGTCCAGCCTGGTCCCACTGCCCTTCAGCCCCAAATAAACACACAGAGGCTTATATTAATTATAAACTGCTTGGCCAATGACTCAGGCTTCTTATTGGCTAGCTCTCTCTTAATTATTAACCCATTACTATTAAACTATGTATTGCCATGAGGCTGTGGCTTACATGCAATGCTCAGGCATGTTATTCCTCTGGCAGGTACATGGCATCTCCGTGGCGACTCTCTCTGTGTTCCTCTTCCCAGAATTCCTAGTCTGATAGCCCCACCTATACTTCCTGCCTAGCTACTGGCCAATTAGCATTTATCCACCAACCAATAAGAGAAACATATATTCACAGCATACGGAATTCACAGCACACAGACATTAAGGGCATGCACTGCCATCACCAACCTGCTCATATTGGCAACTTTGAATTTTTTTCTTAATGAGTCATCCCCAGTTTGCATGTTTGAGAACCAAAACATTTGGATTATCCCTCCATCAGAAGGTTAAGCTTGGACATGCTAATTAAATGGTTTATTTTATTTTATGTGTATGATTGTTTTGCTTATGTGTATGTATATATGTGAACCATATGCATGCCTCAAAAGAGGGGATTGGGGGCTGGAGAGATGGCTCAGAGGTTAAGAGCACTGACTGCTCTTCTAGAGATCCTGAGTTCAATTCCCAGTAACCACATGGTGGCTCACAACCATCTGTAATGAGACCTGGTTCCTTTTGCTGGCCTGCAGGTGTACATGCAGACAAAAGAGGGGGTTGGATCTCCTGTAATTGGAGTTATGGATAATTATGAGCAAATATGTGGGTGATGGGAAGTGAACCTGGGTCCTCTAAAAAACAACTCATGTTCTTGACCATTGAGCCATGTCTCCAGCTCCTGGACATCCTAATTTTGAGGTATTTATCAGACACCTATTATGTATTGAATCATGTTGTCCTAAATTTCCTGTTTGAGCCCTATTCACCCTGTGACTATATTTAGGGTCTTTAAGAAGCTCATTACGGTTAGAGGAGATCTTAAGGTTAGTCTTGATTTACTAAAACTGGTGTGTTCTTTATAAAGAGAAGATATGACTCAGGAGACTGTTGCATTAACAGCAATGATGAGAAAAACTTTCCCAGTGGAGGCATTGTAGCTCTGAAGGGAGGGTTTCTCCAATGGAAGTGTTACAGATCTGAGTGAAAGGGTATCTTGACAGCTGGGAACCAAGGTATACCACACCACCACTCAACAAATCTCACTCGAGACTTATTTGGAGAGATACAAGAGGGTAACTGTCTCTGCTGGGGCGAGAAGCAGCAGAGTGGGAGGCTGGCTTATATAGGATTTCTTTCGGGAGATGTTTTCCAGGGTGGGTGCTGGTGAGATTTCAAGTCAAGCCCAGGGATTGGTGGGTTTTGGCAATGCTTTTCACCTGGAAGTGGGATTGGACCTCATATCCTACAGCTGCAGCCAGGTTGGGCAACTTAACAAGTTGTGGGCTAGCCTAAACTTCAAAGTAAAAGAGGGAAGGGAGAAGAGGAGGAAGAAAAGCGGGAGGAGAAAAGGAAGAGGAGGGGAGAAGGAGACAGCAAGAGACCTGCCTCTGTCTTCAGGGATCCAAAGGAAGGCTCTTGTAGAAGGTGGCCAGAAGGTAGTAATCAAAAAACCAGGCAAGATCCTGATGGCATCTGGATTTCGGACTCCTAACCTCCAGGACATTGAGAAAACAAATGTTTGCCGTTTAAGCCACCTAGGCTGTGGAATTATCTATTGAGTAACTAAATATGAATTAGTTCAAGAGTCTGGCTGGGTGGTGGTGGCACACACCTTTAACCCCAGCACTACAAGGTAGAGGCAGGTGGATCTCTGTGAGTTCAAGGCCATATAGACAGTTCCAGGAGCTATACAGAGAAACCCTGTCTCAAACACACACACACACACACACACACACACACACACACACACACACACACACAGAGAGAGAGAGAGAGAGAGAGAGAGAGAGAGAGGACTGAAGATCTAGATTTGGCTCTATATAGTAGTTAAAGCTATGCAATTGAATGCAGTTATTAAGAGAGTGAAGTTAGATAAGGAAGAGAATGGCCGCAGAGATCTGGGCTCTCGAACATTAAATTCGGGTAGATAGTGCAGAGTCAATACTTGGGTGTTAGGTGAGACTTTTCCTTGGGAGAATTGAACAAATGTCTTTTTACCCCAGATAGTGAATCAACAACAGATCAAAGTAACAATCTGTCAAGTCCAACTTGGAGAACTTGTGCATTTATTGGGGTCACTTAAAGGAATATGAATTCGAGGTTATTTACAGAAACTGGGGTGACTCCAAGACAGCTGCATCACCACACAACAACAAACAAACCAACCAACAAACAAAAATCCCATGCCTGTGTGGGTAAGGGTTCATGGCAGCTGTGTTCCGGAAGCTTTCAGGACAACCAGCACCCAGCTCTGAGAGTCTGCTCCTGGCAACTTGGCTGCTGGCAGCATCTCCCCTCTGTTGTTTACTATTCTCAAAACTTTGGGAGGTGCTTCTGTGAATCTTGGTAGTTCTAAGAACTTGTTGAGACTTACAAGTTTACTTCTTAAGTCTCATGAGCCTCCCCACTCCCTCCTGGAGACAATGTTTGAATGCAACAGAGAATCAAGGCTGGCAACCACCAAGAAAAGAGGAGACGCTTCAGCTGCAGCATAGACGCCGAAGGAAGAAAGAGTAATAAGAAGGAAGACTATGACAAATGCTGATGGTCCTGGAAAGCTGAGGACAAGGCTTGTTGAGTACAGGAAAAAACTGGTTTGCATATGATGGCTTCAGTTTTCTCTGTGAGGTAGGAAGTTTGATCATTTTAGGTAGAGGGGGGAGAAATGAGGGAATGGCAGTCTGTGAGAGGCTGGGAGGGAAGAAGAGAGTTTTAAAACTGTTTTGGAAGAAAGAGTAAGTACAAGTTGACAAGAAAAGGGGTATCAAATATCTGGGGAGCACGGAAGGCCTGTTTCAGATGGACAAAAGGCAGCTGACTACACAGCTGTAGCAGAAACAACGTCCAAGGGTTAGTCTCTAAGAATTCAAATAATAACAGCAGATCTTTGTTTAAGACTTCAAAGACAGTTTGAAGATAAGAAAGAGCAGGATGCTGACAGTCCAGGAGAGGCCACTTAAATCTCAGGGGAGTGTCACGTAGCAATGTCCAGCTGTAAGAGATCACATAACTAGAGAATGCTAAACAAGCTTTCACCCCTGCACAAAGAGCTACCCCCTGAAGCAGTCTGACACAGACTTGACTGGGTGTCATTTGTTGTCCTGATGTGGCTTCCTATTTCCTGGCTGGCCTCAAGGAGCATGTATACATGTGTCTAATATATTGCAAAGGAAATGTGGAATGAGACCCAGATGGGTGGGCCACTAATGTACTCTTTGCCTTTCAAAGGATAATAGTAACCATAATATTGGATGCTTTATAAGCCCCATTCTATTAAGTATGTCCACTTACTAAGTGTTCAGCACAAGGCTATGTGAATGTGACAGACACTGGTCACTTTACAAAAGGAGGAAACTGAAGTGCAGATAAATTAAGTAGACTGCTTATGGGGCACACTGTTACAAAGCAGTAGAACTCCATTTCAGATCGATGTAGACTGGTCAACAGGTCACACAGGTTTACATGGTGACTGTTTTACCCTGTATGTGCCAAGCAACAATGCAGCAAGTGCTTTGCATGGACCATGCCATTTTTGTTCATAATATCCCATTAGGGCTGAAACCATTCTTAATCCTGTTTTACTAATGAGATTAATTTGACCCAGAGCAAGAAGTTAAGAAGTGGTAGAGGCCAATTGATGAACTTTGGGGAAGTAATTGGATCCCAAGGGCCCTAGTCTCATCAATGGATTGACTCGTTAAGGAATGTGTGATATGATGAGTTTGTTGGGCTGTATCAAAACGTAGGATGTGGAATGTGATTGGAGGAAGTAGATCACTGATTGTGTGCACTTGAATTAATGCATCTTGTCACATGCTGCCTCTAGTATTCCGCTTCCTATTCAACTTGAGGTAAATAGCCCAGTCACATAGTTTACATCACCACGATGTACTGTCTCATCATGGACCCCAAAGCATGGAGCCAATAGACTACAGTCTGAACCCTCTAAATTTTAGAGTCTAAAATTGTAAGCTAAAATGAATCCTTCCTCCTCTGAAATAGTCATGTCAGGTATTTTGTCGTAGTGACAGACAGTCTGATTGGCCCATCACTCTACTTTATCAATGAGAAAGCTGAGTTACTCAGAAACAGAACGTTTACAACAGCAGAAGAATGGACAAGAGAGGTGACCAATTTGGGTCAGGTAAAATAACCAGAGCAAGTTTCCAAAGCTAAGCTGACACGGGCTATTTTACCTGTCCACTGGCAGTAGCCTGTCCCACTGTGTCATCCTTGCTCCTCCCAAAGGACGTGCACGGATTGTCAGTGTGAGGCAGAGTTGAGAGCCATGCAGAGCTGAAGGATAGAAAGGATAAGGAGCTCAGGTATTAGAGCAAAAGTAATTCACATGCATCTGCAGACAGTCCAGGCTGGGAGAAGGAAGTAAAGTGACAATTATCTGGGGAAGCTTCAGGAACTCTGCTGTAGGCTCAACAAAGATGTCAGGTAGGAAGTGAGAAAACAGAACAGAAAGTCATGCTTTGGTTTGAGAGGAAGACTTTGGAGTAGGTGGTCCCAGAAATGGCAAAGTCTAATTCCTGCCCATGAGCATGATCTCTGAGACCAAGGACAAGGCTTGGTAATGAGGAGACAAAGGAGCTGTGAGGTCTCATCTTATGGAGAGGGTCCCACCGGGAGACTTTGGATTGCTTCCGAAGATGGTAGCATGTGAGGTTTGGAGTAAAGTGTGATGGTGGCCTCATCTCTTCTGTTCATGGTGGGGAACAGAACCTATGAAATGGTAGAATCAGCATGGGGATCCGGTACCTGTTAAAGTTAATAGCGAGGAGAGCCATCCAAAACAGGCTTTCTCTATTTCAAAGTTGGGAGGTTGCTTTTTAGTTCACATTTAAATAGTATTTTATAGTTTATCCACTTAAGTAATCTACTGCCTGCACTTAGGTACAGTATATTATCATATTTTCCTATCTGAATTTCTTGGAAACAGATTTTGCTGGCTTGCACAAAGTTACAAATGTGTTTTGAACAATTTGCAAAACCTATTTTAGCATTACTCCCTCAGTACCTCACACGAAGAAACTATCCATCTTTCTGTTCATTCCTTCCTTGTCTCCCAACAAAACAAACAAACTCCTAGTATCAATCCTCCTTTCCAGATGGCTGGCTTCAAGGAGTCCTTTGCCCTAATGAACTGAAGGATATGATTGAAGACCTAATACTTCTTCCTACCACACGAGGGCAGACTTCTTAACAAAAAGGGGAGAAATGGCTATTTACCTTGTATTCTATGTAACCAAAAGTGGTTAATGTGTGGTTAGATTTTGTGTGGTTTCCCGGCTTTGACAAGTCTACCACTCTCCTCAAGCCCCTATCACTTTCCATGCACTGTCTCCTGATAAGCAAAGTGACTTTTCTTTCTTCTACCTTTTGAATTTCCTTCCTTCCTGCCTCTCATACTCCCATAAATACTTACTGAATATTTCTTCTAGGTTGGGTTGCCAGGATGCCTGGTTAAACTGAACATCATGCAGACAACACCGTTTTAGTATAGCTATGTCCTGTGCATATATTTAGGACATGTTTATATGAAAGCCGTGGCAGTTTATCTGGAATTCCACTTAATGACTGTCCTATGTTTTTATTTGCTAAATCTGGCTAGTAAAAATCTGAGCCAAGGTTTATCCTGGAAACTGGTGGGGTGGGACTGGACCCGCCCTGGACCCAGCGTTCCCCAGTCTCCTTGAAGAAAACGATCAAGATTGTAGGCAGTGCGGTGTTAGAGCACGGGTGTAGAGGAAGAAGACAGCAGGCTCAGCATGTGTGGTCCAGAAGCTGGCCACAGCTTCTCCAGTCTTGCTGCTTGCCTCCACATTTGACATTGCATTCTTTCAGCCCGGGATGCCTAGCTCAAGTGTTTCCTCCTCTGGGAAGCCTTATCTCCCTTGGGAGAGCTACCGCTTCCACACTTTGTGTCTATGTCCCTTAGGAATATTTAGCACGCCTTTTTTTTGGTTTTTTGAGACAGAGTTTCTCTGTGGCTTTGGAGGCTGTCCTGGAATTCGCTTTGTAGACCAGGCTGGCCTCGAACTCACAGAGATCCACCTGCCTCTGCCTCCCAAGTGCTGGGATTAAAGGCCCGGTTTACACACTTAAAAAAAAAACAGAGTCTCACTGTGTAGCTCTGGCTGGCCTGGAAGTCACAGAGACCCATCTGTTTCTGAACCCCAAGTTCTCTGAATAATGGCAGGCATCAACATGCCTGACTTGCACACTACTTCTTGCTTTGGATACAAAGTATCTGCCACAGGCTCATCTGTGTGAACACTTCCACAGGTAGTGCTGGTGATTTGGGAGATTGCGGAACCTTCAGGATGTGGGGAAGTGGGTCAATGGGAGGTGACCTCAATCTCTGTTTCTCTGCTACTTGATCCACCTAAATGGGAACAAGCACCCTCACGGTCCTGCTGTCACAGCTGTGATCTGATCTCGACGCCATTCTGTTCACACAGCAATGGACTACATACTCACAAGTCATGAGCAGAAGAAACCTGTCCTCCCTTATGTTGCTTCTCAACAGGTATTTGTGCCACGACAAGAAAGTAGTTCATACACACAATGGCCTAGATTTATGTCCTATTGCTGTGATGAACCCAAAGTGTGAAGCTGTGTCTTGCTCTTGTTCATTTCCTCTTTGTGTAACACAGTGTTTGGCACATAATCAATAACCCAAATCAGGGAATTTTAAGGGATTTTTGCATGTATATATGTACACCACGTGCATGCCCAATGCCCATTACAGAGGCCAGAAGGTGACTTTGGACGTCTTGAAACTCGTGCTGTAGACAGTTGTGAACCTCCATGTGGGTGCTGGGAATAGAACCTGGGTCCTCTGGAGAAACATCCAGTGCTCGTAATTGCTGAACCACCTCTCTAGCTTCAATCTGTGCAATTTTACAATGAACAATTGTTAACTCCGGAATTCAGAGAAAGTCACTGAATTTTTCTTTGCCTCAGTTTGGCTGATGCACACAAGAAGGCTCTGGCCCAGTCATCTCTAATATCTTTTCTAGCTCTGGAAAGAACCACATGATTCTAGGTTTGGTGGGATACTGGGAAAGCAGGACAGTAACCCCAGTTGTAACACTTGCAACAGTCAGACCCTTCTGCAGGGCTTGCTCTGTGGTAAATTTTTGTGATTTCAATTTCGGAATTTATAATCCTAACCACCAAGGTGATGGTATTAGTTGGCTGGGGCTTTTGTGTGCTGTGGTGTGTGGGATCCCACAGTAACTCCATTCTACCTTGACTTAAGGTTGGAGAGTGCAATCTTGTTCCTGCTCCTCAAGGCCATATAACAGGATTTTTGGTCAAAGGGATGGCTAATAGATGTTCTGAGAATTGAGGAGGTGATTATATTTGTTTGTTTCTTGAACCATGGAAAGGAAGTCTTTTGCCCTTTTCAGGTTAAGGTTCCACAGGTCAGCTGGTCCCGACTGTGGTGGTTCTGAGATCATGAGAGCTAAGCCTTTATGATTGGTACTAGTAGCCTTAGAAAGAAGTCAGGATCATGGTGTGGTACCTTATGCCTTTAAGTCCACAAAACAGGAGGCAGAGGCAGGGGGAGTACACGATTGATTAAATAACAATGCCTTGTCTCAAAAAATGGAGACCTCAGAAATTCAAAGTTTTTTGTTTGTTTTGATTTTTTTAGAGAGGGTTCCTGTGTGTAACCCTGGCTGTCCTGGAACTCGCTCTAGAGCAGCTTAGCTTGGAACTCAGAGATCCTCTTGCTTCTGCTTCTCAAGTGATGGGATTAAAGGTGTGTGCCACTGCCATCCAGCCTAGAAGTTTGAAAGTTTTAACCACATAGAAATGATAAGTAGTTGAGGAGATAAATATGCTTGTTGATTTAAACATTATATAATATATGCATCAAAATGTAATATAGCATCTGATTAATTCTCATTAATATGTACAGTTTTTAGGTTTTTTTTTTTTGGAGACGGGGTTTATGTGTGTAGCCCTAGCTGTCCTGGAACTCACTCTGTAGACCAGGCTGGCCTTGAATTCAGTGATACATTTGCCTCTGCTTCTCAAGTGTTAGAAATAAACGCCTGCACTACCACTGCCCAGATAATATTTATGGTTTTATATATCATTTAAAATAAGTTTTAAAATCAGAAATAAAAAATAAAAAGGAGACCACAGAGAGACGCGAGACCCCTTCTATCATAAGATGATCTCTTACATGAACTTGGAAAAGGCTGTCACCAAACACTGAATTTGGGGGCTGTTTGTCAGTTCTCCAGCTCATAGTATGTAGGCAGACTTTTCCAGTATGCCTACATATATTTTTAAACACACAGTATACCGTTTAGAGGTTTTGTTCCTCTGAATCTGTCTTTACTGTATATCTCTATCTTTTTCTGACCGCATGAGTCTTTAATATGCTAAGTAGCATAGCTAAGATTAAGGTGGAGGTTTGGGCTGCTGGTTCCCCCCAGTTAGGCTTTCCAACTTGGTGGGGTTCCTTTAATTCCAGCTCTTGGAACTGTGCTCACAACTTCAACTCTGGTCTATGCCACCATCAAGCTTGTAGCACACTGTCCATACACCTTTTTTGTCTGGGTGAGTAAAAGCTGAATTTGCCATGTAGTATGTTGTGTGGCATGGAGACAGCCTCTATGTACTGTGGTGGGAATCTGCCATGCTGTTGCTCAAGCCCAACTGCCACAGCATCTCTGCACCATGGCCGCATGAGACTGTGAGACTAGGAAGCCCTCTGCAGCTATGTTTATGTGTGTTGAAAACCATTTTTAAGATTTTGTCAGTTTTTTTTCCTGAGAGTTACTATTTTTATCTTTTTAAAATTTAAATTAGAAACAAGGTTGCTTCACATGTCAATCCCAGCTCCCTCTCCCTCCCCTCCTTCCCCACCCCCCCCAATCCCCACTCCACTCCTCAGGGAGGGTGAAGCCCCCCATGGGGGATCTCCAAAGTCTGTCATATCGTCCAGGGCAGGGCCTAGAGTCTCTCCCATGTGCCCAGGCTGAGAGAGCATCCCTCAATGTGGAATGGGATCCCAAAGTCCATTTGTTTTATATTTGTTTGTTTTTTTTGAAGAACAATAACATTTTTTTAAATTTAAATTTATATTAGAAACAAAGTTGCTTCACTTGTCAATCCCAGGTCCTTTTCCCTTTCCCTCCCCTCCTCCCATGCCCTCCCACCAATCCCCCAATACCCCTTCATTTTCCCAGGGAGGGTGAGGCCCTCCATGAGGGTGTCCATAGTCTGTCATTTCATCCAGAGCAGGGCCTAGATCCTCCCCCAAGAGTCCAGGGTGAGAGTGCACCTCTCATTGTTGGATGAGCACCGAAAGTCCATTTGTATGCCAGGGATAAATACTGATCTACTACCCAAGGCCCCATAGATTGCCTAGGCCTCTTCACTGACACGCACATTCAGGGGGGTCTTGATCAGTCCCATGCTGGAGTCCCAGGCATCAGTCTGGGATTCAAGAGCTAACCCTTGTCAGGACAGCTGTTTCTGGGGGTTAAACCAACCCAGTTCCAAAGTCCATTTGTATGCCAGGGATAAATACTGATCTAGTGCCCAAGGCCCCAAAGAATGTCGAGGCCTCCTCACTGACACACAAATTTAGGGGGTCTGCATCAGTCCCATGCTGGCCTCTCAGCCATCAGTCTGGGCTCCATGAGCTCCCCCTTGTTCAGGTCAGCAGTTTCTGTGGGTTTCACCATACCAGTCTTTACCCCTTTGTTCATCCGTCTTCCTCTGTCACTGAGTTCCAGGAGTTCAGTTCAGTGTTTAGCTGTGGGTGTCTGATTCTGCTTCATTCAGCTACCGGATGAAGGCTCTAGGATGTCATATAAGGCAGTTATCAATCTCATTATCCGGGGAGGGCATTTAAGATAGCCTCTCCACTATTGCTTAGTTCGCCAGTTGGTGTCATCCTTGTAGATCTCTGGAAATCTCACTACTGCCAGATCTCTCCTCAAACCTATAATGACTCCTTCTTTTATGGTATCACTCATCCTGCTCTCCTCTATTTTTTCCCTCGACTCAACCTTCCTGCTCCCCCATGCCTTCTTCTCCTCCCTGTCCCCATCTCTTTTTCCCAGCTCCTTCTCCCTTCCCCCATGCTCCCAATCCCCTCAGAAGATTTTGTCTCATTCCCCTTCTCTGGGGTAACATGCAATTTTCTCTTAGGGTCCTCCCTGTTTCTCAAAATCTCTCGAAGTGGGATTGTAGGCTGGCACACCCCTGCTCCATGTCTAAAATCCATATATGAGTGAGTACATACCATGCTTGTCTTTTTGTGACTGGGTTACCTCACTCAGGATGGTTTCTTCTAGTGCCATCCATTTGCCTGCAAATTTAAGGATTCCATTGTTTTTTTTCCGCTGAGTAGTACTCCATTGTGTAAATGTACCACATTTTCTCTATCCACTCTTCAGTTGAGGGGCATCTAGGTTGCCTCCAGGTTCTGGCTATTACAAATAACTCTGCTATGAACATAGTTGAGCAGATGTCCTTATTGTATGAATGGGCATCTTTTGGGTATATGCCTAAGAGTAGGATTGCTGGATCTTGTGGTAGAGTGATTCCCATTTTCCTGAGGAATCTCCCTACTGATTTCCAAAGTGGCTGTACAAGTTGTCACTCCCACCAGCTGTGGAAGAGTGCCCCCTTTCTCCACAACCTCTCTAGCATAAATTGTCATTGGTGTTTTTGATTTTAGCCATTCTGACAGGAGTAAGATGATATCTCAGAGTTGTTTTGATTTGCATTTCCCAGATGGCTAGAGATGTTGAGCACTTTCTAAAGTGCCTCTCAGCCATTTTAGACTCCTCTATTGAGAATTCTCTATTTAGTTCTGTAACCCACTTTTTAATTGGATCCTTTGGTGTTTTGGAGACTTGCTTCTTGAGTTCCTTGTAGATTTTGGAGATCAGCCCTCTGTCAGATGTGGGT
Organism: Mesocricetus auratus; assembly: GCF_017639785.1. NCBI lineage: Eukaryota > Metazoa > Chordata > Mammalia > Rodentia > Cricetidae > Mesocricetus > Mesocricetus auratus. The sequence continues at coordinate 101,376,172 of NW_024429188.1, read as the reverse complement.
TTAGTGAATATCATTTTCCATTCTGTGGGCTGCCTTTTTGTCTTATTGACTGTGTCCTTTGCCTTACAGAAGCTTCTCAGTTTCAGGAGGTCCAATTTATTAATTGTCGAACTCAGTGTTTGTGCTACTGGTGTTATGTTCAGGAAGCAGTCTCCTGTACCAATTTGTTCAAGGGTACCACCCACTTTCTCTTCTAAGTGTTTCAATGTGACTGGATTTATTTTGAGGTCTTTGATCCATTTGGACTTAAGTTTTGTGCATGGAGATAGACATGGAACTATCTGCATTCTTCTACATGGCATCCAGTTATGCCAGCACCGTTTGTTGAAGATGCTTTCGTTTTCCATTTTTAGCTTCTTTGTCAAAGATCAGATGTTCATACATGTATGGGTTAATGTCAGGGAGTTCAATTAAATTCCATTGGTCTATCTGTCTATTTTTGTGCCAATACCAAGCTGTTTTTAGGACTAGAGCTCTATAATAGAGCTTGAAGCCAGGGATTGTGAAGCCTCCATATGTTGCTTTGTTGAATAAGGTTGTTTTGGCTATCCTGGCTCTTTTGTTTTTCCATACAAAATTGATTATTGTTCTTTCAAGGTCTGTGAAGAATTGTGCTGGGATTTTAATGGGATCACATTGAATCTGTAGATTGCTTTTGGTAAGATTGCCATTTTAACTACGTTGATCCTACCTATCCAAGAGTATCAGAGATCTTTCCATTTTCTATTTTTTTCTTTAATTTCTTTCTTTAAAGGCTCAAAGTTCTTGTGATTCAGGTCTTTCACTTGTTTGGGTACCATTACCCCAACATATTTTATGTTTTTTGTTGCAATTGTAAAGGGTGATGTTTCTCTTATTTCTTTCTGTTCATTAGGGATATTGGGCTGAAGTTCTCTTTCTTAGTTGTGTCTTTGTGTGGCTTGGGTATCAACATTATTGACGCCTTGGAAAAAAAGTTTGGCAAAGTCCCTTCTGTTTGTATTGTGTGGAATACTTTGAGGAGAATTGGTATTAACTGTTCTTTGAATTTCTGGTAGAATTCTGCACTGAGGCCATCTGGACCTGGGCATTTTTTGGTTGGGAGACTTTTTATGACTGTTTCTGTTTCATTAAGAGTTATAGGTCTTTTTATGTTGCTTATCTGTTCTTGATTTAATTTTGGTAAGAAAATTGTCCATTTTCTTTGAATTTTCAAATTTTGTGGAGTACAGGTTTTCAACATATGATCTGATGATTCTCTGGATTTCCTCAGTGTTTGTTGCTACATCCCCCTTCTCATTTCTGATTTTGTTAATTTGCATGTTCACATTCTGCTGTTTGGTAAGTTTGGATAAAGGTTTGTCTATCTTGTTGATTTTCTCGAAGAACCAACTCTTTGTTAAATTGACTCTCTGTATTGTTTTCCTAGTTCCTACTTTATTGATTTCAACCCTCAATTTGATTATTTCCTGGTGCTCCTCTGGGATGAGTTTGCTTCTTTTTGTTCTAGAGCTTTCAGTTGTGCTGTTAATTCTCTAGTGTGACTATTCTCCAGTTTCTTCATGTGAGCACTTAGTGCTATGAACTTTCCTCTTAGCACTGCTTTCAAAGTGTCCCATAGGTTTGGGTATGTTGCGTCTTCATTTTCATTGAATTTTAGGAAGTCTTTAATTTGTTTCTTATTTCTTCCTTGACCCAGGAATGGTGCAATTGTATGTTGTTCAATTTCCATGAGTTTGTAGGCTTTCTGCAATTTGTGTTGTTGTTGAATTCTAACTTTAAACCATGGTGATCTGCTAGGATACAGGGGGTTATTCCAAATTTTTTTTTATCTGTTGAGGTTTGCTATGTTGCCTAGTATGTGGTCGATTTTAGAGAAGGTTCCATGTGGCTCTGAGAAGAAGGTATATTCTTTTGTGTTTGGATGGAATATTCTATAAATGTCTGTTAATCTCAATTGGGTTATAACTTCTGTTAGTTCCTTTGTTAAGTTTCTGTCTGGTGATCCTGTCTTGTGGTGAGAGTGGGGTGTTGAAGTCTCCCACTGTAACTGTGTGAGGTTCTTATGTGTGATTTGAGTTTTAGTAATGTTTCTTTTATGATCGTGGGTGCCTTTGTATTTGGGGCATAGATGTTCAGAACTGAGACTTCTTCCTGATGTATTTTTCCTGTGATGAATATGAAATGACTTTCTTTATCTCTTTTGATTGATTTTAGTTTGAAGTCTAAATTGTTAGGTACTAGTATAGCAACACCTGCTTGTTTCTTGAATCCATTTGATTGGAAAATCTTATCCCAACTCTTTACTCTGAGGTAATGCCTGTCTTTGAAGTTGAGGTGTGTTTCTTGTATGCAGCAGAAGGATGGATTCTGCCTTCGTATCCATTCTGTTAGCCTGTTTCTTTTTGTAGGCTAATTAAGACCATTAATACTGAGGGGAATTAAGGACCACTGAGTGTTAATTCTTGTTTGTTTTCGATTTGTTGGTGGTGGTGTTATTTTTTGTAGAGTTACCTCGCCATTTCTTTTGGCTTTTGGTAAAGTGGGATTATCTATTGCCTATGTTTTTTTGAGTGTAGTTAGCTTCCTTAGGTTGGAATTTTCCTTCCAGTACTTACTGTAGGACTGGACTAGTGGATATGTATTCTTTAAGTCTGGTTTTATCATGGAATATCTTGTTTTCTTCATCTATAGTGTTTTAAAACTTTTCTGGGTATAGTAGTCTGGGCTGACATCTGTGGTCTCTTAGTGTTGATAGTGTATGTATTCAGGACCTTCTGGCTTTCAGAATTTACATGGAGAAATCAGGTGTAATTCTGATAGTTTTGCCTTTATATGTTACTTGATCTTTTTCCATAGCTGCTCTTAGTATTCTTTATTCTGTAAGTTTGGGATTTTGATTATAAGGGGACTTTTTTGTGGTCCACTCTATTTGGTGTTCTGTAGGCTTCTTGTACTTTCATTGGCATGTCTTTCTTTAGGTTGGGAAAGTTTTCTTCTATGATTTTGTTGAATATGTTTTTTGCCTCTTTGAGGTGGGTTTCTTCACCTTCTTGTATACCTATTTATCCTTAGGTTTGGTCTTTTCACGGTGTCCCATATTTCCTGGATATTTTTGTGTTAAGGATTTGTTGGACTTAAGATTTTCTTTGGTCAATGAATCTATTTCTCCTAGTGTATCTTCAATGCCTGAGATTCCCTCTTCCATTTCTTGTATTCTGTTGGTCCTGCTTGCATCTGTAGTACCTGACCATTTGCCCAGTTTTTCTATTTCCAGGATTACGTCAGACTGTTTTTTTATTGTCTCTATTTCAGCTTTCAACCTTTGCACTGTTTGAATTGTTTCTTGCAATTTTAGCTTTGTCTTTTCCTCCATTTCTTGATGTTTTTGGTTTTTTTCTTCCATTTCTTTTTTTTTTATTTTTTCTTTTTTTAAATTTTAATTTAAGTTAGAAACAAGCTTTTTTCACATAGCAATCCCAGCTCCCTCCTTCTTCCCTCCTCCCCTGCTCTTCCCACCAGGTTAGTCCATTTCTTTAAGGGATTTTCTCATATCCTCTTTGAGTGCCTGTATCATTTTCATGAGGTTGTTTTTAAGGTGATTCTTTTCTGCTTCATCTGCATTGGGATGTTCAGGTCTTGCTGGTGTAGAGTCTTTAGACTCTGGCAGTGTCATATTGATTTTTCTGTTGCTGAGTAAGTTTTTATATTGTCTTCTTCCTATCCCTTCTCCCAGTAGGTGCAGAAGGAATCTCTTCCTCTCCTGGTAGTATGCGACAAGGGTTCCCTTTCAGTGGGTACAAGCAGGTTCGATACTCTGGTGGCTCTCCTCTTCCTGTGGATGGAGGTGGTCCTAGTACTGGGGCGTTGGCAGTCTTGGGGTGGGCTGGACCTCAGTGCACAGTCTCCAGGCCTCAGCTGGTTCTGCACAGGGCACCTGCAGGTGGTTTGGGAACAGGCCCACGCTTACCATGCCTGTCCTGTGGGTGGAAAAAGGGACTAGGACACTGGCAGTCTCTGGCCAGGCTGGATCCTGTCGGAATGGGATCCACAGTGCACAGTCCACAGGCCTCAGGAGTTTCTGTGCAGGACACCTGTAATGTGTATTCTTCCTGCCAATTGCCTGGGTCCCGCCGATATCTCAGCCCACAAATAATACACAAGACACTATATTAATTATGAAGCTGTTGGCCATTTGTTGTGGTTTCTTAATGGCTAACTCTGACTTAATTATTAACCCATGATTACTAATATATATTTTTATAAGGTCTTTTTCTTATCAAGGATGCAGCCTAATGCGTCCTATCTTCCTGGGATCACATGGTGACTCTTCACCATTGACTACATTTCCCAGAATCCTCCTTGACTCCTAGTCCCACCTATCTTGCTTCTCTATTGGCCAACAGTGTTTTATTTATCAACCAATCAGACAAACATATACACAGAAGGACTTCATCCATCAGGCACGGGATGGCAGTCCAGAAACAGGCCCAGGGTTACCTAGTCCTAAGGGCAGAGAAAGGGACTAGGATGCTGGCAGTCTCTGGGTGGGTTGTCTTCCACCGGGATGGGACACAGCAGTGCGATTTTGTCAGGTTTTACCTGGAAATTCTTGCCAAACACTTGGGCACCACTTGTAGAGAGACGTTGTTTCTGTCTTTTCTCACATTTTTTGGAAGTCTCTTGCTTGTACTTCCTGTTTACTCAGCTAATATTATCTCCTTCTCAGGCCTCTGAGGGACTTGCAGACTAGAGTATAGGTAGTTTTCCTTATTTACCAGACTTAGTAAAGAAATTCACCAAAGATGTGTTAAGTGTAGTAGGTTTGAAAGACATTAAAAGATAATTTGATAATGCAAATTAGAATAGAAAGTAAGTTATGTACTAGAATTTGAACTCATCATGAAAGAATAGATAATGGAGTATCTTGTCATTTGCCTGTATATATATTGTACATACTTATTATATATAGTTTTTCTTATATTAGTTATAACCTTTTTAAAATTTTAGGCAAAAAAGGGGGATATGTGGTGACATCTTTCTCGTACAAAAAAGCCTATCATATGTGGTGATATCTTCCTTGTACAAATAAAGACTGTCTGAAGGTCAGAGAATATAGCATGCCACTAGCTAACCATAGAGGTCTAGAGGTCTGTACAGAGAGGAAATGAGATAACTGGATGGAAACAGGATATAAGCAGGGAGAAACAGGAACTCTTTCTCTTGTCTGCTGAGATGCTAAGGATGTAAGGTGTGGCTGTGACTTGTTCCTTCTCCCTGATCTCTCAGCATTTTCCTCTATATCTGACTCTGGGTTTTTATTAATTAGACCAATTAGGAACTCCATTTACCTGTCCTTCTTTCAGAGTCACTTAGAATTTCCTTTGGGAAGCCTTCTCTGTCTTGTGAGGGTGATTTATTTAATACAGTTAATTTCAAATACACACAGAAATAGACAGAAGATCATAACAAAGCACCCTGAAATTGGCAGTAAGCTTTACCAATGATCAACACAGTGCTAATTGTATTCCTTCTCTAAGCTAACATACCCTCTATTTGTGAGGAGCCGCCCTCGCTATCGCTATTGCCGTTAGAAGATGGCGCTGACATCCACTGTCAGTTGGAGTTAACTGTTGCTGTCAGTTGGAGTTAACTGTCGCTGTCAGTTGGAGTTAACTGTCGCTGTCAGTTGGAGTTAACTGTCGCTGTCAGTTGGAGTTAACTGTCGCTGTCAGTTGGAGTTAACCGTTTAAACTGTGCCTCTCCCGTGACGTCATCTGGGGTGATGTGCAAACCACCAATCCCGGCTCTACACATCTCACTCGGAGCTCCTAGGCTTATATAAGGGGCTGGGTTTCTTAGCTTGGGGTCTCCCTCTAAGAAGCTGATCATCTATCTCTCAAGATGCATTAAAGCTTTACTGCAGAAGGATCCGAGTGTTCTGCGTCGTTCTTGCTGGCGAGACGGTAGCGCGGGACATCTGGTGCCGAAACCCGGAACTCTTCAACATCGCCGGCGCCGCGGGAGACCCCTCGGAAGACGGGGCGGATTCAGAACTGCAGGGACGTAGGTTCAGAGAGGTATGCTTTATCCTGAACACCCCCTTTCTCGACTTTGGCCTTAGTTTGTCATCACCGTGGGACGGGTCAGTGGAGGCTTTGGTGCTAGTCCTGTTTGTCCTTCTCCTTCATCGTGGCTGGTGCTGACAGAACGGCGCTGTCCGTCTGGCGCTGTCCATCTGGCGCTGTCCATCTGGCGCTGTCAGTCTGGCGCTGTCAGTCTGGTGCTGTCAGTCTGGTGCTGTCAGTCTGGTGCTGTCAGTCTGGTAACGGAGTTGAGCGCGTTTTTTAGATAAGCTGTCAGCGCGATGGGGTCGTCACAGTCAGTGGTTACAGCCTTACAGACTGTGCTAAAACAAAGAGATCTTAAAATTGCACCACGAACACTTCAAAATTTTGTGAAGGAGGTAGATAGAGTGGCACCATGGTATGCTTGTTCCGGGTCCCTCACTGTGGCCTCATGGAACAAGCTAGGTAAAGAACTAGACAGGAAGCATGCAGAAGGAGATCTCTGCTTAGGTACCAAAGCCATTTGGAAGCTAGTTAAAAACTGCTTGGAGGATGAGGCCTGTCACCCTGCTATAATAGAAAGTCAGGGAACCTTAGAGGAAGTTCAGGATAGCATGTCAGAAACTGAACGGAGTGAGAGAATGGGAGCTCGCAAAAGAAAAGACATGTCTAAGAAAAAGGCCCTCCCCAGGAAGTTAAGAAAGGGGAGAGAAAGAAGGGAGTGATCATTCACCCCTTAACAAATCTAAGAAAAAGAAAAAGCCAGAATCTAGTCTATACCCTGCAGTAGAGCTAGAAGCCTTGGAGCTAGATAATTCTGATTCTGACACTCTGGATTCTAGCGAAGAAGGTGGTCTAGAGGGGAGGTGGCACGGTATGAGGAAAAAGATATCACCCTGATAGACACCGGCCACTGAAAACAAAAATGAATGTGAGGCCACCGCCTATAAATCCGGCGGGCTCACGCTCCTCAGCGCCTCCGCCATATGAGCTTCGGCTGAATACTGGTACTGACTCCTTTTTACCTTTAGAGGAACGGAGAAAAATACAAATGGCTTTTCCAGTATTCGAGAATGTGGAAGGCGGAAGAGTACATACCCCGTAGATTACAATCAAATTAAAGAATTGGCCGAATCCGTTCGTAATTATGGGGTCAATGCTAACTTTACCACATTACAGGTGGAAAGGCTTGCTAATTTTGCCATGACTCCCACTGACTGGCAAACGACAGTGAAAGCAGTGCTTCCCAACATGGGACAATACATGGAATGGAAGGCTCTCTGGTATGATGCAGCCCAGGCACAAGCTAGAGTTAATGCCACGGCTGAAGATGAGAATCAGAGGCAGTGGACATTTGAAATGCTGACAGGTCAGGGTCAACATGCCCTTAATCAAACCAACTACATCTGGGGCGTCTATGGTCAGGTGTCGGCCGCCGCTATTAAAGCATGGAAGGCCCTCACAAAAGGGGAGAGTCCAGTGGACACCTTACAAAGATTGTCCAAGGACCCCAAGAGCCATTTTCAGACTTTGTGGCCAGAATGACAGAGGCCGCCAGTCGCATCTTTGGTGATTCAGAACAAGCTATGCCCCTGATTGAGCAACTTGTCTATGAACAAGCAACCCAGGAATGTCGAGCGGCTATCGCCCCTCGCAAAAGCAAAGGTTTACAAGATTGGCTCAGAGTGTGCAGGGAGCTGGGGGACCCCTAACCAATGCAGGACTAGCTGCCGCCATTTTACAAACGCACAGGTATAGAGATTTATCTAATCGAAAAGCTTGTTTTAATTGTGGGAGAATGGGGCACCTTAAGAAAGATTGTCAAGCCCCTGAAAGAACAAGAGAATCGAAGCTTTGCTATCGTTGTGGTAAAGGTTATCATAGGGCTAGCGAATGCAGGTCAGTCCGGGATGTAAAGGGAGGCTTCTGCCCCCTATTGAAGAACCCAAGGTACCCCAATCAAAAAACGGGTCACGGGGCCCATGGTCCCAGGGCCCTCAGAAATATGGGAACCAATTTCAGAAAAGCAATCAAGAGGAAGTAGAGGTTTCCGAGGAACCTCCGGAATGGACTTGCGTGCCGCCTCCGACTTCTTACTCATGCCCCAAATGAATGTTCAACCGGTCCCAGTCCATTCCCCTGGACCTTTGCCCCCTGCCACCATTGGGCTTATTCTGGGCCGTGGCTCCTTAACTTTACAGGGACTCATTATATATCCTGGAATTGTTGACCCGTATCATAAAGAGGAGATTCAAGTTCTCTGTTCTAGCCCTCGGGGTGTATTTTCTATAAAGCAGGGAGATAGAATTGCACAACTGGTGTTGCTGCCCTCCCTCGGGGATGGAGAAACCTACACTTTACAAAAAAGGGCTATGGGATCTTCTGGAAGTGATTCAGCCTATCTGGCTATACCCCTAAATGAGAGACCTACAATAAAATTGTTAATTAATGGAAAAGAATTTGAAGGGATAATGGATTCGGGAGCAGACAAAAGCATTATTTCACTCCATTGGTGGCCGAAGTCTTGGCCCACTGTTGTTTCATCTCATTCTCTACAAGGTCTTGGATACCAGTCCTCTCCTGCCATCAGTGCCTCAGCCTTAACCTGGCGGGATGCTGAAGGCAAACAGGGATGTTTTACCCCCTATGTGTTGCCACTCCCTGTAAATTTATGGGGACGAGATGTGTTACAAGCCATGGGCATGACCCTAACTAATGAATACTCCCCCAGGCATCAGCCATTATGGCAAAGATGGGGTATACAAATGGTAGAGGCTTGGGTAGGCAAGAACAAGGCAGAATAAAACCCATTACACAACACGGAAATCGGGGTAGAAAAGGACTGGGTTTTATTTAGGGGCCGTTGAGGCTTCACGACCCATACCATGGAAAACAGAGGAGCCGTTATGGGTCTCTCAATGGCCTCTATCCTCTGAAAAATTAGAGGCTGTCACAAGATTAGTGCAAGAACAGGAACGGCTGGGGCATCTAGAGCCTTCTACCTCCCCATGGAATACACCAATTTTTGTTATTAAGAAGAAATCTGGGAAGTGGAGATTACTCCACGACCTGCGGGCCATTAACAATCAGATGCATCTTTTTGGCCCTGTTCAAAGAGGCCTTCCTTTGCTTTCTGCACTTCCTCAAGATTGGAAGCTTATTATTATAGATATTAAGGATTGTTTCTTCTCTATTCCACTTTACCCACGGGATAGACCAAGGTTTGCCTTCACTATCCCTTCTCTTAATCATATGGAACCAGACAAGAGATTTCAGTGGAAGGTACTGCCACAAGGCATGGCCAATAGCCCAACAATATGTCAGCTATATGTGCAGGAGGCTTTGGAGCCAATTAGGAAGCAATTTACATCTTTAATCGTTATCCATTATATGGACGATATTCTTATTTGTCACAAAGAGTTAGATGTTTTACAAAGGCTTTTCCCATGCTGGTGGCTGAATTAAAACAGTGGGGATTAGAGATTGCCTCAGAAAAGGTTCAAATTGCAGATACAGGCCTCTTTTTGGGCTCAAAGATTACTCCCAAAAATATAGTTCCTCAGAAAATAGAAATTCGCAAAGACCACTTACAAACATTAAATGATTTTCAGAAACTTCTGGGAGATATAAATTGGTTGAGGCCCTTTTTAAAAATTCCATCTGCTGATCTAAAACCCCTCTTCGATCTCCTGGAGGGTGAGCCTCATATCTCCTCACCCAGAAAATTTACCCCTGCCGCCCACCGAGCCTTACAGATGGTGGAAGAGGCCTTACAGGAAGCACAATTACAACGAATTGAGGAGTCACTACCTTTTAATCTGTGTGTTTTTTGTGAGGAGCCGCCCTCGCTATCGCTATTGCCGTTAGAAGATGGCGCTGACATCCACTGTCAGTTGGAGTTAACTGTCGCTGTCAGTTGGAGTTAACTGTCGCTGTCAGTTGGAGTTAACTGTCGCTGTCAGTTGGAGTTAACTGTCGCTGTCAGTTAGAGTTAACTGTCGCTGTCAGTTGGAGTTAACCGTTTAAACTGTGCCTCTCCCGTGACGTCATCTGGGGTGATGTGCAAACCACCAATCCCGGCTCTACACATCTCACTCGGAGCTCCTAGGCTTATATAAGGGGCTGGGTTTCTTAGCTTGGGGTCTCCCTCTAAGAAGCTGATCATCTATCTCTCAAGATGCATTAAAGCTTTACTGCAGAAGGATCCGAGTGTTCTGCGTCGTTCTTGCTGGCGAGACGGTAGCGCGGGACATTCTCCCCCTATTCATTTATTTTTGAAGCAATAGGACACCCACAACTTTGGAGTGGAGATAGAGGTCAAATCCCCATGTGCAAATTCGGAACATGTACAAAGCTCCTCTCCAGGGTCTTATCCCCAGAGGAAGTCCTGACCAGTCCGATGTCTTTTTTCTGGGGGAAGGAGATCATGACATAGAACCTTCATGCAAGATGACTTATCTCCCAGGAGAAAGTCGTTATACCGCAGACCTCTCCTGTGCAGTGCTTAGCCTTGCAACTCCTTGGGCTGCTGAAGCCTACCCACTCTATCCCGTGCAATGAGACTAGCCTCGTGGGGTGCAAGAGCTGGGAGGCCAGCGACCTATTGCTTTAACATGGTTAACCAAATGTCAGGGGATGCTCCGTGTTCTAAGGCAGCAAGTGCTTGTGCCACCACCACTTTCTCCTTTTGTTTGGGCTCTGAGCGTACACACCATCCAAAGCATCAACACTATTCCACAGCAGAGAACTAGGCTAAATGATCCTACCCCCACCCATTCCTTAAAATAAGAAAATGCAGATGAAATCCAGGGGGAGAGGTCTTCCATCAGAGAAAGATCCAGATGCGTCGAATTCACTTGCAGGATCGCCATTCTCAACTCACGGAGTGTCTGCTCAAACTCAAAAGTCCAATTCTGTAATAAATGTTGAGACAGAGCTTTTGACAGGTTAGCTGCTCTTGTAAAATTCTCATATTGTACTAAGTGACACAAAGGCCAGGCAACTTTGTTCACATCCCAATTTGGCCATCTGCCACAATATATCCAATTGTTCCTGAACCAAATTAATCTGTTGGTTTACCAACATCAGGCCTCCTTGTATCTGAGAATTGGCAGTGGCCTGTTTATCTAGGACCATGGTCACAGTGGCCTATAGTTCATTAATGGTTTGAGTTGTCTGCACAGTGGCAGAAAGTGCAAGGGCCGAGGCGGTAACCGAAGCAGTAACCGCGGCGGTGGCTATCAGGCCCACAATAATAGCAGAGATCCCAAAAATCTCGCTTTTCCCTAAACAAACTCAAATTACTTGGCGCCTCAACAGGAGCTGGAATAAATCGAGGCATGCGCATTACCAAAGCAAAAGGGTGCTTAATAGCATCCCAGCATAATGCATAAAAACAATTCTAAGCAGAACAATTTATTTCTTTCTGATTCTTACCTAAGGTATCATTACTCACAACCCAAATAAAGGGCAGCTGAATAATTAGTTCTCTTAAAAGGGGTATACTTAACATTGGAGGAGGACCAATCAGATGATCCAGAGCTCTGTCCCTCACTCAGACTGTTGCCTAATGCCCCTTTCCAATCAAAAGTAATCTGTCCCTTCTCACTATCATAGGAGAAAGATCAGTACAGCTTCCATTAATTCAAAAGGATTAGCATTAGATCTTTCTGGATCCATATGAATAAAATTATCCTTTAATGAAGAAATCACAGTAAAGCACAAGCTTCCTACTAATGACAAGGTTCTCTCATCCTGAAAACTCTGTATCTGAGGATCTAAAGGCAAAAAGGCAAGCCCCAACTCTCTATTATTTGTGAAAAATCTAGGGAACACCTGGGCATTCTGCATCACTGGCATCGGTAGGGGAAGGTAGACATGATGGCCCACCGTAACTCTCCCATCATACTAGGAACCATCATCCCGAGTAGGAGAGTCTTCATCACCCACTTGGCCTCCATCCTTCTTATTCTGGAGTTGTGAAGGAGCTCTTCGAGTGAGTCTTTCAGGGATCCACAGGGGGTTTTCTTCCTCCTGTGGAAAAACACACACAGCTCCCCTGGATCTTATAAGAATAGGATCCGGGCCTTTCCAGAGATCAGTCAAGACATCTTTCCATTTTACCATTTCTTTTGGCCTATCAGGCTCTAAACTGTGGCGATCAGCCGCAGTGTGGCCTTGGGCATCACAGTTCAAGAAATTAAGGGTAAAAAGTGCCATGGATACAGCAACTCTTGGTACCGAGGGTAGAACATCCTCAATACTCCCCTTTTGTTTAATCAGATATGATTTGAGTGTACGATGGGCACGTTCCACAATGCCCTGTCCTTGAGGGTTATAAGGTAGGCCAGTTAGATGGGTAACATCCATTTGCCGACAAAACTGTCGGAATTTTTGAGAGGTATATGCTGGTCCATTGTCTGTTTTTAAAATTCTGGGTTTTCCCCAAGCACTCCAGGCCTCAAGGCAATGTTGAATCACATATGAGGCCTTTTCCCCTGTTAGGGGTGTGGCAAACATTACGCCAGAACAGGTGTCAACAGAAACATGAACATATTGAAGCCTTCCAAAAGAGGGAATATGAGTAACATCCATCTGCCACATCTGCAATGGTCTAATGCCACGTGGGTTTATTCCCATGTGGGGAGTAGGTAAGAATTCGCAGCAATTCTGGCATTGAGTAACAATTTCCCTAGCCTCTTTCCTGGATAGAGCAAAACGACGGCGCAAGGTCTCAGCCGTCACATGAAAGCGCTTATGGAATTCTTTTGCTGCTTGTGCATGGGTAGACAAGGCAGCGGCCACCAGCTTTGTAGCCTTGTCCGCTAAGTCATTCCCTAAGGACATGGGACCTGGGAGTCCAGAATGTGCTCGGACATGGGTAATGAAAACAGGAAATCTCCTATTTAACAAGGCAGCTTGTATCTTCTGAAAGATGTTAGCAACTCTGCTGGAGGATCTTATTATTCCAGCTATCTCAAGGAGATTAACTGCATTAACCACATAAGAGGAATCTGATACAATATTGAGGGGTCCTGGAAAAGCCTCAAGAACCTCCAGTACTATCAGACATTCTACAACTTGAGGTGAAGTTTCATTATATTGTTTAGATATAACCCTATCCTTGACCACATAAGCTCCCATACCAGTTTTTGATCCATCAGTGTACACCACAGTCCCATCTGGGAGTGGGTCTTTAGCTGTCACTTGTGGAAACACTATAGCCTGGTTTAGGGCAAACTGTAAAATTGGATGCTTTGGAAAATGATTATCAATTTGTCCTGAAAAGGAAGTAACTAAAACTGCCCAATCACTAGATGTGGCTGCCAAGGTCTGAACTTGTGCAGCAGTATAAGGCACAATCAAGGAATCAGGATCCCTGCCAAAATGTGTAACAGCTGCTTTTATTCCGCGAAGCGCGAGCTGTGCAACAGCATCAGGGTACCAGTCAATAATCTTAGCAGGGGAAGCATTTGGATGAATCCAAAGTAATGGTCCATGTTGCCACAGGACTGCAGTTGGCAATTGAGCTGTCTTAAAAACACACAGATTAAAAGGTAGTGACTCCTCAATTCGTTGTAATTGTGCTTCCTGTAAGGCCTCTTCCACCATCTGTAAGGCTCGGTGGGCGGCAGGGGTAAATTTTCTGGGTGAGGAGATATGAGGCTCACCCTCCAGGAGATCGAAGAGGGGTTTTAGATCAGCAGATGGAATTTTTAAAAAGGGCCTCAACCAATTTATATCTCCCAGAAGTTTCTGAAAATCATTTAATGTTTGTAAGTGGTCTTTGCGAATTTCTATTTTCTGAGGAACTATATTTTTGGGAGTAATCTTTGAGCCCAAAAAGAGCCCTGTATCTGCAATTTGAACCTTTTCTGAGGCAATCTCTAATCCCCACTGTTTTAATTCAGCCACCAGCATGGGAAAAGCCTTTTGTAAAACATCTAACTCTTTGTGACAAATAAGAATATCGTCCATATAATGGATAACGATTAAAGATGTAAATTGCTTCCTAATTGGCTCCAAAGCCTCCTGCACATATAGCTGACATATTGTTGGGCTATTGGCCATGCCTTGCGGCAGTACCTTCCACTGAAATCTCTTGTCTGGTTCCATATGATTAAGAGAAGGGATAGTGAAGGCAAACCTTGGTCTATCCCGTGGGTAAAGTGGAATAGAGAAGAAACAATCCTTAATATCTATAATAATAAGCTTCCAATCTTGAGGAAGTGCAGAAAGCAAAGGAAGGCCTCTTTGAACAGGGCCAAAAAGATGCATCTGATTGTTAATGGCCCGCAGGTCGTGGAGTAATCTCCACTTCCCAGATTTCTTCTTAATAACAAAAATTGGTGTATTCCATGGGGAGGTAGAAGGCTCTAGATGCCCCAGCCGTTCCTGTTCTTGCACTAATCTTGTGACAGCCTCTAATTTTTCAGAGGATAGAGGCCATTGAGAGACCCATAACGGCTCCTCTGTTTTCCATGGTATGGGTCGTGAAGCCTCAACGGCCCCTAAATAAAACCCAGTCCTTTTCTACCCCGATTTCCGTGTTGTGTAATGGGTTTTATTCTGCCTTGTTCTTGCCTACCCAAGCCTCTACCATTTGTATACCCCATCTTTGCCATAATGGCTGATGCCTGGGGGAGTATTCATTAGTTAGGGTCATGCCCATGGCTTGTAACACATCTCGTCCCCATAAATTTACAGGGAGTGGCAACACATAGGGGGTAAAACATCCCTGTTTGCCTTCAGCATCCCGCCAGGTTAAGGCTGAGGCACTGATGGCAGGAGAGGACTGGTATCCAAGACCTTGTAGAGAATGAGATGAAACAACAGTGGGCCAAGACTTCGGCCACCAATGGAGTGAAATAATGCTTTTGTCTGCTCCCGAATCCATTATCCCTTCAAATTCTTTTCCATTAATTAACAATTTTATTGTAGGTCTCTCATTTAGGGGTATAGCCAGATAGGCTGAATCACTTCCAGAAGATCCCATAGCCCTTTTTTGTAAAGTGTAGGTTTCTCCATCCCCGAGGGAGGGCAGCAACACCAGTTGTGCAATTCTATCTCCCTGCTTTATAGAAAATACACCCCGAGGGCTAGAACAGAGAACTTGAATCTCCTCTTTATGATATGGGTCAACAATCCCAGGATATATAATGAGTCCCTGTAAAGTTAAGGAGCCACGGCCCAGAATAAGCCCAATGGTGGCAGGGGGCAAAGGTCCAGGGGAATGGACTGGGACCGGTTGAACATTCATTTGGGGCATGAGTAAGAAGTCGGAGGCGGCACGCAAGTCCATTCCGGAGGTTCCTCGGAAACCTCTACTTCCTCTTGATTGCTTTTCTGAAATTGGTTCCCATATTTCTGAGGGCCCTGGGACCATGGGCCCCGTGACCCGTTTTTTGATTGGGGTACCTTGGATTCTTCAATAGGGGGCAGAAGCCTCCCTTTTACATCCCGGACTGACCTGCATTCGCTAGCCCTATGATAACCTTTACCACAACGATAGCAAAGCTTCGATTCTCTTGTTCTTTCAGGGGCTTGACAATCTTTCTTAAGGTGCCCCATTCTCCCACAATTAAAACAAGCTTTTCGATTAGATAAATCTCTATACCTGTGCGTTTGTAAAATGGCGGCAGCTAGTCCTGCATTGGTTAGGGGTCCCCCAGCTCCCTGCACACTCTGAGCCAATCTTGTAAACCTTTGCTTTTGCGAGGGGCGATAGCCGCTCGACATTCCTGGGTTGCTTGTTCATAGACAAGTTGCTCAATCAGGGGCATAGCTTGTTCTGAATCACCAAAGATGCGACTGGCGGCCTCTGTCATTCTGGCCACAAAGTCTGAAAATGGCTCTTGGGGTCCTTGGACAATCTTTGTAAGGTGTCCACTGGACTCTCCCCTTTTTGTGAGGGCCTTCCATGCTTTAATAGCGGCGGCCGACACCTGACCATAGACGCCCCAGATGTAGTTGGTTTGATTAAGGGCATGTTGACCCTGACCTGTCAGCATTTCAAATGTCCACTGCCTCTGATTCTCATCTTCAGCCGTGGCATTAACTCTAGCTTGTGCCTGGGCTGCATCATACCAGAGAGCCTTCCATTCCATGTATTGTCCCATGTTGGGAAGCACTGCTTTCACTGTCGTTTGCCAGTCAGTGGGAGTCATGGCAAAATTAGCAAGCCTTTCCACCTGTAATGTGGTAAAGTTAGCATTGACCCCATAATTACGAACGGATTCGGCCAATTCTTTAATTTGATTGTAATCTACGGGGTATGTACTCTTCCGCCTTCCACATTCTCGAATACTGGAAAAGCCATTTGTATTTTTCTCCGTTCCTCTAAAGGTAAAAAGGAGTCAGTACCAGTATTCAGCCGAAGCTCATATGGCGGAGGCGCTGAGGAGCGTGAGCCCGCCGGATTTATAGGCGGTGGCCTCACATTCATTTTTGTTTTCAGTGGCCGGTGTCTATCAGGGTGATATCTTTTTCCTCATACCGTGCCACCTCCTCCTCTAGACCACCTTCTTCGCTAGAATCCAGAGTGTCAGAATCAGAATTATCTAGCTCCAAGGCTTCTAGCTCTACTGCAGGGTATAGACTAGATTCTGGCTTTTTCTTTTTCTTAGATTTGTTAAGGGGTGAATGATAACTCCCTTCTTTCTCTCCCCCTTTCTTAACTTCCTGGGGAGGGCCTTTTTTCTTAGACATGTCTTTTCTTTTGCGAGCTCCCATTCTCTCACTCCGTTCAGTTTCTGACATGCTATCCTGAACTTCCTCTAAGGTTCCCTGACTTTCTATTATAGCAGGGTGACAGGCCTCATCCTCCAAGCAGTTTTTAACTAGCTTCCAAATGGCTTTGGTACCTAAGCAGAGATCTCCTTCTGCATGCTTCCTGTCTAGTTCTTTACCTAGCTTGTTCCATGAGGCCACAGTGAGGGACCCGGAACAAGCATACCATGGTGCCACTCTATCTACCTCCTTCACAAAATTTTGAAGTGTTCGTGGTGCAATTTTAAGATCTCTTTGTTTTAGCACAGTCTGTAAGGCTGTAACCACTGACTGTGACGACCCCATCGCGCTGACAGCTTATCTAAAAAACGCGCTCAACTCCGTTACCAGACTGACAGCACCAGACTGACAGCACCAGACTGACAGCGCCAGATGGACAGCGCCAGATGGACAGCGCCAGATGGACAGCGCCAGACGGACAGCGCCGTTCTGTCAGCACCAGCCACGATGAAGGAGAAGGACAAACAGGACTAGCACCAAAGCCTCCACTGACCCGTCCCACGGTGATGACAAACTAAGGCCAAAGTCGAGAAAAGGGTTGTTCAGGATAAAGCATACCTCTCTGAACCTACGTCCCTGCAGTTCTGAATCCGCCCCGTCTTCCGAGGGGTCTCCCGCGGCGCCGGCGATGTTGAAGAGTTCCCGGGTTTCGGCACCAGATGTCCCGCGCTACCGTCTCGCCAGCAAGAACGACGCAGAACACTCGGATCCTTCTGCAGTAAAGCTTTAATGCATCTTGAGAGATAGATGATCAGCTTCTTAGAGGGAGACCCCAAGCTAAGAAACCCAGCCCCTTATATAAGCCTAGGAGCTCCGAGTGAGATGTGTAGAGCCGGGATTGGTGGTTTGCACATCACCCCAGATGACGTCACGGGAGAGGCACAGTTTAAACGGTTAACTCCAACTGACAGCGACAGTTAACTCTAACTGACAGCGACAGTTAACTCCAACTGACAGCGACAGTTAACTCCAACTGACAGCGACAGTTAACTCCAACTGACAGCGACAGTTAACTCCAACTGACAGTGGATGTCAGCGCCATCTTCTAACGGCAATAGCGATAGCGAGGGCGGCTCCTCACAGTTTTTAAGACAGCTCAATTGCCAACTGCAGTCCTGTGGCAACATGGACCATTACTTTGGATTCATCCAAATGCTTCCCCTGCTAAGATTATTGACTGGTACCCTGATGCTGTTGCACAGCTCGCGCTTCGCGGAATAAAAGCAGCTGTTACACATTTTGGCAGGGATCCTGATTCCTTGATTGTGCCTTATACTGCTGCACAAGTTCAGACCTTGGCAGCCACATCTAGTGATTGGGCAGTTTTAGTTACTTCCTTTTCAGGACAAATTGATAATCATTTTCCAAAGCATCCAATTTTACAGTTTGCCCTAAACCAGGCTATAGTGTTTCCACAAGTGACAGCTAAAGACCCACTCCCAGATGGGACTGTGGTGTACACTGATGGATCAAAAACTGGTATGGGAGCTTATGTGGTCAAGGATAGGGTTATATCTAAACAATATAATGAAACTTCACCTCAAGTTGTAGAATGTCTGATAGTACTGGAGGTTCTTGAGGCTTTTCCAGGACCCCTCAATATTGTATCAGATTCCTCTTATGTGGTTAATGCAGTTAATCTCCTTGAGATAGCTGGAATAATAAGATCCTCCAGCAGAGTTGCTAACATCTTTCAGAAGATACAAGCTGCCTTGTTAAATAGGAGATTTCCTGTTTTCATTACCCATGTCCGAGCACATTCTGGACTCCCAGGTCCCATGTCCTTAGGGAATGACTTAGCGGACAAGGCTACAAAGCTGGTGGCCGCTGCCTTGTCTACCCATGCACAAGCAGCAAAAGAATTCCATAAGCGCTTTCATGTGACGGCTGAGACCTTGCGCCGTCGTTTTGCTCTATCCAGGAAAGAGGCTAGGGAAATTGTTACTCAATGCCAGAATTGCTGCGAATTCTTACCTACTCCCCACATGGGAATAAACCCACGTGGCATTAGACCATTGCAGATGTGGCAGATGGATGTTACTCATATTCCCTCTTTTGGAAGGCTTCAATATGTTCATGTTTCTGTTGACACCTGTTCTGGCGTAATGTTTGCCACACCCCTAACAGGGGAAAAGGCCTCATATGTGATTCAACATTGCCTTGAGGCCTGGAGTGCTTGGGGAAAACCCAGAATTTTAAAAACAGACAATGGACCAGCATATACCTCTCAAAAATTCCGACAGTTTTGTCGGCAAATGGATGTTACCCATCTAACTGGCCTACCTTATAACCCTCAAGGACAGGGCATTGTGGAACGTGCCCATCGTACACTCAAATCATATCTGATTAAACAAAAGGGGAGTATTGAGGATGTTCTACCCTCGGTACCAAGAGTTGCTGTATCCATGGCACTTTTTACCCTTAATTTCTTGAACTGTGATGCCCAAGGCCACACTGCGGCTGATCGCCACAGTTTAGAGCCTGATAGGCCAAAAGAAATGGTAAAATGGAAAGATGTCTTGACTGATCTCTGGAAAGGCCCGGATCCTATTCTTATAAGATCCAGGGGAGCTGTGTGTGTTTTTCCACAGGAGGAAGAAAACCCCCTGTGGATCCCTGAAAGACTCACTCGAAGAGCTCCTTCACAACTCCAGAATAAGAAGGATGGAGGCCAAGTGGGTGATGAAGACTCTCCTACTCGGGATGATGGTTCCTAGTATGATGGGAGAGTTACGGTGGGCCATCATGTCTACCTTCCCCTACCGATGCCAGTGATGCAGAATGCCCAGGTGTTCCCTAGATTTTTCACAACTAATAGAGAGTTGGGGCTTGCCTTTTGCCTTTAGATCCTCAGATACAGAGTTTTCAGGATGAGAGAACCTTGTCATTAGTAGGAAGCTTGTGCTTTACTGTGATTTCTTCATTAAAGGATAATTTTATTCATATGGATCCAGAAAGATCTAATGCTAATCCTTTTGAATTAATGGAAGCTGTACTGATCTTTCTCCTATGATAGTGAGAAGGGACAGATTACTTTTGATTGGAAAGGGGCATTAGGCAACAGTCTGAGTGAGGGACAGAGCTCTGGATCATCTGATTGGTCCTCCTCCAATGTTAAGTATACCCCTTTTAAGAGAACTAATTATTCAGCTGCCCTTTATTTGGGTTGTGAGTAATGATACCTTAGGTAAGAATCAGAAAGAAATAAATTGTTCTGCTTAGAATTGTTTTTATGCATTATGCTGGGATGCTATTAAGCACCCTTTTGCTTTGGTAATGCGCATGCCTCGATTTATTCCAGCTCCTGTTGAGGCGCCAAGTAATTTGAGTTTGTTTAGGGAAAAGCGAGATTTTTGGGATCTCTGCTATTATTGTGGGCCTGATAGCCACCGCCGCGGTTACTGCTTCGGTTACCGCCTCGGCCCTTGCACTTTCTGCCACTGTGCAGACAACTCAAACCATTAATGAACTATAGGCCACTGTGACCATGGTCCTAGATAAACAGGCCACTGCCAATTCTCAGATACAAGGAGGCCTGATGTTGGTAAACCAACAGATTAATTTGGTTCAGGAACAATTGGATATATTGTGGCAGATGGCCCAATTGGGATGTGAACAAAAGTTGCCTGGCCTTTGTGTCACTTAGTACAATATGAGAATTTTACAAGAGCAGCTAACCTGTCAAAAGCTCTGTCTCAACATTTATTACAGAATTGGACTTTTGAGTTTGAGCAGACACTCCGTGAGTTGAGAATGGCGATCCTGCAAGTGAATTCGACGCATCTGGATCTTTCTCTGATGGAAGACCTCTCCCCTGGATTTCATCTGCATTTTCTTATTTTAAGGAATGGGTGGGGGTAGGATCATTTAGCCTAGTTCTCTGCTGTGGAATAGTGTTGATGCTTTGGATGGTGTGTACGCTCAGAGCCCAAACAAAAGGAGAAAGTGGTGGTGGCACAAGCACTTGCTGCCTTAGAACACGGAGCATCCCCTGACATTTGGTTAACCATGTTAAAGCAATAGGTCGCTGGCCTCCCAGCTCTTGCACCCCACGAGGCTAGTCTCATTGCACGGGATAGAGTGGGTAGGCTTCAGCAGCCCAAGGAGTTGCAAGGCTAAGCACTGCACAGGAGAGGTCTGCGGTATAACGACTTTCTCCTGGGAGATAAGTCATCTTGCATGAAGGTTCTATGTCATGATCTCCTTCCCCAGAAAAAAGACATCGGACTGGTCAGGACTTCCTCTGGGGATAAGACCCTGGAGAGGAGCTTTGTACATGTTCCGAATTTGCACATGGGGATTTGACCTCTATCTCCACTCCAAAGTTGTGGGTGTCCTATTGCTTCAAAAATAAATGAATAGGGGGAGATGTGAGGAGCCGCCCTCGCTATCGCTATTGCCGTTAGAAGATGGCGCTGACATCCACTGTCAGTTGGAGTTAACTGTTGCTGTCAGTTGGAGTTAACTGTCGCTGTCAGTTGGAGTTAACTGTCGCTGTCAGTTGGAGTTAACTGTCGCTGTCAGTTGGAGTTAACTGTCGCTGTCAGTTGGAGTTAACCGTTTAAACTGTGCCTCTCCCGTGACGTCATCTGGGGTGATGTGCAAACCACCAATCCCGGCTCTACACATCTCACTCGGAGCTCCTAGGCTTATATAAGGGGCTGGGTTTCTTAGCTTGGGGTCTCCCTCTAAGAAGCTGATCATCTATCTCTCAAGATGCATTAAAGCTTTACTGCAGAAGGATCCGAGTGTTCTGCGTCGTTCTTGCTGGCGAGACGGTAGCGCGGGACATCTATTCTCTAATGGGGTCATCAGAAAACACATCTGCAGTCATCCTATCATGTCATAGACGGCAAAAACTTTAGAGTATAATTAGTGTTTACTATTATTTTAAATTTAATGTAATTATTAAAAAATAATGAAAGCCTCTAAAACAAAAATCACTGAAACAAATGCCCAATATCCATCCTCATCCACTTACAAAGTTTAAAAAATAGTTCTTAAGATCAACTATCCAGAGACTGGAGAGATGGCTCATTGACAAAGTTCACTGGCTGGTCTTGCAGAAGATTCAGGTTTGATTCCCAGCAACACATGACAGCTGGGAATCATAACCATCTGTAACTCCAGTTACAGACACCCTCTTCTGGCCTCTCTGGATACCAGGCACACATGTGTTGCACACATGTGCAAGCAAAGGTTCAAATATACATAAAATAAGAAAAAAAGCTGGGCGGGGCTGGAGAGATGGCTCAGAGGTTAAGAGCACTCACTGCTTTTCCAGAGGTCCTGAGTTCAATTCCCAGAAACCACATGGTTCACAACCATCTGTAATGAGATCTGGTGCCCTCTTCTGGCATGTAGGCAGTACACTGTATATGTAATAAATAAATAAATCTTAAAAAAAGATGGGCGTTGGTGGAGTACACGGGAGGCAGAGGCAGACAGATCTCTGTGACTTCAAGGCCAGCCTGGTCTACAAAGCTACACAGAGGAAACCCTGTCTCAAATGTCCAAAAAAAAAAAACATAAAATAAGGAAAAAGTAGATCAAATCTATAGGTAGCATTTGGTTTTCTCCAAGTGTCTTTTAACTTTTGATTTGTTTAAATGAGGATAAAAAGACATTTTGTGCACTTGATTATTTTTTGTAAATCATTCTATAGCTTTAGATGCTGTCCACTACCCCCGCCCTCCCACACAATTAATTTCGTGAAGAAACCATAGCAAATCTACGTACTCTGGACTGGGTTTCTGGCTACTTTAGCTGTCTCCTCCTTATTTCAAATCTGTCTTTCTTTGTGGAGTGAATGCCAGCAGAGTGCAGACCAGAGCATTGCAGACTATGCAGCTCTCTCTAACCCACTGGGATGACAGTTTAATTGCCTGCTTCCTTCCAGCACTTATCTTGGAGACCAAGCCTTTGACTTGATTTTGGTTCTACCTTCACTGGACACAGAACTTTAAACAAAGTGAATGTTGCATGAGTGTTAATGAATTAATGATGTTGCTGTCCTGTATTGCTTATGGGCTATTCCTTCTTTTACACCTTGTAGAAAAATGAAGAATTTTGGAAACTTTGATTTCAACATTCTGGAGTAAAGAGGTCCACTAAATTCTTTTCATATTTGTTTTTTTTTTAAACAGATTTCATCGTGGAGAATACTGGACTATTTATTATTTATTTCCTTTGTTGCTCATTTCCTGAACCACTGCAGACTTGGTAAGTTTATTTGAATTTCAAAATAAAAGCCCCCACTTTGTAACCTAATATGGGGCTTCAGAAACTTTGATTTACTCCCTACAGGTTCATAGAGACTTCCTTGGAAGTCAAGCACGACTTAACTGAGATTTCTTTACACCATTCTTTGAATTTCATATGCCATCCATTCCTTTTATTTATCTGTTTTTGCTTTGTATGTGTGAGTGTTTTGCCTGCAAAAGGGTATATGATCCTCTGGAACTTGAGTTACGAAGGGTTGTGAGCCTTCATATGAATGCTGGGAGCTGAACCAGGGTCCTCTACAAGAGCAATGAGTGCTCTTAATTGTTGAGCTACCTCTATAGCCCCATGTTATCTTTTCTTGTAGATTATCCCCTCACTCCATGAAAATCAGTGTTTCTGGGTGATGGTTGCACATGTCTTTAATCCCAGCAATTGGAAGGTGGAGGCAAGAGGATCTCTGTGAGTTCAAGGCCAGCCTTGTCTACAGAGTGAGTTCCAGAACAGTCAAGACTATTTCACAGAGAAACACTGTGTTGAAAAACTAAAAAATAAAGAAAGGAAGGAAGGAAGAAAGAAAAAAGAAAAGAAAATGACCCTCGCTAAGGAAGCCAGACCAGTCTCTTTCTGTGTACAGACTCTCTCCTGTCTTCAGTGTACATGGCTGAACAGCCTTCTCTTTGCTTTGTAGCAACCACTTAGACTCTTGCTCTGTGTTCCAATTTGTCACAAACAGAATTCCTGGAATGACCAAATAAGTAGTTTCCTATATGATATCGAATTTACTATGATACTCCTTATCCATTTGATCCTGCAAACTGCAGTGATGTCCTTAGAACTGTTTTAGAAATACTCCCTGGCTTTCTAATTTTCAGGAAATGAAACCAACTCATGGGATCTGAAATATTATTTTCATCACACTGTTATGAGCTGGGCCCAGTGATTTAATATTCAACCAAACTAATCTTGCTTTTGCTCTGAGTATACAGGGTTTAGAGAATTGTGTTTGAAATGGCAGGTGATGAAGTCCTTCCCTCATTATTTTTTAATGTGTCAGTTAGATAATAGTGAATTAAGATTTCCTGGAGAGCCAATTTGAAGCCATCAACTGGCTGTGAAAGATGAAGAAAGATGGGATGTCACATTGAAATTATATGTAGTACATAAACTTATATCAAACACTTCTAATCTGGCAAACAATGCGATGAGTGACAGCAAATGCAATAAAACAGAGACCTAGATCAATTATCTTCGAAAGATTTCAGTCAGAAGATAAAAATGGGACTGTGGAGTCTTCTGAATTAACTAGCAGGGAGATCATGAATCGGTCTTTCATCTTTTATTATTTCATCCTTTTCCTTTGAAGTAAACTTAAAAATAATCTTTTGCCAACTCTTCAAAATGAAATATGCACTATATCACTCTTACTCCTTATTAAAAACTGGCATTAGTGTGCCTTTATATTAAAGACATCAAAGACACTATGAGTGTACCTGTATAAACACAAGTATGTTGCCTACTTCTCTATGGAATAAATGCAAAATCATGATATTTCATGGTTTGTTTTCTGAATTCTGTTTGGATTTTTCCCAAAGAAATATTTCCACTTCCTTTTAAATTCAGTGTTTGCTGAATGAATGAAATACGTGGTGATTTTGAGATCAGCTACAATTTAAATCTGTGATGATGTTCACCAAGTAAAGCAGTATATTCTTTTAGTTTTTTTTATGTGTATCACCAAAGTCCAACTTGGTAAACAAATGAGTTTTATTGGGGTTACTTACAGGAATATGGGTGAGAGGTTACTTACAGGAGAAGAATGACTCAAAGATAACTGAATCAGCCAAACGCTTACCCCATGGGCCTGCAAAAATGACTCAGTGGTTAAGAGCCCTTGCTGTTCTTCCAGAAGTCCTAACTTCATTTATCAGCACCCATTTTCAGGAAGCTTATAACTGCCTGTAACTATAGCACCAAGAGATATGACACCTTCATCTGGCCTCTACAGGTAGTGTACTCAGATGTACAAACCCTCATACTGACAGACATATGAAAATTTAATTTTTATGAAGTCCATCCCAGCATGGATAACAACTTGTGAAAGCTAAGGACCTGGAGCATGCTGAACTGCCTCCAGGCAGCTCAGACTGTTGAAGAGTGTCTCTTCCTGGGAGTTCAGCAGTATGCTGTTCTCTCCTTCTTCCAAGAAGTTTTACTGATCTCTGCTTCTTCCTGGCTTCTCAGTTGGTTTGAGCCTCTCCCAAGAAGCTCAGCTTGCCTGAGAGTCTCAGCAGTCTTTATAATATATTTGTACATATATACATCATACATACATACACACATACATAATATACATAATACATGCACAGGTACTTGCACATGTGTACACACACAGAGACACACACACACACACACACACAAACACGTGAGTGCTTGCTTGAGGATCTGGTCATTTTCAGGGACTTCCTGAAGCCATTGAATTGTTTACTTCATGGACTTAATGAGACTTTCATTTCCCTTAGAACACCCTGTTCTACACCCTTTTAAAAATTCCTCTTAAAAACCATCACCTCCCACCAGGCGGTGGTGGTACATGCCTTTAATCCAAGCACTTGGGAGGCAGAAGTAGGTGAATCTCTGTGAGTTCGAAGCCAGCCTGATCTACAGAGCGACTTCTAGGACAGGCTCCAAAGCTATCAGAGATGCTCTGTCTCGAAAAACAATAACCAAAACCAAAAACAAAAAAACAAAACCACAAAAGAATACAGAAAACTTTGGCTACTCTGATTGTATTTCTCATTGCATTTCACCTAATTTCATGGTGTTCCAAACTGTGGAACTACAGAACTTTTTCACCCTTTATTAATGTAAATGATTCCATTCCTTTTCATCAGTGTGTATAAATGTCTCTATTATCCAAATACCACTGAAATGAGTTGCAACCCAGTAATTTCTTTAATTCAAAATGTTTGCTAATGTTTTCATAAGATAGTTTTTCAAAGATCTTTGAAGAAAAAAGTATTCTAAATGAAAACAAAAGAGTCATTTTATTAAACCAAAAAATCTTTGGTAATCAGGTCATGATAGCAAACACCAAGACATGTTTGCATCATTGGAACTAAAAT
This sequence comes from Mesocricetus auratus, assembly GCF_017639785.1. Lineage (NCBI taxonomy): Eukaryota > Metazoa > Chordata > Mammalia > Rodentia > Cricetidae > Mesocricetus > Mesocricetus auratus. Next base: position 101,349,990 of record NW_024429188.1, on the reverse strand, counting down.
GCCCTTTCTTCTTGTTGTGTAGCAGTTTTCTTGGAGATTAAAACCTTCCATCTTCTAGGTAAGTCTGGTAAAACACTGGATTTTAAGGGGAGGTGATATTTTTGTTTTGTTTTTTCTAGACATGGTTTCTCTGAGTAGTCCTGGCTGTCCTAGAACTCACACTGTGTAGACCAGGCTGGCCTCAAACTCACAGAGATACACATGCCTCTGCCTTTCAAGTGCTAAGATTAAAGGCGTACACCACCACAGCTTGGCCTAGAAAACTTTTATGTGAGAGTGTCCCTTGAAAAAAGACACCTTGTCTTCTGGCTTAGAATGTTGTTATTTGGGGATACAAACTCTGGAGCTGATGCGGCTCTTCTGTTGCTATGTAGACAGCAGAAATACAGAAAGAGCCAGCCTCCTTTCTAGCATTGTTGAACCAGTCACCTGCCAAGGCTGTGGCATCTCCCGTTGCCTCATCATATGATCAAATAACCTGCATGCATTGCTGAAGACCAGTTTGGGATGGGCTTTCTAGTTCTTGTCCAGGCATACTCACCAAAGTGCTACATAAAGCTCCTGTTTCCTACATTATAGTAGGTGGTTCTAACCTTCAGCTCCCTGAAATCATACCCCAAATCTTTAGAATAAGCTCTATTAGGTCTAGTATTACTATGTAAAAATTTACATGGAGTTATAGATTAACAACTTAATTTTTCTCAAAGTCCACTAATCTGAAATGTTCAGTCAGCATTTTTATTATACTAACAAAACAAAATAATTCTGAGATCAATACTTAATGTCATAAAAATGAGGACAAGTGTTTAGAATGTAGCTAAGTTGGTAGAATGCTTTTGTAGCACTCAAAAGTCCCTTTGTTAGATTCTTAATACCACATAAACTGGGCATAATGATACACACCTGTAATCCTCACACTCAGAGAAAAGAGGCAAAGGCCAGGATCAGAAGTTCAAAGTCATCTTTGGCTACATAGAGAAGTAAGGCTAGTGTAGAATACATGAGACCTTGTCTGAAAAACAATATGGCTGGACACATGGCCCAGAGATCAAGAATATGCTCTAATCTCGCAGAAGAACCAAGTTTTCTTCCTAGCATGTCTAGCCACTCACAACCAGCTGTCTCTCCAACTCCAGGCGAGTCTGGTACCCTAAGGATACCCATGGATGTGCAGGCATACATATACACCCAATAGATAAATAAATGAATGTGCAAGATAACACCGCAGAACATTTCTATCTCTGTTTATCAAACTAGGCTTATTGGGGCAGAGGTACTCCTTAAATTTTTAGATGTCACCAAAATAAGAGAGCACTGAGATGGCAATTCAGATTGAGGAGTCATAACAAGGCAAAATGGAAGACAGATGGATATGATTGCACACAGGTTCAAGAGATGAGGGCTAAGGCTAGTCAGTGTCTTAAAGGCTATTTATCGGAAAGGTATCTGCAGACTTTAGTGAGCTGTTAATTTCCTAAATGTCCAGATGATGGCGTAGTTACAAGAGACTACTGCAAATGGAAAAGGATACAAGTTCTTCAGTTATTCAACAAGCACCCAAGAAGGGGGTGTGGATATAAGAGAAGGTAGTGGGAGGTGGATAGGAGCAGACTACCATGCTATGTGTGTGAGAATATCCTAAAGAAATCTGTCATAGTATAGGCTGCTAACTTCAACTTCTTGCTCTGTAGACCAGGCTGGCCTCAAACTCACAGAGATCTGCCTGCCTCTGCCTCCTGAGTGCTGGGATTAAAGGCGTGGGCCACCAACACCCTGCTAACTTCAATTCTAATTTAAGAGTTTATTAAAATCTTTTGCAGTAAATGGATTTTGGCAGCTGGATTTCAGGTGACCGTGAATTGACCCTTGTGCCCTCAGAGAAGTTGTTTTCTCTGTTCCTTTACTTTTTATTGGTAAAAATATGACTACTAATAGTAGCACATAGTAGTTGAGAGGACCAAAAGAGAGTAATAGAGGAATGGGGAGATCACTTAGTCAGTAGAATGCTTGCCACACAAACTCGGAGATCTGAGTTTGATCCCTTGCACTGACAATGACAAGCCAGGCACAACCTGTAATTCCAGCAATGGTGAGGAGACAGGAGGAGCACTGGGGCTCAATAGCCAATCAGTCTAGTTGGACAGGTGAGCTCCAGATTCATTGAGAGATTCTGTCTCAAAACAATTGGAGGAGGCAACAAGAAGACACATGACGTTAACCTCTGGCCTTCACATATCCATACACACACATACATTTGCATCTGCACATACATGTCCATATACACAGAAACAGATACACATACAGAAATAGGATAATACACATAAGCCAATGGCAACAACGATCATTTTTGGTGCTTATCATTAAATCAGGAGTATTAGTTATTCACAAAGATCTATTTTGGAGACATTTTATCTTCCCATCACATTTTGCGGGGAATCAATGGAAAACATAATGACCAAGAAAACACAAAGAAAGGATATTTGGAACAATATCGTGTACAGAATACTTTATGGAATTAGACATTTGATCTGAAGAGAAAACATTTCATAAATTTTAAAGCCATGCACATCAGGTATAGAATTCAATTTGTGTTGTTCCAAAGGGAACTGTGGGTACAGCAAGGAGAAGAAGAATGCTGTCCAATATGCTGCAGACTTTTAATTAGGTTTGCTATGCAACTACTGCCTGGCCCAGTTCAAGAAGCAGTGACCTGCTCATCATTGGAAGTACTTGGGCAGAGGCCAGATGTGCATCTGTTCATATAATACAGGGAATTCAATGAGTCCTGCAGTTTCTGCCTTGTCATTTATTTGATATGAGTTCTCTTTATCAAAAAGGTTTTCAAAGAACATTTTTGTACTCGTGGGGACTGAACCCAGGGCCTTGTATATGCTAGTCCAGTGTTTTATCAGTAAATCATATCCCCTGGTTCCCTTTTTAAAACTTTTAATTTAGACATAGAGTCTCACTATATTGCTCAGGCTGGCCTGGAATTCAATCTGTACCTCAAGCAGGCTCTGAACTTGTGATCCTCCTACCTCAGTCTTCCATGTAGCCTGTAATTACAGGCCTGCTCCACTAGGCCTGACTTTCACAATTTCTTGACACAGGCTCTTGCTGCATAGCCCAAGGCAGCCTTGAACTTGCAATATTCAATTCTCAACCTACACCTTCTCTCAATAGGAAGGTTTTACTTTTTCAATCCTGTCTTTCAGAGATGCCCCTCAGGCTAGAGCCGGCTGTCACAGACATATTGTACATAGCAAACTGTTAACTAGATGTGAAGTTTCCCTGAGGTTGCAGTGGAAGTTATCAAGAATAGGTATTCTTTTTTTTTACTCTCTCTTTATAGATGTTATTATTTTTAAACTATTTTTCTTTTTTCCTCAATATATGTTTTTATTTAAATTAGAAACATGAATGCTTCACATGTCAATCCCAGCTCCCTCTTCCACCCCTCCTCCCTTGTCCCTCCACCAGCCTCCCCAGCCCCCCAACCCATCCCCACATAATTCCCCAGGGCGGGTGAGGCCCTCCTTGGGGGGATCTCCAAAGTCTGTCATTTCATGCAGGGAAGGACCTAGGCCCTTCCCCATGTGTCCAGGCTGAGAGAGCATCCCTCTATTTGGAATGGGCTCCCAAATATCATTCATACACCATGGTAAACACTGATCTACTACCCAAGGCCCCAGAGATTTCTGTGGCCTCCTCACTGGCACTACATTCATGGAATCTAGATCAGTCCCCTGTTGGCATCTCAGCCATCAGTCTGGGAATCAAGAGTTCCCCCTTATCCGGTCAGAGTCTTTGTCTTTGTGGGTTTCACCATCATGGTCTTGACCCCTTTGCTCAACACTCCTCCATCTCTGTCACTAGGTTCCAGGAGTTCAGTTCAGTGTTCAGCTGTGGGTATCTGGCTCTGCTTTCATCAGTCACTGGATGAAGGTTCTAGGATGTCATATAAGGTAGTCATCAACCTTATCATCAGGGAGGGGCTATTAATGTAGTCTCTCCACTATTGCTTAGTTTGCCAGTTGGTGTTATCCTTGTAGATCTCTGGAGATCTCACTAGTGTCAGCTCTCTCCTCAAGCCTATTATGATTCCATCTATTATGGTATCTCTCATCCTGGTATCCTCATTCTTACCCCAACTCAACCTACCTGCTCCCCTATGCCTTCTTCTCCCCTCCTCTTCTCCTCCTCTCTTTTTCCTGGCTCCCTCTCCCCTCCCCCAGTGTTCCCAATCTGCTCAGGAGATCTTGCTTCATTCTACTTCTCTGGAGTATCACGCATCTCTCTTGGAAACCTCCCTGTTTCCCAGACTCACTGGCAATGGGATTGTAGGCTGAGACTCCCCTGATCCATATCTAAAATCCATATATGAGTGAGTACATACCATGTTTGTCTTTTTGTGTCTGGGTTACCTCACTCAGGATGGTTTCCTCTAGTGCCTTCCATTTGCCTGCGAATTTCAAGATTCCATTTTTTTTCCGCTGAGTAGTACTCCATTGTGTAAATGTACCACATTTTCTCTATCTACTCTTCAGTTGTGGTACATCTAGGTTGCTTCCAGGATCTAGCTAATACAAATAATGCTGCTATGAACATAGTGGAACAGACATCCTTGTTGTATGAATGGGCATCTCTTGGGTATATGCCTAAGAGTGGAATTTCTGGGTCATGTGGTAGACTGATTCCCATTTTCCATACTGATTTCCATAGTGGCTGTATGAGGTGGCACTCCCACCAGCAGTGGACGAGTGTTCCCCTTTCTCCACATCCTCTCCTGCACAAACTGTCATTGGTGTTTTTGATTTTAGCCATTCTGACAGGAGTAAGATGATATCTCAGAGTTGCTTTGATTTGCATTTCCCTAATGGCTAATGATGTTGAGTACTTTCTCAAGTACCTCTCAGCCATTTTATACTCCTCTATTGAGAATTCTTTATTTAGTTCTGTAGCCCACTTTTTAATGGGATCCTTTGGTGTTTTGGAGACTTGCTTCTTGATTTCTTTGTAAATTTTGGAGATTAGCCCTCTGTCAGATGTGGGGTTGGTGAATATCTTTTCCCAATCTGTGGGGTGCCTTTTGTCTTGCTGACTCTGTCCTTGAATCCATTCTGTTAACCTGTGTCTTTTTTATGGGTGAGTTAAGACCATTAATATTGAGGGAAATTAATGACCATTGGTAGTTCATTCTTGTTTGTTTTGGAATGGTTGTTGGTGGTGGAATTGTATGTAGATTTCCACCACTTTTTCTTTTGCTTGTTGGTAAAGTGGGATTATCTATTGCCTATGTTTTTGTGAGTGTAGTTAAACTCCTTGGGTTGGAGTTTTCCTTCGAGAATTTTCTGTAGGCCTAGGTTAGAGGATATGTATTGCTCAAATCTGGTTTTGTCATGAAATATCTTGTTTTCTCCATCTATATTGATTGAAAGCTTTTCTGGGTATAGCAGTCTTGGCTGGCATCCATGGTCTCTTAGTGTTGGTAGAATATCTATCCAGGACCTTCTGGATTTCAGAGTTTCCATGGAGAAGTCAGGTCTAACCCTGAGCCCAGGCCCAGGCAGGCTGTCCATTAATGGGCCCTGGTTTATCTGGACCCGTGGGTGGGGCAGGAGGCTAGGGAGCATTGGCTCCTGCTGCTGGATTGGAAGATGTAGCACTAGACCTCAAGCACAGGCAGCCAGTGTAGTCCTAGTTCCGTGGGTGGAACAGGAAACCACCTCTGCTGGGATGGAAGCCTCAGTGGCAGAGCCCAGGCCCAGGCTGGGTAGATATTTTTAACCCTCTCTGGAAAAAAAAGAGTAGGTATTCTTGGTCTTTAGTCTTGCAAATGTACTTAGGCCACTGGTTTTACTGCTTCTGCAACAAAGGAAATGCGTTGGGGTATAATGAAGGTAATTAAGTGCAGCTCTGAGCACCCAATTTATGAGGGACACTTCAGATTACATGGTCAATTGACATTCTTGATCTCGATTAGAAATTCAATCTTGACCCAAAACTATAAGCAACACTAGAATACGTTTTAACAAAGTTACTTTCTTAAGGGACTGTGGGTTGGTTTCTTTTTTTCAGAGCTCTGTGGATGACATTCTGTGACATTCCAATCATTCATAAATGTTTTGAGCACTGTTAAGTTTAATAAGCACTGTTGTGCTTAATGGACGATAAGTGGCAGGAAGTAGACTAACTCTTATCCATTGTGAGCTTGAGTAGCTGAAACCCCCTTCTCTTCCTCAGGTTCTCTCAAAAATGGAAGACTTCTAAGTCACTTGGTAAAAGCAAAGAAGCAACCAGGGAAATGGAAAAATCTAAGGAGTTTTCCTTATGTGTGGTGCCAGGGATCAAACCCAGAGCTTTACACATGAGACATTTGAAGTCTACCATTCAACTGTGCCATTGGATGCCAATCAAATGCAACACATTACTCCCATTGAAGCCTGCTATGGTAGGAGTGTGAGATACAAATCTATTCATTTCAGAAGATCTCCAGGCATATTTGCCTTCCTCTATGATGCCTGTCTCCTTTCTGGTTGCCCCACCAAAACTTTACTGTTGTCAGCAATTTTTGTTTCTTTTAGTATTTTTTTAATTGGGTATGAGTATTTTCCTGCATGTATGTCTGCGTACCATGCATGTGCCAGGTGACCAAAGAGACCAGAAAAGGGAGTCAGATACCATGGAACTGAAGCTACAGGCAATTGTAAATTGCAATGTGGGTGCTTGATACTTAACCTGGGTCCTCTGAAAGAGCAATAAGTGCTCTTAACCTACTGGGCTATCTCCAGCCCCCATGTAGCAATTTCTTATTAGTACTCATTTTCTTAAACAAAATTACAACATCATTGCTTATTAATTTTGTGCGTGCTCTCTCTCTCTGTGGGTTTGTGACTCTGTCTCTCTCTCTCTCTCTCTCTCTCTCTCTCTCTCTGTGTGTGTGTGTGTGTGTGTGTGTGTGTGTGTAGAAATCACTTCTCTCTTTCTAGGATAGGGGTCTTCAGGCTTGGTAGCAAGTTCCTCTTCCTATTCACCGATCCATCTAGCCAGTCTTTGGCCCTCATTTTCTAGCATCTGGGTTGCCACTAATTTTTTAGTATCCAGAATTGGCCAACATGATGTTATGAATGGCTGATGACATTATAATGTCCTGTGGGATAATACAGTGATTAAGACTGAAGTTAGTGACATATGAAATTAGTGACATATGACTGAAGAGTTCATGTACATGACAAGACAATGGAGGTATGCTGACTCAAGCATTAATTCTGTTTGTTGTTGGTATGCTAACATTTTGCTACTTTGTGTATCATGGACTTGTGCATTAGTTTTTGGTTTGAGAGTGTTATATCAAACAACTTTTAGTCATTACTGTGACATTTACCTCTATAGTTCTACCAGAGAGTCAGTGCAGGTATTGCTTTTGTTGAGAAGTGGACCTCCATGAGAATTTGAGGTCATTTGTCCCCTTAATCATCTTAAAGGTCATACAACCTTGGTTCATGTATCCCAGGTATGAAGATTGATCATTTCCCTGAATATGTGCATTTATAACTTCAGGAACCAAAGGTGATTCTACCAGATTGGACTAAGAAGTTTCACTGGGCATGTAGAGACAAAGACTAGGAGCCTAACTTGCATTCTGTCTATCTTTATCCTAAAAGTCTATGATGGATGGCCATACCATGCTGTATGCACAGATATTGGTGTTAACTCAGAAGTAGGATCTCTGGTGCTGGAGAGATGGCTCAGTTGTTAAGAACACTTGCTGCTCTTGCAGAGGACCAGAGTTTACTTCCCAGCACCCACATGGTGATTCAAAACTATCTGTAACTTCAATTCCAGGGATCTGATGCCCTCTTCTGGTCTTTGAGGATATTGCAGGCACATGACCCTGGCAGGTAAACATCACACATAAAATACAGATAAATAAACATTTATTAAAAATGTAGTAATTTCCAAACTTTGGGCATGCAATTATCCCTTGGTATCTATATATTGGTTTTGAATGTTACCTTTCTCTCACAGATATAAAAATATGTACATGCTCAAGTTCCTTATATAACATGTTATAACATTTGCATATAATCTATATTCATTCTTCAGTTTCCTTTCTTTCCTTTCTCCTTTCAGATGGGATCTCAATACCCATCCCTGATTGGCCTGGTCTGTTTATATGGTCTAGCTTGTTGCCATCTACTTATCTCTGTATCCCACATGATGGGATTACAGACACATGTCACTGTGCCTGGCTTCTTTATCATTTAAATAATCTCTGTTAATTTAGCACCTAACACTATGTGGTTGCTGCGTAGACAGCTGTTTTCCTATAGTGCTTAGGGAGTAATGAAAAGAAATGGTCTGTATGTGTTCAGCACAGATGTAACCATTCTGTATCTAACTACATTTTGTAGCTCATCATTCATTGAATCTGCTTATGAAGAACCCATGGATATAGACAGCCAAGCATGTTTCTTTTCCCCAGGAAAATGGCTGGAGGTTTTTTTCCGGGGAGAAAGCGAGAAGCAAGATGCATACATATTTGTAATTCTTCCCCTGAGAAACATCTGGCATTTCACCCTTTTTCTCAGGTCTGGTAATTGGGCCAAAAGCAACGAGTCCCTATCACGATAGACCAAGCTTCTTCATTCACTAAACCGGGAGTTTTATCAGTTGTTGAAGGACCTCAGCAGGCATAAAGCTATTTCCCTCCTAAGGTCTCTGTTTAATTTTAAAATACCAAAGGTCTCCGTGCTGCCCAATGGTTGATTACCATACTAGCCCTTGTGTTTCTTGTAGTACTTGCCCCATTCCATGTTCACATTGGGTTATTGCCCCCAGCCAGCTCTTGTGTTTATTGTAATTTCCACTGAGGTCAGCAACCCCATTATCATTCTGATATGTCACACTAGTGTTCCCATCTAGAGAGGACCAGCCTGTAAAGCTGTTTTAAGAGATAAAGAGGAGGCTGTGGCTCACACCTATAATTGACTATATGTCTGGGTGAAAGACTCCCTCTAAAAAGAAAAAAGGACAAAGGGGCTTGAGTACCATCATATTTAAACAACTATAGCAAAAAAATGAGTTAGTCAGGAATCAGTTACACAAAAGAGAATCAAAGCTAAAACAAAGGGGAAATTTTGATGATGAACAAAATATCACTCACATTGAACAGTTCATAAAGTGTGTCTCCACACTCATTAGTTTCCAGAGGAAAAATAATAACTATTAAGTGGCAAGATCAGGAAACAACTTGAATCATGTGATTAAAATTAACACCATACACAGAGTTGCCAATAGGTGGCTTGCATCTCTAAGCAATAAACTGTAAGGACACAGCATTCATTACAGAGTTGTCTGCCTGTGAATGCACAACATAAATCTAAACATGGGAAAATATCAGACAAATTTCAAGTAGGGAGCAGTCTGTTAAAGCAAAAGGAAAATGGGACCATATTAAAAAATCTCAATGGCACAAAGGACAGGAGATTAATGAGATGTGGTAACAGTATCTGGGCCTAGCTTGGTTCCTGTGCTAAACCTGCACAATAGAGTTATAAAAGACACTCTGGGTCAGTTAACAAAATCGGAATTTGGAGGTGAGTAGAACAAACCTTTCTATGAGTGGTAAATTTAATGATGTTTTTGATTATGCTGCAGCTATGTAAGAGAAGGATCTTAGAAAAGATGCAATGGACTGTTTCACTGTGCCACTCACCCTCAAAAAGCTGAGCAAACAGACATGTGTATATATTCACACCCTTAATGTCATACAAATGATAAAGTAAGTGAGACAAAATGTTAACAATACAAGAATTTGGATAAAGGTTCTGCTGCTAAAATTCTTTTCTTGGGAGGAAATGTAAACATCTATCCCCTCTTCATAAAGTCCCAACAACAAACTAAAACTAAGAGTCTACTGAAGTTCCCTGGGAAGAGCTAATGAGTTTATTGAGCATGGGTGAGAGGTTAGTACTGACAGAAGCATGGGTGAAATCAACGATGGTGTACTGGTAAGCTTTACAGAGTATAGATGATGGCTTCCCCACAGCCACATAGATGGAACCTCCTTCTAGTCTTTCCTAGCCTATATACTGTAGCCCCTCCTTTAGGCCATGTGCAGAGAAAATCACTTACAAATGGTTGAGAGGAGTGGTTGGATTCCCAGATGAGAGTTCAGTGACTCCTCTCCAGCCCTTCTTCCATGAAGGATTGCCAATATGCAACAAGCCTGCTGGTGATGGTCTTCTGCAAAAAGAAACAGGTAGTCTTATGAAAATGGTGGTTCTTTGCTTTGGAGGCCCTATGAGTTTCTCACTCTGTGTGTGTGTGTGTGTGTGTGTGTGTGTGTGATTCTTAGGTTGGTAATTCTTCTAAATGTTATTACTTTCAAAGGAAAGGAAAAGCTATTTGGCTTACCTCATCAACTTGTTTCAAGTCCTTAGTCATCTAGAGACGTCATTTGGCCTTTCAAGGCATGTACTTTAGGAAATGAGCAGGCAAATCACAGGTGGTAAATCGACACAAGCATATTTCTTTCCTTCACAGAGCCATTGAATTCCTTCCTCTGGACAATGCTGAGGAATTTCTAGAGTTTCAACATCTACAGTGCTTTTTTTGGTGTGGCAAAATTCTGTACAGCAACCATTTAAGGGATAGGATTATTTGGGCTCATGGTTTAGGAAATTTCATTCCATTGTAGCATGGAAGGCCTGGCAGAATGACTTCATCCATGGCAACAGAAGCCTATAGCAGCAAAACAGCAAATTGAGAATAACCCAGGTAAAGCATCAAGAGATCTAATGTTCCTCCATCTTGTGTCAGTTGGAACTATGTTGGTTTAACCTGAGAATACCCTTCTTTCTACCTCCATTGTGAAAAGTCCCATGGGAAAGTACCCAACCCTGTTCTAGAAACTCAGGGTTGAAATGGCCCAGCTAACTGCATGCTTTTGGCTTCTGTTAAATTGCTTGCTTGCTTTACTTCCCCTAGCATCTGCCAACCAGGATGTAGTTTTTCCTGTTATTTGCCTTTAAAATTTCCCTGTACATGCATTCAAGGATGCTCAGTGAGAAGTGTTTCTCTCCAGGCTTAATATAGACTCTCAATTTAGACTCTGGTTGTAAAGAGTGGTCTTTGTATCTCTACTCTGCAACAACCTAAGGGCTTACTTCTACCAACAAGTCCCTATCTCTAAATGCTCAACATGAGTCTATGGGGGAATATTCCAGGTTCAAACCAGAATGTTATGTACTATAGACTCAAATATTTCAGATCAGTAAAACATCAAGCACACTCCAATACCCAACCAGCAAAATAAGTACAAATTCTACTGTCCCTTGTTAAGCATCTTCAATACCTAGTTGTCTGGTACATATTAATTCCTAATGTTCCCCAGGTTTCTTGGTATCTTTGATGCTGACTTGGCATTCTCCATCCCCTATGTACTGAGGTTTCATTTTGATTACAGGTCTATGGCAAATGAGATGTGGGACACACAGAAAACTGTCTCACTCTAGAATAGGCACATCCTCAGGAAAGGAAGAATAGTTTCATCAGATCAAGTGTAGGGTAAGGAGCTGCTTTCTCTGGCCATAAATGTCTGACATGATTAGATAAGTTGATTTCCCTCAGCACATATTTCCATATGATGCTAATCTTGTTGCAGGCACATAGTAATGGAAGCAGTTGACCGTTGTTTGGCATCTGTGAAAGTATGCGCCAAACCAAGTCTTTCCTCCCATAAGTTGTATGTCACATGTTTTATGACAGAGAGAATAGTCTAACTAGCATACTCCACTAATGCAGAGACATTTTGGATTCAAATTGCAAAACCATTTGAAAAAATATTTTGAATAGATTTTCTTCAGGGGGCACAGAATCTCATTATGTATCTCAGGTTGCCTATGCAGTTATGTTCTTCCTGCTTGCACACCACCTTTTTATTTTCATTGACTTGGAAAACTATGTGTTACTACACCCATTTTTATTCATGTTTAATTACCACATATCTGTAAAGTTATGACCCCCAACCATTAGCTTATGTTTCTGCATAATTAAAATATGGAAAATCCTTCTTCCAATCATTTATACTGGCATCAATAAATTGGTCTATCTGTAGGTTCAGAAGGTTTAATTTCTGGTCTCTATGTGGTTTCTATTTAGTATCTTTACACAAATATCACACTATGAGGACTTCAGTTCAGATCCCCAGCACCTAGTAACTGCTATAGAAGTGTGGTGGTCTGCCTGTAGTCTCATCCTTCAAGAGGCAGAGACAGTGGATCCCTGAGGCAAACTGACTGACTAGATTAGCTAAACCCTTGAGCTCCTGCCTGGCTCAGTAAAAGACCCTGCCTCAGTGAGAAAAATGGAGAGTGATAAAGTAAGACACCCAATGCCACCTCTGGCCTTTATACTCCTGACACACAAATGCATCTCTATGTATGTATTCCCCTCACATGAACACACAGGCACACACACACATACACACACGCATGCACACACCCACGCTTGCACACACAGAATGCAGTCAGAAACAATACAGATCACATGATTACCTTTATATGTAATGTGTAGTATAAGAAAATCTGTAGAGGCAGACAGTGAGTTAACGGTTTTCAGTGATGGGTGGGAAGGAGGAATGAGGAGCGACTGCCAAGAGATGGAATTTCTTTTGGGGGTGAAATATTCTGGCATTGGGTAGTGATTCTAGTTGCACAGTTTTGTAAATAAACTTTAAAATGATGAATGCTTTGGTCTGTGAATTATGTATCAATAAAGATCTCAGATCTAAAACATTGCTTGATGCTTCCTTTTAAGCAAATATAGACAGATGTTCTCACAAATAGCATACAGTTTCTGAGCTGAAGTTAGGACTAAGATGTGAGCCCATGTCCCTTCTTTGGGTTACCAGTAGGAGGCAGAAAGAGGTTGTCTCTTAACATTATCCTCCTCACAAACAAAATTCAAGGCAGACAGTCGATAGAATTTTCTTTTAGCAGATGCTTAAATACTGTCTGTAGATTTGTCATTCTTCTCAAGTGAGGAAGATGTGGCACTCTCTTCAAAACAATTTTGTGTGCTTCAGAATGTTTAAAAATATCATATTTTTAAATGGAAAAGTTACTTTAAACAGCTGCAATTGCTTAAAAATGACCAGTTTCCTGCTTATTTCAGTATTGTCATCGCATGTTAAAGGTTGATTATTTGAGGGACACTGAAGGCACAAACATGAATAGCATAGAGAGGGAGAGCATGAGCTTCCTCCATAGAATCATTGTTTCCCAGGCAACAGTTTTCTGAGTCTATAAAAACCATTGTACAACCGTTGGCTGTTAGAGAGAAAGGAGAGTTATGTGGCTAAGAAACCTTAGCCATGTTTCCGTCCCCTTTGGTTTTTCGAGACAGGGTTTCTCTGTAGCTTTGGAGCCTGTCCTGGAACTCACTTTGTAGACCAGGCTGGCCTCGAACTCACAGAGATTCGCCTGCCTCTGCCTCTTGAATTCTGGAATTAAAGGTGTGCACCACCCCTGTATAGCTGCCATCTTTTTTGCCTTTGGTTTTCTTTACATTTATTTATTCATTAACATGTGCATGCACATATGTGTGTGAGTGCATGCGTATGTGTCCACGCGTGTGTGTGTGTGTCCATATCATCAGGTTTTGAATGCAAGAGCCTTTACCTCACAAGTCATTTTGCTGACTCCCTTTTCCTTTGATATATGATCCCCATAGAGAATAAAATATGAAGAATGTAGATAGAAGTCCCAGGGAAATGTGACTACCTCTTTGGTAAAATGTGCCTTTTTAAAAAAATTGATATAGAAAAGTGGAAACAAAAATACTTTGGAAGAGTACTCCTCTGGAAACACTTAAATGAGGACTCACTAAGAGAAAACAGAGTTACACATCCAACACCTTAATCAGACTATTTATTATTGCTGTACCCTACTGTTTGAATCAGCCACACAGAGGTTTAGCAAGACAACTCAGAGTTCAGCCCCATCTGAGACCACTGCTGGGAGGGAGGGGCAAAAGTGTGCTGAGAGACACAGGGATGTCTGTCAGAGGCTGCAGGTGTTTCCTCTTCTTACACAAAGCCGAACACTTCTGTATGCAGACTCTTATTTCTTCACCTTAGGCAGGACAGGGTGTGATAATGAACACCCAGAGAAGAGCATTTTCAAAAGTCAGGCCAATAGAATTTCATTGTTAGGCTATAATTCATGGATAATGTTATATACTTTTCCAGATAGAAAACAAAAGAAGGCCAAGAAGTGTTATTCTAGAAGGGGACCACAGGCTTGTTTGTCACCATCTAGTATTAGAACATTTTTTCCCGACTTTCTGTGTTGCACGAAAAGTAAATGACACAGAGACAGAACAGGGAAGTCAAAGCAGCCAAGCTTCCAGAGAGCTCTTTCCTGTAAAAGGGCTGTGGTGTTCCCGTTCTCAACATGACTGGAGAATGAATGCCTGGTACTGAGACCTTGCTCCTGTCTTATATACCTCTCTAGTGCTGTTACTCTTTTAGACTGATTCAGTCTGGAGTATCACTGGGTAGCCTTGAACTCAGAGTTCCACCTACCTCTTAATGCTGAGTCCTAGGATTAAAGGTATGTACCACCACCTCCTAGCTTTTGGCTACTGGGATTAAAGGTGTGTGCCGGCTTCTATGGTTTGTGGCTGACTTTGCTTTTGGAATCCTCAGGCAAGCTTTAATAAAATCACCATACTTATACACTTGAAAGCTAAACCTTACACAGTCTATGTAGAAGCTTCCAGAGCAGTCTATCTTAGCCAAGCCAAGGACTAAGTAAATGAGGCCCAATGGTGCATTACTTCAGTTCCTTGGGCATTTTCATTCTTATATTATTTTTTCTAGTTTCCACATCTAGAATTTTGCCTTGCTTTTCTGGGTTGGCTCTTCTGCTTCTCAAGATACTGTGAATTGATAATTGGAACTTGTGGTGGTTAGGGTTAATTGCCAATTTGACAATTGATGAGCCTGTGGACATGACTGTGGGGAATTATTTGGATTACATTAATTGACATGAGAAGGTTTGGGGATTTAATAGAGGAGGGGAGAGTCAGCAGCAGCATTCATTCAAGGGTCTTTTCTTCCTGCCTGTGGATACAATGTGAAGAGCTGCTTCAAGCTCCTGAGACTTTGACTTCCTTACCATATGTGTTGTGGATAGTCTTTTTGTACACTTTGACAAGGCACCTTCTGATTGGTTCAATACAGAGCTGAATGGCCAATAGCTTGGCAGGAAGAGCTTAGGCGGGACTTCTGGGCAGAGAGAGAAGTAGAGGAGATGAATCTAGGCAGTGGAGAAATGCCAGAGGATGCAGAGAGGAAACAGCAGGTGCAAGATGGAAGAGAGATAAAAAGCTATAAGGCAAAATGTAGATTAATAGAAACAAATGGGTTAATTTAAGGCACAAGAGCTAGTGGGATCAGTCTAAGCTGTAGGCTGAGCTTTTATAATTAATAATAAGTCTCCATGTCATTTTTTGTGAGCAGGCAGCCTGAAGAAGCCAGCTACAATGATGGGCTACCTTGAACTGTGTGTTAAAATAAACCTATCCATCCTTAAGTTACATTTTACCTTTAACTGTCCAGACCTGTTTGATAAATGGAGCTGATGTCAGCATAGATCAAGAATTAAAACTACCTTGGCATTTGGGATGATGATTTAAATTGTTAACCCACTTTCACAGGAAATGCAGCAGCTTACTGGATTCCTTTAACCAAGCCTCCACTATATGCAAAGAGGTAAACTGGCACTATAGGCATAATGGTGCACACATGAATCTCAGCATGCACAAAACTGAAGCAGGAATATTGTTGCAGGTCCAAGGTCAGTCTGGGTTACTTAATGGACTCACAGCAAGCTTGGTTCTATAGCAAAATCCTGTCTTCAAAAACGGTGCAAACAGTATTATCAAGAAAGAAGACACAGAATGGGAAAATATCTGCAATTCACTAATCTAATAAGGGTCCAGTATCATGAATACATAAAGAGTTTCTATAGCTCCATAACAAAAGATAAATATTCCAATTAAGACGGGCAGTGATTTTAATGGATATTTCTCTAAAGATAAGCTACAATGACCATTAAACACATGGGGGGGTATGTTCAACATCATGAGTCACTGGGGACATGCAAATCCAAACTACAATGAAATACCACTCCACAGACACAAGAATGGTTATAATGAGAAAAAAATAGAAGTTGAAGCTCTCATGCATTGCTTCTTAGAATACAATATGTATTTTCTTTGGCAGTTCTTTAAGAAGTTAAACATAAAGTTGCCATATGAGCCAGCAATCACATTCCTAGAGATATTGAAAGTACTCTATGAAGTTGAAAGTTTAGGTCCAGGGCTAGAGAGTTAGCTCAGTTGTTAAAGTGCATATCACACAAGCACAGGGACCTTAATTCAATTCCCAATGCCCACATTAAAAAATCTGGGGTGGGAGGGGTGAATGGAACAATGGTTCAGTGGTCAAGAACACATACTGCTCTTGCAGAGGAAGTGGAGTTAGGATCCCAGAACTCACATGATGGCTCACAACCATATATGACTCCAGTTTCAGGGGGTTCAATGCTGTCTTCTGACCTCCATGGATACCAGGTACAGACATACATGTATGTAGGCAAAACACTCATACACATAAAATAATATAAACAAATCTGTAAAACAAAAGGTCTGGCTTGGAGCCATAAACTTAGAATCCCAGTGCCGAGGAAAAAGAGACAGACAGGTCTCTTTTCCTCACTGGCCAAGCAGCCTGACCTACTCAGTGAGCTCCAGGTCAATGAGACACCCTATGTCAAAAATAATGTGTGGGGGAGTGCTGGAGGTGCTCTTCCCGAAGTCTGAGTTCAATTCCTAGCACCCACATAGTGGCTTACAACCATCTATAATGAGATGTGATACCCTCTTTTGTTGTGCAGGCAAACATATAGACAGAGCACTGTATAAATAATAAATAAATATTAAAAAAGCATAGATGGCTCCTAAGGTTGATCTCTGGCTTCTACACACATGCACTTCCACAAGTACACATGTGTGCATATACTTTCTCTCTCTCTCTCTCTCTCTCTCTCTCTCTCTCTCTCACACACACACACACACACACACACACACACCAGCTGTATTAAAAAGCAGTTCATAGAAAAATGTGTGCATGAACATTTGTAACAGGGTGTTCATAAAGCTAAAAAGCATGATAACGGGGGGGGATGGGGGAGGGCACGGGAGGAGGGGAGGGAAAGGGAGAGGGACCTCGTACTGACTTGTGAAGCAACCTTGTTTCTTATCTAAATTTAAAATGGAAAATAAAAAAAAATATTAATAAAAAAAAAGACTCAAAAAAAAAAAAGCTAAAAAGCATGAAGGACGCAAATGTCTATGGGCTGATTAAAAAAGCATCATGCTGTTATACTAGGAAATAGTATGGAGACAGAAAGTCCAAAAGATGTAAATAACTCAAATATTTATTACTTTATGAACAGATTAATCAATCATGGTATAGCTATACCAGTGGCTCTCAACTTTCCTAATGCCGTGACCCTGTAATATATAGCTCATGTGGTGGTGACTCCCAACCATAAAATTATTTTCGTTGCTACTTCATAACTCTAATTTATACTGTTATAAATAGTAATGTAAATATCTGTGTTTCCATATAAATCATAATGTAAATACCTGTGTTTTCTGATAGTCTCAGGCAACCCCTTGAAGTGGTCATTTGACCCCAAAGGGTTGTGACTCACAGGTGGAGAACCACTGGGCTATATAGTGGAATACTATTCAACAGTACAAAGAAATGAAGTCAACTACATGCTATAATATGGATGAACCTTGAAAACATTATAGGGGAAAGAAAACAGTCTTTGAGTATATTAAGTAACCAGAATAAGCTAATTCATAGGAATATAAAACACATTGGTGGTTACTAATGGCTAAAAACTAGGAAGAAGGAACTAGGGACTGCTTGCCAATGAATCATGGATATTTCTTTTAAGGGGCTTGAAACTGCCCTAAAAATGGATGTTGGTAATGGTTTTACAGCCATGTCAATCGATTAAAAATAATGCTTACTCTTTAAATGGGTAAAATGTATAGCATATTAATTATATTTCAATAAAGCTTCTAAAACTTAAAAGGAAAACATTGGATTGTACTTTTCAAATAGGTGAGGTTAATAGCATGTGAAGTATATTTTAATTAAGCTCCTTAAGAAAGAAAGCATTCTCAAATCAAAGAAAATGGAGCCTCTGTTCATGGGTTTGGAAATATTACTAAGACATAAAACTATCTAATGTTATTTACCAATCCCAGTGACTAAAGTGTTCACAGATGGCTGGCTAGATAAACAAATTGCTACATATCCATTTGTTGTGTAACAGACCCTTCTTGTGGAGTAAAACAAATCTCTACTCACCAGATATGGGGCCCATGACAGACAAAGGTATAGATACCATCAAAGTCCAACTTGGTGAACTTGATGAATTTTAAGGGGGTTGCTTACAGAAATTTAGGTGAGGGGTTACTTACTCAAAAATAATGCATCATTGAAGTCCATCCAAGCATGGGTGACAGCTCACAAAACTGGAAACCTGGAACATTATGCACAGCCTGCAGGTGGTTCAACAGGTTGGAGAGTGTCCGTTCCAAGACATCTCTGTTGTTTTGGTTGGTCTCTGCTTCTTCTAGGCCACTTGGGTTGTCTCAATGTCTTCATTGTAGCTTGTCTTGTCTGAGAGTCTTCTGTCAGCAGTCTTTACTATTTATATATGCTTGAGCCTAGAGAATCTGCTCAATATTAGGAACTTCTTGCAGCCATTTTAAATTGTTTACTTTCCTGTCTTAATGAGCTTTCCTGTAGAATTGTTTCACTTCCCTGTAAACAGAATCTTAACATATCCTGATGTTTCAATTCCCCCTTTTAGTCTACATCTTAAGTTTCTTCAAGAAGGAAAGCTTTAACCTGGAAAGAAACTACTATACCATTTTGAGAAATGCTATTTGGTCATAAAAATGAATAGAGGGCTTAGATTAATGCTATATAGATTAACCTTGAAAACATAATAGTAAGTAGAAAAGGATAGCCATAAGAAGATTTAAAAATACTGAATGAAGTATCTAAAGTAGTCTACTTCACAGAGGCAGCAGGCAGAATCATGGTTGCAAGTGACTAGGTGATGGGAAATGAACTGTTTGATGAGTGTAGACCTTCAGCTTTGTCAGAGGAAAAATATCTGGAGTTTGAAGTTTCATTGCACAATAGTACAAATATGGGTAACACCGACCAACTGTATACTTACAAAGGTCCAGGTTTCAATCTTTATGGTTTTTAAAACTGGGGTTAATTTTTTGGAAAAATAAAAGAAAAAGGAACTTATCTTTTATACCATGGACTGCAGAATCAGGAACATAATTAGACATCCAGAAGGTGGTCATGTCAAGCTGTAATTACAAGTGTAATCCTGGTGTAAATACAATTATGAGTGTTAGCATTAAAGCAGATTTTGGGATGACAATTTGGGATGGCACTTGGAATCTTTATAACACATGCCAAATAGAGACTCATCAACCTGTCAAGTAGTGTAGCTATGGGAGATGGGAGAGAGACTGTGACCTGGAGGACTATTCTTGTGTCGCATTAAAACTACAAGTCCACAGTGCACTCATTTCAGTATTCAGTATAACAGCATTATGGGAATGGAAGTTTTGGTGTTTGTTTTTTTTTTCTTTTCTTTTCTCTTTCATTTTTTGTTGAGAAAAAGTGATTCTGCACAGAGCTGTATAAAACAACCAATCTCTATATTTTAAACTAAAAGGGCCCTTAATCATTATTTTATAGTTCTATATTTTCATGGCAGATGTTGACATTTTACTATTGTTCCAGAATCAAATGTCAAGTTATTCCTGCTCAGAATTTTCCATTTCCATTTTCGAAGAAGTCCATCTGCAGCTGTATTTATAGTGAACTCTCTGCTTGCAAAGATTCAGCATTTTAAAGCAGGTTTGTAAATAGGTTTGAAGGAGTACATATGAGCACTGGAGACCTGCCTGGGTTAATTAATTCTCTTTTCAGGCACTAGAACTTATACAAATAGGCCAGCTGGAGGTGAATGCTGTCTTTGAAAGTGATAATTATATGCCTTACCAATTGTTTGCCTTCCCCCTTCTCCCTGGGTCAGATCCCACAATCCAGAAATGAAGGACTAGGAGAGGTTTTTCTCCTCCTGAGAAAATGAGCATGTAGATAAGGTGAGATAATGATTGTGGATAATGCAGATAGTTTGAAGGTCTGGATGGTGCATACAGATAGCTCCAAAGAGGAGACTGTGTTTCTGCTAAATATAGCAGCTAGTCCTGCTATGGCATTGTCAATGCTCCAGTGATTCAGTTCCCATTTGCTTGCTTTTGTTACTTCTAGGATGCTTTGCTTTCACACAGCCCAATTTTCACCCAGAGAGTAATGTGATAGATAGCTCTGTACGCCATCCAGTACATTGAAAAACAAGGAGGGGGGATGCTCCTCACGTATCTCCAGCAGGTAGCATATTGCCCTGGTACCAGCCCGAGGCAGGTAGAGAAAACAGGACTATGCTGGGTGTTCACCGCACATCCTGCCTTTCTTAGGCAGAACTGTCCTCAGCCAGGAGTGACTTCCCAGTACACCACTGCCAGCCACAGAAAGGCTTTTCATTTGTATCCTGTCTGAATTCAAAGGTGCCTGGCCTCTCTCAGAGGAACTGGCAAGCTGGGCTCTCTGAAGCAGTGAAAGGCTGGGGAGACTGTACTATGCAAACTTCTCTTCCTTGGCCAAGTAGGGGGGGCATGTTGGACAGAAGGTTGTAGAATGGACATCCCCATAATAAGATGAAGTTGGTAGAGCTGGTGGTGGTAGCCATGCCTTTAATCCCAGCACTTGGGAGGCAGAGGCAGGTAGATCTCTGTGAGTTTGAGGCCAGCCTGGTCTACAGAGTGAGTTCCAGGACAGCTTCCAAAACAATACAGAGAAACCCTGTCTCGAAAAAAAAAAAAGATGAGGTTGATGAACAGGCAGGATGAATCCCTCACACACATCACGTTTGGGTGCTCATCAGTATTCGAAATTCCAGATATAATCTGAAACATGACCCCCTGGAAGAGCTTGAAAAGTCTGTGTCTGAATGGTAACAGTGCTCATTGGGTAAATGGCACGTGTGCCCAAGCCTGACAACATGAGTTTAATCCCAGGAGCTGTCGTAGAAGGAAAGAACTGACACCCAAAAGTTGTTCTCTGATCCCCATACACTCAGGCTGTCTCCCACTCATAAAATAGTAATGTATTTTTAAGTCTATATGATTGCTTTTTGTCTTTTTCTTGTTTTTGTTTTTTTCAAGATAAGGTCTCAGTATGTAGCTCTGGCTGTCCTGGCATTCAGAGTTGTAGACCAGGCTGGCCTTGAACTCACAAAGATAGATCCACCAGTCTCTGTCTTCAGAGTTCTGTGATTAAAGGCGTGTGCCACCACACCCAACCTAAGTTTATGTAATTTTAACAACTGTGAATATCAAAGGTAAGTTGGTGAAGGCAAAACGTCAATTTGTCCATGCCACCCTTCTAAAGACTTATGGCTACGATTTCACAAGCTATGGCCTATGGGTCAAATGAGCGTGTGGCTGGCTTTCATATGACCTGTGAGCTAAGAATACCTTTTATGTTTTCATGTTTTGTTTTATTTTTGTTTATTGTGTGACATGTCTCCATGGAGCTCAGAGAACAACATTATGGGAGTTTTTTCCCTCCTTCCATCATGTGGGACCTAGGGTTTGGACCCAGGTCATTAAACCTGAAACCAAGAACCCTTTCCCAATTAGCCACCTCACTGGCTTCTTTTCACATTTTTAGACAGTTGAACAAAAGTTGAAGAGTATTATTGATAAATAAAAAACTATATAAAGTTCATTTGTCAGTACTCAAACATACCACATGTTATTAATTTACATATCACCCCTGACTGTTGTCCCAGTGCAGTGGCAGAGTTTTGTATTGCAGCAAATGCCGTCCATGGTACTCACAGCTTTGTACCATTGAGTGGTATATTGCAAATTACTGTGGAACATCTGTAACTTGACAGTGTTTTGAGGGCAGCATGCATTTAATAGAGTGTGACATTCTACTACTAAAATAAATTCATTGTTTCAACACAAGAAAGAGAAAACAAAAGGAACCTTTTCATGTTGTTTTTAAGGTACAATGAAGGGTAGATTATCTTGGCACAAATCAGATGGCAAACACTTTTGCTAAACCAAAATAGAACTCTCCTGAAAGACTACAACATACTACACACAGCAATCCAACTATTCACAGATAACAATATTCTCCCTCAACTCACATGAAAGCAATGTGATGAGGAAAATATAAGCTTTGAATACAGAGTGTCTCATCACAGCCAAACTTCTTAACACACACAGACACACAACAAAGAAAAGGAGACTGTAATCAAAGTCAGTTTCCAAGTGGCTCATTTGTTAGCTACTCAAAGAAAGCTATTTACCAACAGTAAGTTTATTAAATTGTATTTGATTACAGTAGCTGAAGAAATGTGTCCAGAGAAAATTAATGTGGTTAAGATTATTAGCCTGTTGGCAAGAACAGTTGCCTGAAGAATTTAGTCTATTAGGAACAAATGCATAGTGGGTTTAAAAACAAGGCAAACAATATGGAGTGGTTTTCCTTGGCTCTTGATGAATTGACAGATGTTACTGACACTGTTTAGTTATTTTTGAAAAGTCAATGCTGACTTTTAAGTGACTAGAGAATTAGCTTGTATGAGTAGTGTGTGGAAAAATCACAGAGGAAAATCTTTTTGAAAGAAGTGTTGGAGACCCTAATATAACACAATGTGAAGTGGAATTAATGAAGACATGGTTTAACTGATGGCAGTTAATAATTGTGGAGAAAAGAATGAATAAGCTGGCCACATTCCAATAACTAGTGAAAATCTGAGCTGTTTAGAGCTTATGGTTATCATGGTGTCTTGAGGTCAGTCTTTGAATCTCTCCTGTTACAGATTCACTGGTGTCAGCAGTGACCTTTGTTCTTCACTCTCATGGACTTAATAATCACCATTCATAAATCTGTTGTCAGAAATCAAAGCTGTACACTCTGATTTGTCTTACCAATGAGCACACCAGTGACTTAGCCCTGGTTACATTTCATTGCAATATTCTGAGTTTAGTTTCAAAATCTATTTAGCTGTGTAGTCCCAAAGCTTCTACCCAAACTTCAGTTGGAAGTGATTAATCTGCAGTGTAATGACATGATACAAGGTAAATATCACAAGAAGAGTATAATTCTATAGCAACTTTCCAAGTGAAGGATAGGCTCCATTAAAATTATATCCTCAGACCTGTCACAAAGGACCATGCAGTTCCATCTATATTTAATGTCCACAGGTAAATTGATGAGAGAGTAAGTAGAATGTTGATTACTTAGGGATGGGGCAGGGAGCTTGGGAAAAAGAATGATTGGCAATAAGTATGGGTTATTTCTCAAGGTATTAAAATGTTCTAAAATTGTTCATGGTTGCACAATTCCACGAATGTACTCAAAATGATTAACCTGTGCAAAACAGAAAAGAAAAAAAGAAAAGAAAATCATATGATCATAGAATGACATCAGTGTCTGTTAATGCTTGTCCATGTAAATGGGCATGTTCAAATATTAATTAAGCGCAGTTTACCCTTATGTCAGCAATAATTATCTGTGACCAAATTTTATAATACAGAGCACTTATTTTGAGCTGCAATTAAATGAAATGTTGCTCCCATATTACTTTGTAAAATTAGCATGCCTGTATTAAGAAAACATTTACTTAAAAAAAAGAAAGAATGGCGACAGTGATGGCACATGCCTTTAATCTCAGAACTCGGGAGGCAGAGGCAGGCGGATCTCTATAAGTTCGAGGCCAGCCTGGTCTACAGAGTGAGTTCCAGGACAGCCAGAGCTCTTATACAGAGTAACCCTGTCTGGAAAAAAAAAGAAAAGAAAAAAAACCTGCACTCTATTATTATTTTATTCTGACTTTTGAACAAAAATTTGTGGAACTGTGTTCTCTCTCTTATATATACTTGGCTATATACTTATATAATACCTAAAAGATATTCTTAATTTTGTGTCTTGACCCACATTTGCAGTAAGATCTTTTACTGAGACGGACGTTTTGGATATGTCCTCTAAATTCTTCTTATAGTCCTTTACATTTGGAGCCACCTCCTTTAGTCTTTTCTATTTTATAGTTAAATTTTTTATTAACATGCATTAGTTATATATAATTAACTATATTGTAATGTGTGGAGCACACACTGATCAAATCATAGTAATTAGAATATCTCTCTCATCTCATGCTTCCTTTATGTTGAGAGCCTTCAATCTCCTCTCTTTTATATCCTCATAAAATATGTAATAGTTTTTGTGACCTATAGTCAACATAACTCATTCTTTCTAGTGTATTTTGCTATTTGTTACCCAAACTTCACACATCTCCACCCCCTTCCCAGCTGCTCCTAATCACCACTATTCGACATTCAAATAGACCTCTTTTAGTGTCCCTTTAAACAGCTGTGCTGTGCTGTTTGTAAGAGTAGGGTAATGGGCTCAGACAATGTGTTACTTTTTCTACAGACAGAACACAGAAAGGAGACAGAGTATCTACTAATAGACAACAGGGTGCCATCTGTTGGTTTCTAACAAGTAGTTTCTAACAAGCTTGGGGTGATCCTTGAAATTATGCTACTAGGGAGAGCTACTAGGAAAACATTGAAGGGACCTCATCTGAGTAGCAAAGGAAGAAAGTAGATGATTGTATTGTATTAAAAGAAAATGTCTTTCTATCAAAAATAATATCATGGAGAAAGCAAAAAGAAAACCCACAGAATGAGGGCTGGAGAGGTGGCACAGAGGTTAGAGTACTAGTTGCTCTTCCAGAGGTCCTGAGTTCAATTCCCAGCCACCACGGTGGTTTACAACCATCTGTAATAGAATCCGACATCCTCTTCTGGTGTGCAGATATACATGCAGAGCATTCATACATAAAATATAAATAAATAAAGTTAAAAAAGAAGAAAACACACAGAAGTCAGGTGTAGTGGTGTACATCTTTAATTCCAGCACTCAGGAGGCAGAGGCAGGTGGATCTCTGAGTTCAAGGCCAGTCTGGTCCACACAGTGAGTTTCAGGACAGCCAGAGCTACACAGAGGGACCATGTCTCAAAATAACAATAACTATAAACCCACAAAAGGAAATATCTTCAAATAATATACCTGTGATTTAACATATAGAATACATTAAGAATGCCTATACCTTGGGATGGAGAGATGGCGTAGAGGTTGAGAGCACTAACTGCTCTTCCAGAAGACCTGGGTTTAGTCCTCAGTGCTCACATGGCAGCTCACAACTGTCTATAACTCCAAGATTGGACACCCTCACACAGACATACATGCAGGTAAAACACCAATGCAGCATAAAAGAAATTTTAGAAAAAAAGAATACCTATAACTCAAAAACTAAAAAGAAATAGTTTGATTACAAATGGACAAAGGTTTTTTCATAGCCATTTCTCCAAAGAGATAAAAATGCCAGCATCATTAGTTACAAATACACATCAGATATTCTGTAAAATACCACTTCGTGTCCATTAGGATTCAGACTACAAAAAGGGCTGGGATTCACAAAAGTTGGCAAGACTGAAGAAATTCTAATTCTCCTGTTTTGCAGGGGGAAATGCAAAAATGATTTTATCACAGTGTAGAACAATCTGACATTTTCTTATAAAACTAAATTTAAATTAGCATATGACTCATCAATTTCGTGTCTAGGTATCTGCCCTGGTTAGTTTTTTGTCAACTTGACACAAGCTAGAGTTATCTGGGAAGAGGAACCTAAATTGAGAAAATGCTTCCATCAGATTGTCTGTAGGCAAGTCTTGGGGGGGAGCATTTTGTTAATTGGACATTGATGTGAGAGGGCCCAGGGACCAGCCCAATGTGAGTAATGCCGTCCTTAGGCAGATGGGCCTGGGTTGTATAAGAAAGCAGGCTGGGCAAACCAAGATGGGAGAGGGGGCAAGCCGTAAGCTGCACTCCTCTGTGGTCTGTTTCAGCTCCAGCCTCAAGGTTTCTGCTTTGGACTCCTGATTTGGCTTCTTTTGATAATGGACAATAACTTGCCAGCCAAATAAATCCTTTCCTGCCCAAGTTACTTTTAGTCATGGTGTTTTGTCACAGCAATAGAAATCTAAGTAAGATAGTTTCATGGTGTCTATCTTAAATAATTGAAAACAGGGACTCGCATAGCCTTCACCGAAGCATTATTCATAATAGCAAAGAGAGGAAAGCAACCCAAGTGTCCACTAATAGGCAAATGGGTAACAAAATGTGTACTGTCCATACAATGGAATTATATTTAGCCACAAAAGAAATGAAGTTTGCTATATGCTACAGCATTGGATGACCCTTACTAACCTAATGTTAAGGGAAATAACCCAGGCACAAAAGGAGAGATGAGTCCATCTATATGAAATATCTACAGTACACAAATTTGTAGAGCCAGAAAGCAGAGTAGAGGGTACTAGAATTGTTGAGAGGGAGAAATGAGTAGTTGCTTGATAGTTACAGTTTTTGCTGTAGAGCTAAAGAAGTTTTGCAAATAGTGACTGTGGTGGTTTAAGAGAAAATGACCCCCAAAGGGAATGGTACTATTAGGAGGTATGGTCTTGTTGTAGTAGGTGCAGTCTTGTTGGAGGACGTGTGTCACCGTAGAGGTGGACATTGAGGTCTCATCTATGTTCAAGTCATGCCCAGTAAAACAGATCACTTTCTGTTGCCTGTGAGTCAGGATGTAGAACTCTCAGCTCCGTCCCCAGCACCATGTCTGCTTGCATGCTGCCTTGCTTCCTGATGTGATGATAATGAACTAAACTTCTGAACTGTAAGTGAGCCACCACAATGAAATGTTTTTTCTTTATAAGAGTTGGTCATGGTGTATCTTCACAGCAATAGAAACCCTATCTAAAACTGTGATGATGGTTGCACATTGTAAATAAAATTGAGCTGTGCAGTAACCCAGAAAGTATTCCCTCACAATAGAAACATTTTAAACAGGATATGGGCTGAGGAGGCAGCTGAGTGGTTAAAGAGCTTGCTGTGCAACTATGATGACTTAAATTAAGTTCTCCAACATCTGGGTGAAAAAGCTGTGTGTGGAGTTGTCCACCTATAATCCCTGTGCTGGTTTGCTAGAGAAAGGCAGATCTCCAAAGCCTGCTGACCAGTCAGTCTAATCTAGCCAACTAGGAAGTACTGGGTTCAGAGAGAGAGGACACTCAAGATTGACTTCAGACCTCCATGCACACACATACAATGTACCCTCACGTGCAAACACAAACATCAACTCACACACAGGAGCTGGAAGAAGCTGGTCACACTAACCTCTGTTAGGAAGTAGAGCAATGGATGCTGGTGCTTGGCTCACTTTTCTTTTTTATTCAGCCCAGGGCCGCACACATGGAATGAGGCCTCCCACAGATAATTCCTCACGTGCATGGCCAAAGGCTAACCTAATCTAGATAGTTATTTCCTCACAGATAAGCGTAGAGGCTTGTCTCCCACATGATTCTAGAACCCGACAATTGCCAATATTAATCATTACATAGAATTATCTTTTATTTGTTTTTGAGATGGGTCTTTTGTAACTTGGGCTAAACTTAAACTCACTGTGTATCTCAGGATGAGTGTAAATTCTACCTCTTCCCACAGTTATTTCCTAAATGCTGGAATTATAAACATGTCCTACTATGCTTGGTTGCATGCAGTTCTGGGATGGGGGCTGAATCCCAGGTTTTGTGTATGCTACACATCAACGGAGCTACACACCCAGGCCAGTATCTGCCTTTTGGTGACTGGATTGCATCACTTAGCTCCATGACTTCAAGTTTCATATCTGCTATAGCTTGAAGAATATCCTATTACATGCATGATTCACATTTGCTTTTTGTTTATTTGTGGATAGTTGTTTGCTTCCACCTCTTAGCCGTTATAAATAATGCTGCCATTATATGGCCATGAAACCATTCTGTGAGCTTCTGCTTTCACTTCTTTTGGATTTACACTAAGAAGTGGGATTACTGGATCATATGGTTACTCCATGTTTAATTTTTTTCATACTTTCCATTGAAGCTACACCATTTTGAATTCTCATTGTCCTTGTTAGTGTTCCAATTTCTCCATATTCTGGTGTTTTTAATTTGGGGGTTTATTCTCATGTGCAAGATCGTGTGTGTGCGTGTGTGTGTATGCTCATGCACATGTGTGTGCATGTGTGGAAGTCAGAGAACAAGTTTGGAAGTGATCTTAAGAAGAGGAGTCTTTTATTACCCAAGCTCACCATTTGGCTAAGTTGGCTGGCCAGTGAGCTCCAAAGAACCTCCTGTATCTGCCTCCTCAGGAAAGGGATTACAAATGTGTGTCACCACACTTGGGTTTTGTTTGTTTGTTTTGTTTTGTTTTCGAGACAGGGTTTCTCTGTAGCTTTGGAGCCTGTCCTGAAACTCACTATGTAGACCAGGCTGGCCTCGAACCCACAGAGATCTGCCTGTCTCTGCCTCCCAAGTGCTGGGATTAAAGGCGTGGGCCACCATTGCCCTGCTCACACTTGGCATTTTTACATGGGTTTTGGAGATTGAACTTAAATGTTTATTTGACTGACTGAGCCATCTCCCATTTATATATTTTCTTAAGGCAGCTGTCTCAATGGGTATGAGGTAATAATTCACTGTGGTTTTGATTCGAATTCTCCTTTCTCTTAATTACAGGATTACCATTTCTACAAGTGGCAAATTCATTTACGTGTTTTTATGCCGCACAGACACACTAACACTGATCAGGAACATCAGCCTCTATCCTTATGCACAGAAACATGAATTCATAATGTTGTTGTGGGCTGGAGAGATGGCTCAGCCGTTACAGGCTAGGCTCACAACCAAAACATAATGTTGCTGTGCTCACGTGGTCACTTGCTGAAGTAAGCAAAGCTGAAACAGTTAACTGAGAAGTCCTTGCCAGTGTTCTAAGACCATGGACCCTGAAAATAAATAGGAGTACCTAGAAAGTGTTTGAAGACCTG
Organism: Mesocricetus auratus; assembly: GCF_017639785.1. Classification (NCBI taxonomy): domain Eukaryota; kingdom Metazoa; phylum Chordata; class Mammalia; order Rodentia; family Cricetidae; genus Mesocricetus; species Mesocricetus auratus. The sequence goes on along the minus strand of NW_024429188.1, from coordinate 101,320,792 downwards.
TTCTGTAGTTTTTCCCTTGTGTTCTGAATCTTCTTTCCCCTGTCACTGGGCTAGCAACGTTTTGTAAAACATAAGGTCTGTGCTTTCTTCCTTTGGCTTTGTTTATAACTGGAGAAAAGAATGTATGGGGAAGAGACCATGAATGACAATTACAAATGACTTATACAGGAGCTGGGCTCAGTGGATGAAGTTCTTGCTGTGCAAGAATCAGGATGTGAGTTTGAATGCCAGGCACCCACATAAAAAGCTGGTGTGATGGCTAATCTTGGTTGTCAATTTGACCACATCTGAAATCAACTAAAACTCAAGCAGCTAGGCACTTTTTTGAGGAATATTCTCGATGGTATCATTTGAGGTGGGAAGACCACCCTAAAGCTGGATCATACCTTCTGGTAGCATCTCCCATAAAAAGTCATGGGCAAAGGAAGCTTTTGCTTTTTGCCTTCTTGTCCTTACTCTTGCTGACCGGTACATCTTTCCTGCTGTTGAGACGTTCCTTTGCTGGTATTAGAACCTGCTTTTTCAGGCTTCCAGTGTAGATTGAAAAGGACCAGCAGCTCTCTAGGACTTCCCTGGGACTCTGACACCAGATTGTGGACTGCTGAGACATATAGTCTCCTGGACTGAACAATCACCTGATCCTTGGCCTTTCTGTCAGGAGACAGTCATTGTTGAACTACTCAGACCACAGCCTGGAACTGTAATAATAACTAGGTTTCTAATAAATCCCCTTTTAATATGTATTAATTTAATACATTTTTATAGAATACAATTTATATTCTTATATAAAATAACATAATTTAATATACTCATTCTATCAGTTCTTTTCCTCTAGAGAACCCTGACTAATATACATATGGATGGAAACGGTGCCATGTGCCTGTTATCCTAGCACTGGGGGAGGAAGAGACCAGAGAATCCTAATTGGTGACCTCCAGGTTCAGTGAGAAACCCTGCCACAAAAACGAGGAGGAGCATAATAGAGGAATTCGTCAATCTCTGTTACACATAATGCACACACAAGAACGCATGCATACATACCCATGAGGGGGGAGGGAGGGAGGGAGGGAGGGAGGGAAGGAGGGAGAGAGAGAGAGAGAGAGAGAGAGAGAGAGAGAGAGAGAGAGAGAGAGATTGCTGCCCTTAGGGGAGTAGAGGGAGGCTCCGTGGTAGCAGTCTTGTTGGGATACAGTGAACAACAGCCTTCTGCCTGGAGAAGCAGGGGAGACAAATGAATAGGCAGTTTTACTGTTGTGCTCACAGGAGCTCGGGTTTCACAGGTCAAAGCTGCTCTGCGCCTCTGGCGTGGTGGAATTCCTTTCTCGTTTCATCAGCACTGCAGTGTCAGTGCCTCTATTGACGCAGGGGGCTCAGGGTGCCCAATGTCTCTTGTCTGTTTTGCTTTCCAGGGCAAAGTATGTCGTGGTTCATAAAAGGAAAAGATCAAAGAACCCAGACTTGCTTGTTGAGAGGGAGGTTGGTCTAAAGGGCAAAAGAGTAGAGTGCCCTGCTGGGGACCTCTGGTGTTGGTCCCTGGCGTGGCAGATGAGAAGTGAAAATGCAGCTGCCCGGCTTCGCATTAACTCTTTCTTCACAGGATTCTGGTCCTAGGGGCCCCGTTGCAGCAGTTGGTAGTGGGCTGGCCTGTTTTGAGAACATTGTTCTGGTGTTCACTATAGAACGCTGGAAGCCTTTCTTTCCATTTTCCTCTCTTACTATATGCAAGGAAAATTGAGAGAAAGGGAATGGAGAATGCCTGAAACTTGTCTTAGTCAATAGGATGACAACTTCACAGAGGGAGGCATTTTTTTCCTCAGTGTTTTGTTGTTCTACTTTGTTTTGTAGTCTGTACCTCTGGCTGTCCTTGAATTCCCTGTATGGCTAAGCTAAGCATGGCCTTGAACAACTGTCTTCCTGCCTCTACTTCCCAGGTGCTTCAATTCCAGGTGTGAGTTGCCATGCCTGTCTGCAGATGAAGACATTTTGAAACAGTCAGCGAGCACAGCTGTCTCAGTTGGTATGCACCACATAGGAGATACGCTGGAAAGTTTTCCCTACTAATAACAATACCTTCCTTGCAGGATTCATCCATCCTTTGCTGTGAGTTTTGGTCTCATTGTCTCCCCCTTTGAGAAGTAGAAAAAGCACAGCTGTATTAGTGTTTTTACAGAGTTGGGGACTGGAAATCCTGTCAGATTTTCCATTTTTCTTACAGCATGATCTATTGCCAAAAGAAACATTCTTGCAGCAACTATAAGGGAGGTGGACCAGGAATGATACATACCTTGCTTCCCATGATGGAAGGTAGCCCCAGAAGAAAACTAAACAGAGGTAGTGGTAAAGGAATGTTTCTGCCTGTGAAGTTCAGAACCTCTTTTAGAAGACTCAGATGCCTTGCACCTGTGGGCTTTGAGAACATTTTCCTCTCTGGATTAGAAAAAAATATTAGATGATCCTAATGGTGCGGTTCTGTAATCCTGGCTACTCCAGAGTCTGAGGCATGAGGACTGAAAGTTCACGGGCAGACTGGATTGTCAAATAAGACCTTGTCACAAAAGAAAAAAATGTCAAAGAAGGCGGGACATAAAAAATGTATGAAGTTATGTTGTTTGCAGGAAAACAGATGCAACTGGAACTATTATATTAAGCAAGTGAAGTCAGCCTCACAAGGACAAGTGGTGCATGTTTTCTCTCCTTTGTGGACCCAAGACTTTATCCATACACAAAATCATATATTTAACAATGACATGAAAGTAGAAGCCAGACTGTCTGGGGAGCAAAAGAGACTAAGGAGAGTGGGAAATAGAGATAAGGGGAGGGTCGTGGGGTATTAAGTGGTATGCACATCATATATACCTGTACCACAATGAACTTATGCAACTCAATATAATTTTAAAAAATAGGGATGAGGATGTAGTCACTGGGAAAATGCTTGTATAACATGTGCAAAGCCCTGGATTCAAGCCCAGTAGTAGATTAAGACAAAGTATCAAACAAAAAAACCACCCAAACTAATAAGTTTTTATAATGATTACCATAAGGATAGTTTTAGATACAGAAGTTTGTGAAGATGACACATAGCATTCTTGTATGTTCTTTATTGAGTTTTCATTGATTTCCCCACTTAGGTCTTCTTTCTGTTCCAGGATCTAGGATCCCACCTGTGTTTTCTGCTAGTTGCCACAACAAATGCTGTAGAGTGGATGGCTTGAACAACAGAACTCTTTTCCTACATTGCTGGTATGGAGTAAACCGAGATCAAATTATTGATACTTTGATTTCTTTTGAAGCGTCCAATACTTGTAGGTGTGTGTCTTCTCTGTGTCTTCATAGGATCTTTTCTCTGTGTGCATTCACACCTGGAGACTGTCTCTCCCTCCCTCCCTCTCTCCCTCCCTCCCTCCCTCCCTCCCTCCCTCCCTCCCTCCCTCCCTCCCTCTCTCTCTCTCTATTTTTTGAGACAGGGTTTCTCTGTGTAACCCTAGTTGTCTTGGAACTCACTCTGTAGACCAAGTTGACCTCAGACTCAGAGATCCACCTGCCTCTGCCTCCTGAGTGCCGGGATAGGGGGTCTCCTTATAGTAAGGACAGTCCTGTTAGAGTCATACACAATAATCTCACTAAAACTTAATAAATCTTCTATTATCTTTACATTAAGATTACATTGGAGGCCAGGGTTTTAAGTATAGATTTGCAAGGGGAAGATAATTCTGTGTCTTTCTTACACGCAAAACTCATCAATTCCATTACAGTAGTTCAGTAGAAATTATAGCAATAATTCTAAAACCAAGCTTTCCTGTAAATGAAAAATTTCTTCTCTAGCTATGCACCTGTGAAACCAGGTAGATTATGCACTTAAAAATTTCACTGGTCAAATGAGTATAGGATTGGCCTTCCAGTTCCAAAGTGAGAAGTTAGAAGAAAACAAATCCAAAACAAAGAAAATTCTATTTGTGTGTGTGTGTGTGTGTGTGTGTGTGTGTGTGCGCGTGCGTGTTTGTACATGCATGTGCCATGACTTGAGCATGCATGTCAGAGGACAACCTGCAGAAAGGAATCTGTTCTTTCTTTCCACCACGTAGATTCTGGGGATCAAACTCAGAGTGTCAGGCTTGGCAGCAAGTGCCTTTACCTTAGCTCACTGGCCCTATTATTAATATTTGATGAACCTCCATTTCATTTCCATCATGGCTGAACTAATTTACAGTTCCAGAATAACTGTTCTCACTTTCCTCTACATCCTTTAGAACAGCCATTCTAAAGTGGTACCTCATAGTAGCATTTTAATTTACATTTCCCTAATGATTAGTGATAATTGAGCATTTCTTCAGATATCTAGTTAAAATATCTAGGTCTACTGCCTTTTTATTAGTAGGACATATTAGTTATACACAATTATGAGCTACATCATGACAATTTCATAATGCACATATCATGTGTTGAACATTACTGTGTTGACTTCCTCTTCATTCCACAGTGTCTCCTTTTCTTCTAATAATTCTTCTTCTATGCCCAAAGTATCATCTTGTTTACTTTTAAAATTCCACATACGAGTGAAATGTTCATTGTATTTGTCTTTCCAAGTATTGTGTGCTGTTTCTCATCTGTGGATTCTAGCTTATGATTTTATATGCATTCATTTATGTGTGAGACAGTGTGTATACAGACCATGAAACCAGAAAGGATACTATGAGAGTGGGGAGAGGTTTTAAGGAAGGAGGGTATGGAAAGTAAGCAATATATGAAATATTAAAATAGAAAGGAAAGTTCTCAAGGCAAAAGGATACAATTGGAGCAGGGAGGCGTGGGTAGGAGCCAGGAAGGAGGATCAACCAAAACAAAATATAGATGAAAATACCACAAAGAAATGTATTACTTTGTATACTGTCTTGGTCACTTTTCCTGTTGCTCTGATAAAATATCCTGGCAAAAACAATGCAAGGGAGAGGGGGTTTAGTTTGTCTTATAATTTGAAGTTGTAGTTTATCATGGCAGAAAAGTTACAGCAACAGGAGCTAGAGGCAACTGGTCACATTGCATCCCCAGTCAAGAAACATTGAGAAATGAATACTTTTGCTTAGCTCCCTTTCTCCTTTTCATACGGTTTAGGCTTCTATCTCAGGGAATGCTGCCATCCACAGTGGGTGGCTTTTCCCACCTTAACTAACTGAATCTAGATACTATCTCACAGGCATGTCCAGCTGTTTCCTGGATGATCCTAGAGCTTATCAAGTTGACAACTGAAATTAATCCACCATGTAAATAAATTAGATTGGGAATGTTAATAATTATTAAAACTGAATTAAACAACTGTCTTTCTGCAAACAGATTATTTTGTTCAATGTAATCTTTTCCAGTTTCATCATTTTCCTGTAGTGACATAATTGTATTCATCTTCATGGCTGACTAAAACTCCATTTTGTGTGTGAGGTGTCTGTTTGGTTCATTTGTTCGTTTATTGACCAGATCACTGGTTCTTCAGATGACACATCTTTTAGGGTGTGTGTGTGTGTGTGTGTGTGTGTGTGTGTGTGTGTGTGTGTGTGTACATGTGTGCAAACACTGCTTCTTCTGGACATTAACATTCTGACAGCAGAATAGCTGATAAAGATTTCTTCCAGTTCTGCAGGCTGTCTCTTTGCTTTGTTAACTGCTTCTTTTGCTGTGCAGAAGCCTTTGAATTGAATGCAATCCCATTTACTAACTCTTGCTATTTTTTCCTAGGCTGTTGGAGTCCTTTGTTGAAAGTCTTTACCCATGCCTATACAGAGAGGGGCCTTTCTTCTGTTTTCCTCTAGCAGTTTCAAAGTTTCAAGTTTTAAGGTCTTTGATCCATTTTGAATTGATTTATTATTACATTTATTTATTTTGTGTGGGGAGGCACACATGTGGAGGACAACTCTTGGGAACTGGTTCTTTCCTTTTATCATGTGGGTCCTAGGGATCAAACTCAGGTCTTTGGGCTTGATGGCATTGCCTTTACCTACTGGGCTATCTCACTGGCCCTTGAATTTATTTTTGTACAAGAGATAGTTTTATTCTGTGTGTGAATATCCAGTTTTCTAAGCACCATTTGTTTTTGTTTTTTTTCAGTTTTTTAAATTTAAATTAGTAACAAGCTTGTTTTACATGCCAATCCCAGTTCTCTCTCCCCCAATCCTCCTCTGCCCTCCACCAACCCCCTATCCCATCCCTTTTCTGCTTCCCCGGGAGGGTGAGGTCTTCCATGGGGGATCTTCAAAGTCTGTCACATCATTTGGAGCAGTGTCTAGGCCCTCCCCCATGTGTCTAGGCTGAGAGAATATCTCCCTATGTGGAATGGGCTCCCAAAATCCATTTGTGCACTAGGGATAAATACTGATCCACTACCAGAGGCCCCATACATTGCCCAGTCCTCCTAACTGACACTCACGATCTGGCGTCTGGGTCGGTCCTATATTGGTTTCCCAGCTATTAGTCTGGGGTCCATGAGCTCCCACTTGCTAAGGTCAGCTGTTTCTGTGAGTTTCTCCAGCCTGGTCTTGACCCCTTTGCTCATCACTCCTCCTTCTCTACAACTGGATTCCAGGAGTTCGGCTCAGTGCTTAGCTGTGAATCTCTGCTTCTGCTTCCATCAGCTACTGGATGAAGGCTCTGGGATGGCATTTCAGGTAGTCATCAATCTCATTATAGGGGCAGGGCATTTAAGGTAGCCTCTCCACTATTTCTAAGTGCCATTTGTTAAATAGGCTTTTATCAATATAAATTTTGGCACCTTTTCAAAAACCTTGTGGCTATAGCTGCATGGGTTTGTTTCCAGATCCTTTGTTCTTTCTCTCTCCTCTCCTCTCCTCTCCTCTCCTCTCGTCTCCTCTCGTCTCCTCTCCTCTCCTCTCCTCTCCTCTCCTCTCGTCTCCTCTCGTCTCCTCTCCTCTCGTCTCTCTCTCTCTCTCTCTCTCTCTCTCTCTCTCTCTCTCTCTCTCTCTCTCTCTCTCTCTCTATCTCTCTGTGCATATTTATTAGGCATTGTCTTGATTGTTGATTGATGTGGGAGAAACCAGCCCAGGGTGTTTAGTACCATCCCTGGGCACAGTCGTCCTGGTTAGTGTAAAAAACAAAAACAGATATATCAAATCATGTGAAACAAGCCAGTAAGCAGCACTCCTCCATGGTTTCTGCTTCAGTTCCTGACTCCAGGCTCCTGCTTGAGTTCTTGCCTTGGCTTCCATTGAAGATGGACTATAACACGTAAGACCCCTTACTCTCCAAATTATTCAGTGTTTTATCACAGCAACAGAAAGCACACTAGGACACATTTGCTTAGGAACACTTTGGCTCTTTGTGGTATGAATCTTAGCAGTTTGTTTCCTGTTCACTCAGCAAAGTTTCTAAATCATCCACATTGTCACATCTATGTTCTGTTCCCTTTTTACTGCTGAGTTGTATTTCATTGAATGGTGTCACAGTTGTTTATCTAGCTTTCTGTTGCTTGACATTTAGCCATTCCCATCTCTATTAAAAATACAGCTTTTATGAACATTAATGACTTGTGGGCATGTGTCCTGGCTAGTTTTTATGTCAACTTGACACAAGCTAGAGTCATCTGAGAGGAGGGAGCCACAACTGAGCAAACGCTTCCATAAGCTCAGGATGTAGTGCATTTTCTTCATTATTGACTGATGGGGAAGGGCCCAGCCCATTGTGAAGCGTTCCATCCCTGGGCTGCTGGCTCTGACTTCTATAAGAAAGCAGGCTGAGTAGGACATGGCGAACAAGCCAGTAAGCAGCGCCTCTCCATTTCCTCCACATCAGCTCCTGCCTCCAGGTCCCTGGCCTGCTTCCCGCATTGCTTTTGATGAACTGTGATATGGAAGTGTGAGTGAAATAAACTCTTTCCTCCACCCCCAAGTTGCTTTCCCTCATGGTGTTTCATCACAGCCACAATAACCCTAAATAAGACGGCATGTGCTAAACCTAAGGGGTAGAGCAGTGGGGAGGGCGTCTCTTTATAGAATTGTACTACAAGTATAGAACCTCTAGCAAACTGATGTTGAGCCTCGGAGTGCTAAGATGGTATGTTTTAAAAATTCTGTCTGCAAAGCTGTGTCTGGAACTAGCACTGGACTAGTGTTTGTACTGTCCCCACCACGGGGGGAAAAGGGATCTTCGGAGGCTGAATCCTCAGAGCCTTGAGCTGTGCTTATTCCGTCACCCCACTTTTCATTTTTATGGGCACTGCACTTAGTGACCCATGAGTTTCAAGGCAAACAAACAAGCCACCAGTTGCATTGTCTACATCTAATACACATTTTTAAAATCCTAGGGTCCTGGAAGCTTAAGATCCATCACATTCTAGTTTTCAAGATTCATATATTAGTGATCTAATTGTGGCCACGTCCTTATAGAAGAAGGAAACTGTTGAAATTAAGCAACCATTGGAGGGTCTGCTTCTCTCAGAACCACTTCTCAGTCTTATCTAGCCACGCTGGAGTTGACTCAGTAATCCCTACAGACCATTTGCATGGCCAGTTTATGCGACTGGCTGGGCTCCAGCTAATTGGCTGTGGCTAGCGCTTGCTTTAGCCCGTGTTTACTTCATCCCCATGTCTGGATAGCATTCCTCTGACTTTGCTCCTGGATTTATTCCAAGCAGGTATCTCCTGTTCTTAATGAGTTCCAGGGAAGGAGCTTCATTCCAAAGTCTCCTTTGACAGCTTATATTATAGTGCTTTATGATATTGTCAAGAAGTGCCTTTCTCTTTCCACTACACCTCATTTCCTCCCTTTTCAAATTAGTGAAAATAGAGATGAGGCGGCCACTGCCTTGTCCCGTGGTCCCTTATGTCCTACGGCGGTAGTTTAGTTTGTTAGCTCTCAAACTTCTTTTTAGAAAGATTAGAGAATGTATTGTGGTATGCTTCCTTCCTGGGACCCCACTAAGGGGGAATGACAGCTGAGATGACTCTGGGGTACTTGTCCCAGCTGGACTGTTACTGTGCAGACATTTTATCTTTCCCCTGTTTGTATTCAATTAACACTTTTTTTTCACAAGACAGAGGGAAGCACCTAATATTTTTCCTTGATGACTAGGCAAAGTACATTGCTCAGATACTAACCAGGCTGGCCTTGTCTAATGTCCAGCTCTTTGGACAATGTGTGATCTTTAATTCTGAAATACTGCCGTCTGTTTATAATATGATCACCTGAGGTCTGTGGCTTATATCGATAATGGATTTTTCACTCTTCTTTTTGGACAAAAGCATCTTTCAGATTATTAGATGAGAAGGAATTAGACACACCTCCAGGACTAGTCTAAGTAAAAATTGATTAGCCATGTGCTGGATATTCATGTATGTGGGAGATATTATATATTTAATCATGAGTACCACTAGTTACTTTCAGTTTGGAAGAACAGCTCAGAATAATGACTAAGGACATCGTTACCAGCATTGGACAGACCTGAGTTTGCACACTAGTATTGTTTATTTTTCCATGATTTTAGAGAAATAAATTGACCTTTCTCCATGCTTCACTTTTCCCCATTTCTAAAACAAGTGTGGCTGTAACATTACCTATCTGATTGAATAAACAAATTGTGGTAGATCCATACATTGAAATACTACTCATCAATAAAAGAAGTCAACTAGAAAAGCAAATTTTATGCTATATATGTGTTTTACCATAATTTAAAAACATGGAATAAACCAAAATCATTGAATCAAACATTTTAAATTAGGAAACTGAAAGTTATGTGAATCATCTCTCAATGAAGCTGTTGTAAGAACTGGGATGTTGATATATATAACTGCTTGGATGAATCCCAAACTAATTAGGTTGAGTGAAAGAAGCCAGACAAGAATGAGTGCCATATGATTCCATTTATACAAAACTCTAGAAAATGCACACTAATCTATGGTGATGGAAAGCAGATCAGCAGTTGTTTGAGGAGAGGGGTGGGAGGGAAGGGAGGCTGGGAATGGTCAGGAAGGAGAGATTGCAGAGAAAGTCAAGGAAACTCTTAGAGATGATTGGCATGTTAATTATCTTGATTGTGGTAATAGTTTCATGGGTACATACATATGTCAAAGCTCATCAAATTTACACTTTAAGTATGTGCAGTTTATTATGTGTCAATTATATCTTAAAATGCTCATTTAAAAAATAGTAAGTTTTTATATGGCAGATAAAAGGTTGAAGTGAGACATTGAATGAAAATGATCTGGCACATGGTAAGTGCTCAATAAATTGTTACTTAAAAAAGCATTCATCAGTGGGGAGGTAGGATGGGGCAGTAACTCAGTAGGTAGAGTGCTTGCAGAAACAGGCACAAAGCCCTGTATGTAGTCCTCAGCACTGTATGAACTGGCTATGATGGTGCACACCTGTAATTCTACAATTGGGAAAGTAGAGGCAGGACTATCAAAGTCATTCTTTGCTATATACTGAGCTTGAATCCATTCTGGGATACATTAAAACTATGTCAAAAAATCAGTGAGGGCAAAGGCATGAAGGAAATCGGGTTATGTGAAAATCACTCAAGCAATTACCCCAGTTTTCTTGAGCATTCACCTATAGAACAGATCCCAGATAGAGGCTTTTACCTAATCTCAATGGCACACCAGAATAATAAACTTCTTCCTCCATCAGGCAAAACTTCACCTTTTCACAGTTCTCATGGCAGCCGGCTTTCCTGGACCAGTATCCTCATCACCTGACATCAGCTTTGGATGGCCTAGTGCCAAGCAACCTTTGCCTTCTTCGCAGAAAGGGCTTATAGTAGTCATAGAGAGGAAGTGGCCTGCCAGTCTGCTTTGTACTGCTATAAAAGAATACCTGAGATGTCTGGACAATATATAAAGAACAGACACATGTTTCTCACAGTTGTGAAGATTGGGAAGAACAAGTCTCTGGTGTCTGGTGTCTGGTGCCTGGTGTCTGGTGTCTGGTGAAGGGTAGCACGGGTACATCAAGATGGTGCTTTGAATGCTGAATCTCCAGAGGAAAGAGAATATTGTTCCCAGTGTGACAGAGCCGCAGAAGTACCAAGAGACGTAACCTGCTCTGGAGAACCATATTAAGGCATTAAACCCACCATGAGGGAAGAGACCTAATCATCTCTTCCTCTCTTAATACTTTTATAATGGCAATTAAATATCAAAGTGAACTGTTGGTGAAATAGGTACTCAAACTATACCAGAGATCAACAACAGGAATTCAAGCCTATACCGACTCATCAAAAACCCGAACCCACCACCCTCATGCTAATTTTCTAGAATTCATAGATTGATGAGTTTATTGAATTGGAATAAAGCCCATTCATTGCCTTATGGTTTCTATTACTCAAAAGAGCAGGTCCAGGTTAGTTGTATTCCCTACTCAGCTTCTCACAACAGAGCTACATGGTGACCATATTTTATGGCAAGCTGATGCCTTGACCAATTAGGAGGCTGCCAATATCATCCAACTTTCATTCTAGAAGGATGTCTTCATGTACATTTGCATGACTAAGAAGAATATTTGCAACATTTTCTCAACTCCATCTGCCTCATCAATAAAAGAAGCACTAAAACATGACAATGTACATTGAACAAAAAAAGAAAATAGCTGGGGGTGGTAGCACTTGCCTTAGCACTTAGGCAGAGACCAGCTTGGGGTACCTGGTGAGATTTTATCTCAAAAAATTGTAGAAAAGAAGGAAAGGAAAAGAAAGCCAAGGGATACAGCTGAGAGAGTAGGGAAAATGCGTACTACTAGGGAAGTTCTGATGTGCAAGAGTCTGGTCAGGCCTATGTCTGCCTCCCTTCTGAGTATACAGAGTCTCCATCTATATAGCTTTCCTGCAGCAGTTCCTCACTCCAGGTAGCAAGACAGGAGCTCTAGACCACTTTGTCCTTTCAAAACATTTTAGCAAAGCTTTGTGAAATGACTCACAATGGCCCCCCAAATTGAAGCAACTCAGTGCCCACTAGCTGACAAATGACTAAATCAAATAACCACACAATGGAATATATTTAATCATAGGAAGGCATGAAGTATTGATACTTCAACATACATGAACTTAAATGCATGATGTGACATGAAAGAAGCTAATCTCAAAAGATCCCATGGCAAACATGCGAATCCCTAGAGGTGGGAAATATAAAGACGGTGGTTATTTAGAATGGGATAGGTCGTTAGGGATGGGAGGTGACCAGTCATGAGTATTGGTGAGATATGTTGTAAAATTAGAAAGTAGTGATGCTTTTTTCACAGCTCTGTGAATATACTAAAACCACTGGATTATATACTTTAAAAGGGTGAATTTTATGCATGTGGATTATATTTCAATGGGCCTGTTATTGTAAAATAGCAATCAACCGAGATATACTTATTAACTTCTCTGTGTTTGATATAGGGCATGTGTCCCTAAAGTCATTATCTATTATGTAGCAGTGTGACTAGAGGGAGACAATTCCCATCCAGAGGAAATGCCTTGAATTTTTGTTGGTATTTTATGAGTATGGATGAAGGACAAAAGACATGTTTGTGATAAAATTTCCTCCAGAATAGAGTTTCTTGTAGCCCAAACTTTACTATTCAAACTGTAGCATGAGCACCTCTTGGGGACTGTTGGAAATGCAGAATCACCAATTCCACCATGAAGTGCAGAATCACAATCTACATTTTAACAAGATTTTCAGGTGTTTGGCATGCACATTACAGTGTGAGAAGCACTAGTCTGAAGGTTAGCAAGATAACTCCATGACACTTTAATTTGCCTTTTAATCAGTCTGTAGGTAAGGTGGTGGCAGTATATTTAATATTGTATTGTGCTGAATATTCTCTATATAGAGTCATTGTAGACGTAACCCCAGTCTTTAAAAGTAAAAGTGAGTCTAATTTTAATATAATTTCTGTTCTTGTTTTAATCAGTTACTTTCCATAGCCTTTTGTAAAATCCTGTAGCACATTCTTTTCAGTGATGATATTGTAGTGATAGTTTGTTGTTATTATGAACAATGTTTTCTTTTTCGTTTGAAGAAGAAACACTATGCTTGGAATTTTAAAAGTGTGAATACAAAGGCAATCTTGAAGTTTTAAGTTAAACTTAGTTGTAAAGAAACCTATTTAATGTATTATTCACTTAGTATGCCAAATAGTTAAGTTACACTACTCAGTTAAAAGTTGCATGCTTTCAGCCAGGGGGAGGTAGTGCATGCCATTATTCCCAGCACTGGGGAGGCAGAGGTAGGTCCATCTCTGTGAGTTCAAGGTCAGCTTAGTCTACAGAGCAAGTTTTAGGACAGCCAGAGCTGTTACACAGAGAAACTTTGTCTCGAAAAACAACAACAACAACAACAACAAAAACCCTGTGTGCTTTCAAAGCATTGTTGTGATCTTGTTAAATTGCATAAAATTGCTTTAATAGGATTGCTCATTCATTTATGTAAACATTAAGATAAAAAGACTGACTTGTTTCATAAAATAAAATGGCTAGGTACATTAATTTCAGCAATATTTGATAAGTCTGTTACATTTATTTGGGGAGCATATTACAAACCCTGAGAACATTTGGAGCTATCGATAATATATGCATTTTGCAAAATCCAGATAATTCTCTCTTTACCTTCTCAAAGCAATATCACATCTTTTAAATACCCATTTGGATGATAAAATAGCTTCTTGAGTTTTCTCTATAGCCAGGGATTTTATTTTGCAGTACAACTACAGGCTTTCTCAAGTGTGAGCATCTGGCCATTAATAATTGCCAAGTAGGTCAGAACCTGTGCTCATTTCCTTCCCAAGTCACTGTGGCAGAAAGAGGATGTGGGTGATTTGTAGTATACTCTAGGCACCCTTCATTAACAAGGTTTGTGTGTTTCTACATAACTTTCATGGCTACTTCTTTGACTGATCTCTGACTGTGGGAGCCCCCAGAGCCTGTATTTGAAATGTTTTTCTTTTAAGAGGTTATTCCTGTACATCTGCAGGTATCCATGGGACATTGGTTTCTCTGAAAAATTTATCCCATCAGATGTCAGCTGAATTGAAGAGTTCCAGGTTTAAATGTTACTCCTTGTTTTGGTCCAAGGCTTCAAATACCCAAAGGAATACTGCTTTGGCTATCTACTGTAAAGGGAATGCTCTTTTCTGGTTCCAAGGTTCAGACCCTAGGTACTAATTCTTGTCTATAATCTTCTGGTTAACCATCATCTGGGGGTCTTAGTTTTAATTGTCTTTTTTGGTTTGTTTTTAACCACTGCAAATTGAACATAAGGAGTCATAGACTGACACATGCCACTGAAGTGCTCTACCACTGAACTATATGGCTCTCTATTTTGAGACAGGGCCTCACTGAGTTGCCCAGGATGATGTTGAACTTACTCTGTAATCAGACATGCCTTGAAATTATGGTGTCTTTGCCTCCTAAGTAGCTGGTAGTGTAGACCTGTGCTCCCATGCCTGACTTTCTATTTTTTCATATCTGTATGTTCTGCATGATTCTTTTGCAAATCTCTTTTATCCTTCCAAACTTCTGTTTTTGGTTTTTCGAGACAGGGTTTCTCTGTATTGCTTTGGAGTCTGTCCTGGAACTCCCTCTAGAGACCAGGCTGGCCTTGAACTCATAGAGATCTGCCTGCCTCTGCCTCCCAAATGCTGGGATTCAAGGCGTGAACCACCAACACCTAGCTCAAACTTCCATTTTTTAATATATGAAAATATTTTCAAGTATGTTTCCTTCCCTTTCTTTCTGTATGCCTTCAAAATATATTACAATAGTTGTCTACCTGTTGCTATGCTCAGGGTATGATTTATGAAATATAAGGTTGGTTAGGTGATTAGAAATAGGCTGCAGAGGATTGATTGAGAATGGCCCCCATAGGCTCATATGTTTGAATATTTAGTCTTCAGTTGGTGGAACTGTTTGGAAAGAATTGGGTAATATGGTCTTGTTAGAAGAGAGGTGTGTCACTGAGTATGGGCTTTGGGGTTTCAGGAGACTCACACCATATTCCCATTGTGGTTCTCTGCTTCCTACTTGTGAATTAAATTGGTAGCTTTTGGCTTTTCCTGCTGCCATGCCTTTGCTCCATCATCATGGACTCTAACCCCATGAAACTCTAAAGCCAATTAAATACTTTCTTTCATACCTTGGCTATGTATTTTGTAACAGCAATAGAAAAGTAACAAAGACAAGGAACTTTTAAGACAAGTGTCAAGAGGTTGCAGGTAGAAGATATGACAGTTGTTCAGTAGATTGATGTAATCAAAGTTGTATTCTTTAAAATATTCACTCTGGGTTCTATGATTTAGAGAAATGTAACTTCCTGTCTTCATAATCTTAAAGAGTCCTCAATGCCTTAAAGTTCCAAATTCCATTGATTCATGTGTATGTTCTCATGATCAGTGTCTTTGAAATTGGGATGAACCTTGATGTTTTCATGATGTGGCTGTCACTACATGTCTATGGGTGAACTGAGGAAGACATTCTCTTGGATCTCTTGGGAGCATCAAGAATGAAGATTCGTAGAATCAGTAAAATGGTCTCAGAGTCATTGAAACTTTGTGTTTGGTGTTCTTATGAAAGACCACAGTGCATTTTCCCATTCAGTCTCTGCTCTCTCTCTCTCTCTCTCTCTCTCTCTCTCTCTCTCTCTCTCTCTCTCTCTCTCTCTCTCTCTCTCTCTCTCTCTCTCTCTCTCTCTTCTTTCTCTCTCTCTCTCTCTCCTTCTTTCTCTTTCTCTCTCTCTTCTTTTTCGAGACAGGGTTTCATTGTTGTAACAGCCCTGGCTATCCTGGAATTAGCTCTGTAGACCAAGCTGACCTCAAACTCACTGAGATCTGCCCGCCTCTGCCTCCCAAGTGCTAGGATTAAGGCGTGTGCCACCACCGCCTGACATCTTCCCATTTTCTTTCTTTTTTAAAAAGATTTTAAATTTTATTTTATGTATGGGAGTGCTCTATCTGTATGTACACCTGCACAGCAGAATAGGGCATCGGATCTCACTGCAGATGGCTGTGAGCTACCAAGTGGTTGCTGGCCATTGAACTCAGAGCCTCTGGAAGAGCCAGTGCTCTTAACCTCTCATCCATCTCTCCAGCCCCCATCTTCGTGTTTTCTATGAATGCTAAAACATTTCCTGTCTTTCTTTTTTGTTTTGTTTTCTTTTATTTTTTGTTGATTAAGTTTTCCATTTGAAATGTTCATCTCTCTCTATATATATTATATATACATATATATTGCATTCTAATTATTCTCACACCACTATCTCACCTCCTTCCCACCTCTATCATTCTCACCTCCTCTTAACAAGCCCACTTCCCACATTCATGTATTTTTGTTTTATGATTCTCTGAGTTTAACCAGTGTAATTTGTGTGGCCATGGGTTTAGAACTATCCATTGGAGTCTGGTGGGCTTGGTGTTGAGTACACAACAATGACTGTCTCTGCCTACCCCTCTGCTCCTGTCCAGGCAATAGTACCCAGTAGTTCAGCTGGAAGGGTTAAGGTCCCATTTGAGACAGCATCTCCTTAGGTACCACCACCCCTGGCCCTTTCCTATCATCCTGTAAACGGAAGTTTCTGTCCCAAACAGTCCCACAGTTGTTTAGTCCCAAATAGAAACACAGAGACTTATGTTATAAACTCTTTGGCCATTGACTCAGGCTTCTTATTGGCTAGCTCTCTTTTAATTATTAACCCATTACTATTAATCTGTGTATCTCCATGTGGTCTTTACTTGCCGGTGATGCCCATGTCTCTTGTTTCCTTGGCAGCTACATGACATTCCCCTGACTCTGCCTACTACCTTTCTCTGTCCCTGTTTGGATTTCCCACATGGCTAAATCCTGCCTGTCCATTGACTAAAACAGTTTTATTCATCAACCGATAAGAGAAACATATATTCACAGCATAAAGAAGGATACCCCCCATCAAATCCCTAAAAGTCTATCACCTCTCTTTGGAATCTGTCCTAATATCTCACTTTGCATTTCCATATGATTTAATCCATGTATGCTGCTTGATATTTTTGTAAATTTATTTGCACGTATGCCTTATTCCATTTTCTAGTCTGTAATTTTTTATTCACATGTACTCTCATAATTAAATATTGGGGGCAGGTAGTGCTTCTGTTTCTGCAATGCACTAAATAAACTTGGTTTCTTTCTGAAAATAACATTTGGGTAATAATAATTTGTACAGCAGGTACTAGAAGAGTTCTTCTCTTCTATTTCCAAAGTGGTGCTGGCTGTACTTTTTCTGCCCTCCAGACTGAAATGGACTGAAAAAATCTGTTGTCATCTACTTATTCTTGGAGTTAAGCATTGCCATCCCTACTCCTCTCTCCCCTCTGTAAGCCCTCCCTCTGAGCACCCAGTGCAATGCTAGAGAGGAAAAACTACCCCTATTTCCCTTGCTCAATATGGCTGTCTTCATCTTTACATAATCTAGTATAAGATTAGTACTCACAGAATTTTGTGTTCAGTTTATATTACATTTTACATTACAATGTAAAGTATAGTGTATGTGTCTTCATGCCATTACGTGTTCTTTTTTTTGAAGATAATTTATGTTTATTACCATGAATGTATAGTACAATGTCAGCGTATATGTGTGTGTCAATAATCTACCAATTTGATAAACAGTATGGCATTTTGCATTACATTTTATCTTTTCAATACAGATATTTGAATAACAATTGTTTCAAAAAAACCTTGAGAACATAGAAGTAAAGGAGATAAATGCCTAGAAATATTTGCTAATGAAGAAATAAACAACTAACACAGATACACACTATTCTATAAACAATTAATCCTTTCAACAGTAACATAAACTCAAGTATTATATTTGTTTACTGACAGATTCTATCAAAGAATTGAATATTAATACCATAATACCTCAGTTACATAAAATAGGAAGTGAAAGAATACAAACAAACTTATTAAAAATAATCATCATTACTCCAAGAGCAAAACCAGATAAAAATGCAACAACAGCAGCAACAAATTTTGTTCAAGTTTCCCAAGAGGTCAGAGATAGTTATGAAGCTTCTCAATCATTATGTGTTCTTTATGATTACCTTTCTTATTATTTATATGATAATCCATAGAGTTTTGATTTATATTTTAAAAAATAGTTGTACACTTAAGTTTGTATAGTATTTACTATTTTTAAAAACATACTTTATTTTATCTTATATGTATGGGTATTTTTGCCTGCATGTATGTAAGTGTACCATGTGCATTCAGGATCCACAGAAGTCAGGGAAGGGCATTGGATTCTCTGAAACCAGAGTGATAATGGTAGTGAGATGGTAGTGATAATGTGGGAGCAGAAAACCAAACCCAGACCTCTGGAAGAGCAGAAAGTGCTCCTAACTGCTGAGCCATCTCACCAGCCCTATAGCTATTACATGTAATACTTTTTCATATACTGCAGAGATAAAAATAAGTAGTAATGCATATGTTTAAAAACGTATTCTTTAAGATAAATTACCAGGAGCATTTGGTTAATAAGCTAAAGATTATACTCACCTTATAAACTGTTGGTTTGTATGTGATTTATGTGACTAAATATGTTCCTGTGTATATGCACAAGTGTATGTGGAGGACAGGCATTAATGTCAAGTGTCTTCCTTCCTTAACCTCAATCTCTCAATTTTTAAGAGTGTCTCTTACTGAAACCAGAGGGCTTTGATTTAGCTAGGCTGACTGGCCAGTGAGCTCCATGGATCTGCTTTCCCTTTACCCCCAGTATTGGGACACAGAAACATGTTGTTAATGCATGAACACTGTGTATTAGCTCTCATTCCTGTACAGAAAACAGTTTCCTGTTTGAGACATATCTCCAGCCTCCTTTTACTTCTACTTTTCCCTCCAATTTTATGGTGCTGGGAATAGAATCCAGGGCCTTGTGCAAGTTAAGCAAACTCTGTTCCATTGACCTTCATCCCTAACCTTGTACTGCTGCTTCCTGCAGTGAATGTCTGTCCAAAGTTGTTATTTGACATTTGAAATAGTCTTCATCACCAATCCCACATGAACTATAACTAGTGTCCACCAATCTAGACAATCTATTCCTTTGCCAGACTTAAGCTAGTCAGCATGTGGTGATCACAAAAACTGAATCGGTGATACCTCAGTTAGTTGGAGCCTGGCACTTCTTTTCCATGGTGATAGAAAGCAGCATGATCATTTTTCCCCTAGTATGTACAAGAGGAAATAGATAGCCTTGTTGCTTTGGTAACCATTTTACAATAATGAGGGATGGAGCCTGAAGATGAATCCAATATGAATGGCAGAAAGAGCTGAACATATCACATAGAAACAGAGCTACAGACTTGCTTACACTGTGCTCTGAACCCTCTTTATCCAGGAATCCTTATTTACATTATCCAAAAAAATCCCTTTTGTTTAAGACAGGCAGTGGTGGCGCACACCTTTAATCCCAGTATTTGGTAGGCAGAGGCAGGTGAATCTCTGTGGGTTTGAGATCAGCCTGGTCTACAAAGCAAGTTCCAGGATAGCCAGGACGACACTGAGAAATCCTGCTTAAAAAACAAAAAAAATCCCTTTTGCTTAACTCAATTTGAATTGGGCATTATGCTATAAAAAGACACGTGCTGTATTAGGCTTTTCATCACTGTGAAAAAAAAATACCCTAGAAGACAAACTTGAAAGGATAGAAGATTTATTTTGAGTTCACAGTTTCAGGGATTTCAGGCTATTGTCACTTAGTCCCATTGTTTCTGGGACCCTGATGGTACAGATCATCACTAAGGGGAGGTGGTCATGAAGGAATTTGCAGAGGAAAATTGCCTGCATGTGTGGAAGAGAGCTGGAAAGAATATTTCAAAGGAAGAGAAAGGAGAAGCTACCAATTTTACCAATTAGATTAACTTATAAAATGCCAGTAATGGAAAGGTTGGCATTGATATAAGAAAGGGAAGTCAAGAGCACAAAAATGCAGTTCAGAAACAAATAATTTCTAAGAATTAACTAAGGGGGGGGACGATGTAGCTCAGTTGGTAAAGGGTTATGTAAACAGTTTGAAGCCAAGATGGCTAGGCTCTATACAGGAAAAATCACAACTCAAGTGAGAAGCAATCTATTTTGGCTCATAGTTAAAGGGATATAGTCTATTAAAGCAGGGAGGTGAGGGCACAGGAGCATGAGACTGGTAGTTAGTTACATCGTATGTTAGCCAAGAAGCAGAGAGGGAACAGGACCCTCAGGTCTGCCCCTACGGTAAAATCACAACAGATGCTTTTGAATTCGATTAGATAAGAAATTCACCAGATTTGATGTTATAATTGAGGAATGATTTATTACAGTGGGAACTATAGTTTTATATATACTAATATATGCATGACTGCTTTGATGTAGGGATTTGTTCAAATAGTGGTTTTGATTTTTGTGGGATTAAATCAATACCAATTAACTTCATTGAAATTTAAGGATTCAAACTTTTAAAAATATATTTATTTTGCCATGTGGTGGTGGTGGTGCATGCCATTAATCTCAGCACTCAGGAGACAGAGGTAGGTGAATATCTGAGTTCCAGGACAGCTATGACTACACAAAGAAGCCCTGGCTTGAAAAACCAAAAAAAATGTTTTATGTGTATGAGTGTTATGTCTGCATGTATGTATGTGCACATACACATGCCTGGTACCCATAGAAGCCATAATAACTCCCTGGAACTAAAGTTGCAGATAATTGTAAGTTGGCATGTGAGTGATGGAAATCAAACCCAGGTCCTCTACAAGAGCAACAAGTACTCTTAAACATTGAATCACCTCTTCAGCTCCAGATTTAAACTTTTAAATACATACTCAGTATTTTATTTGATTTCCTATGGGAGTTATTGGCATGGAAGAATACAATATTCTGAATTGTAAAATTAAAGATGTGAGGGCTGAGTATGTACTTAGTTGGTAGAATGCTTACCTAGCATACATCTTCATTACCACATAAATTGGGTGCTATAACACATACACACACACACACACACACACACACACACACACACACACACACATACACAGAGGTGATAGAGACAGAAAGTTATCCTAGGTTTCATAGCAAGTTCAAGTCCAGTTTGGGATATGTGAGACCCTATTTCAAATAAATACATAAAATTTCATATGCAGTCATTTGTTCACTCAACAAATATATAATGAATGCCCCTGCTCTGTTGCTAGATACTGGGTATACAAAAAAGAACAAGACAGATGCAAAGTCTCACACTCCTGAAGCTCATAGTCTCAGCACAGGGTACGAGAACTGCAGTACTTGTGCCTAGGCTTTAGTGAATTCTACTGAGAAATGCCCGAAGATTGCTTGTCCATAACTCACTGTATTTTCTGCTTGTTTTATTCCAATCTGATTCTGACGTTGTGCCAAGGGTGGCTGGGAATAAGTTGTAATGCTGTCTGGTGGCTAATATACAGAATGTAGTGTGAACATGCAAATGTCATGGAAATATGCTTGCACTACACCTGGATTGCAGCTGTCCTCATGCTCTTTATTATGAGTGGAATGGGCCTCTTTAAAAAACTCATCTGGTTTTTAAAATTACGTTTATTTTTGTTTATAGAGGGGGTGGGAGGGAGTGTGTGCCACAGCACACGTGTGGGAGTCAGAAGACAACTTTTGAGAGTTGGTTCTCTTTTTCCACCATGTGGACTCTGGTGATTCAACTCAGATTGTTAGCCTTGCCAGTAGCACGTTTATCCACTGATCTATCTCATTGGCCCCTGAATGGGCCTCTTCTGTAGCCTTAAAAGACAAGTTCTATGATATTATGCTCACTGTGCCAGGCAATTTTGTGAAAGTTCTGTTTGGCTTATGGAATTTGCCAGGCAATTTTGTCAAAGTTCTATTTGGCTTATAGAATTTGCCAGACAATTCTGTGAAAGATCTATTTAGTTGGCTTATAGACCTTGCCAGACAATTTTGTGAAAGTTATATTTGGTTTATGGAATTTAGAAACTTTTTAAGACTTATTAATTTATTTTTTATATGTATGAAGGTTTTGGCTGCATGTATGTATGTGAACCACACGCACACCTACTGCCCACGGAAGTCAGAAGGCAGCAGATCCCCTATGACCGGAATTGCAGATGGTTGTGAGCTACCTTGTAAGTGCTGGGAACTGAACCTGAGTCCTTAGTAACAGCAGTCATTTCTCTTAACTGTTGAGCCATCTCTCCAGCCTCTAGCTTATGGAAAGTTTTAATGTGATCTTCTTGATATGTTTTCCCTAATGGACTTTGATATATCATTTGGTTCTTTTGTCTGATACTCTTTGCTGTTATTGTTATTTTGAGAAAAGTTCTTGGGATATAGCCCTAGATGGTCTAGAATTTACAACATGGACCTGACTAACTGTGAACTTTCAGTGATTCTCCTGTCTCTGCCTACTGAGTGTACTGGAATTACAGGCATACACAAAGCAACCTGCAGACTTCATTTGATCTTTCACGGTGATGGAGACTATAAATGCAGTGCTCTACCCCTGGTCTACATCCCCAGAATTTGTGCTGATATTTTTGATTGGGTACATTTGTCTGCTTAGGAACTTAGTGGATGATAGGGAAGGGAGCTTAAAGCACAAAAATGCAAGTATTTAGAAGGTTGGTTTTGATGGCACACTTCATAATCCCAGCACTAGGGACATAGAGACAGTTAGATCTTTGTGAGTTCAAGTCCACCCTGGCCAATGTAGCCAGTTGCAAGCCAGTCAGGGCTACAGATTAAGAACTTGTCTCAAAAAAAAAAACACAACCCAAAAGCAAACTACACCCATTAAAAGATTTCACAGATTAGACTTGAAGACCGTTGGTATGTAGTAACGGTTGTTATTAGGAAGTTTGGTCGAGGAGTTCAAAGAAGTACAAAGTAAGGTAAATGAGGATTTTTAAAATAAACCTACAGGTCACTGATGAAGTTTGGACTGAGCCAAAAAATTAATTAGGGCATAGTCAGTGATCTGAAAGAATTCCTTTTGGCGTGGCTCTAAGCTGAGAGTTTGGATTTCTCACAAACAACAGTTGTGGTAGAACAGCTGTTACTTTACATCTGAGAATCTCTACAGAGCAAACCCTGTGCCCCAGCGCTGGCTATTTTTCATTAGCAAAGCTGGACTTTCTGGAAGAGCAAGCAATCACTGGTGCTGGTACAGAGAAGGGTATTGAGCCTTGATGGTAAATGCTTTAAAGCAGCTCGCAAAAGGGCACTCTGTAGGGAGGAGGCTGTTTGAAGAGGCCATAGGAAGAGTCAAAGAAGGAGGGAAGAGGGGAGGACGTCAACAGCAAAACTGCCTGTGACAACAGGCTAAGCAAACAGATCCATGCAGAAAAGACCAAGCCACCACCTAGAGGAAGCTAGGCTTAGTAACATAAAATAATGGCTGTTAGTATATCAGCTGCCTCATTTAAGTGCCACAGCAGGTGCGTGGGTTAACTTCTTCTCCAGATAAGTAAGGCACAGAACTAAAACTAAGTTACCCAGCGTGTCAGTGGCAGAGCCAAAACTCAAGTCTAGAAGGTTTGAGGTTGCATTCACAATCTCAAACCGCTATTCTGCACCAGCTCCCCCAGCCCTTGTTTCTACTTATTGATTTACTTAGTTTTTTTTTATTTTTTTCGAGACAGTTTCTCTGTGTTACGTCTCTGGCTGTCTTGAAATTCACTCTGTAGACCAGGTTGGTGTCAAACTCAGAGATTTGCCTGCCTCTGCCTCCCAAGTGCTGGGATTAAAGGTGTGCACCACCACTGGCAGGCATACAAGCCACATGTGGACAGGAGTACAGTGCTCCATATTCTTTTTGGTTGTTGTTGCTACCATTATTCTGTCATTCTGTGTTTCATGTACAAATATGTGTATTGTGATGTACTTGGAATTCCTCCTTGAGCAGAGGCTAATTTTGCTCTTTTTTAAGTCTGTTCAGTAAAGGACAATTGTTATCTCTATGTTCCTGAGCTAATTTTCCAATTCAACCCTGATTACTAGGCAAGTGCATACTTTTGATGCTCTATGTATTTTACTTGTCAGCACCTATTAACCTTGCAGAAGCTCAGGGAGTGCAGGGGAAGATAACGTAGGATGATTTAATGAGCTTCTGCCTGTGAAGAAAGGACTTCTTTGGTTTAAATCATCAACCATTCCATGGTACCTTCTAGAATAGATGAGGTAAGATGGAAACATTGAATAAGAGTGTTCTAAAGGCTGGAGCACAAAGGCAAATAAATATACACAGTACAAAATGAAACTAGGTTTGGCAAATGCTTTCTTTTCAGAGGCCCAGCTCATTATAGATCCTTACCTATTTTCACTGAACACTATTATCTTCAAGAACCCACCACTGCCTAAGACAGGAAGTTTTGAATCCTTACATGGCTGAGTTCCAGGCAGCTAGACTTCAAGAATGACAATTGTTTGTTTCCTTGCTCATCTTTGTTTTATTTACCTGACTTTACAACCAAGTGGCTGATAATTTGGACTAACTCCTGGTTTCCAAAGAGACTCTGGTCATGCTTTGTCCATCATTGTGACATTTATCTGTAGCCATACTTTGAGAATAACGTAGAAAAATAACACAGTACCATAGTTGTGTAAAACACATATATGGGAAAGAAGAGGCTTTTGATCTTCCAGTAGTTTTTAGTTTCATTTCTTTTCACTTTCCGTTTTCTTTTTCTTTTTTTATTTGAGATAAGGCCTCATGTGTCCTAGGCTAGGTTCAATTTACTATGTAGCCAGAGATGACCTTGGGCTTCTGATCCTTCCAATTCTACTGCCTGAGCACTGAGATTACAATTATGTGCTAGTACACCCTGTTTATGTGGTGCTAGGGATCAAACCCATGGCTCAATGTATGCTAGGCAGGTACTCTGCCGACTCAATTACATCCAGAGCTCTGTCGTTTTCTAAAAGGCTTAGTTCCCATGCCTTTTCTTGGAATAGCATCCCTAGTTACAGACAGGCAAAAGCGCTAATTGAACCTGTATTTAGGATTATGCTACTAAATTGCCTTTAAGGCAAAGCGTTGCTGTGTTCAAGATCTATCTGCTTATTTTATTGGGATGTTTCTTCCTTGACTTCAAACTTTTTAAAGTTGTATCGGCTAGTGTGCTAATTTTAAAAATTACACTGTGTGTGTGTGTGTGTGGGTGTGGGTGTGGGTGGGTGTGGGTGTGGGTGTGTGGGTGTGGGTGTGTACAGGCACATGTGGCGATGTGGAGGTCAAAGGACAACTTTCAGAAATCAGTTCTCTCCTTCTACCAAATAGGATCTGGAGATTGAATTTAGGTTCTCAGGCAGGACGTGTTTTTACCTGCTAACCCACTTGAGCTAAAATTTTGATATATAAACTATGATTACTTAATTTCTGTCCTTTCGTTTTCTTTTGTTTTTCTTGTTTGGTTTTCCCTTCAGGTTTTGAAGCCATGACCATATTTGTTTTGTAGAACGAACCGGGTGTGTCCTATATTTTTCTCTGATTTCTTCTTTGAAGGTTTGAAATTACTTGTCCTGAGTTTTAGGGTCCTTGTGTTACAAGTTCCTCAATTATTAATTTATTCAGATTTTTGACTTGCGCATGAATGATATATTGTAAAATAAAGCATCAACTGCAGTGTATTTTAAAAATTTATTAGCATACAATTGTGAATAACATTTCCTTCCTATTAAAATTTTGTTTATACTGGCTGTTATATCTTCTTTCCCATTTCTAATTTTATGTGTGTTTTTCTTACATAGGTTTTCTGGAGTTTAATCTATTTTATTAGCCCTTTCAAACAACCAGGTCTGGAATTTATTTATTAATTCTACTGTTTTTACATCCTCCGGTTTATTTACTTTTGCTTTTATCTTTATTATTTCCTTTCTCCTCCTTCCCAGTGCAATATTTTGCTCTTTTCGAAAAACCGCTAAGCTCGATGTCGAGTTTGGCTTGCTGGCCTTAAATTTTATTGAGGAGAGTAAAGACTACGCCATTGCTCTACTTAGATATTGGAAGAAGTGGAAGGTAGTCCAAAGGCAGGCAGAATATGGCCTAGAATGTTCCTCCACAATAAGCCCCTGGAGACAGCATTTTTCCAGAGTGTTTCTCCACATAGGGGCAGTAGGGAGTCAGAAGAGCTCTGAAATGTGCGCGCATTTTAAGACAGGCCTCCTTTTGGAAGCTGCTGCTGCTGCTATGGCCTGGAATTCTTACTCCCTTGTGTTTGGTTTTTCTGAGGCTTGCTTTCCTTCCTGTTTGCCATAGTTTAGCAAATCCAACTACCCAGACTGTGATTTTAGCTAAGTTAAATTTGGCCCGAGTCCTTCCAGAGCTGAAACAGAAATTCGTGAATGTTTAACCCAAACTGGGATGTTGGTGTTGTCATTGTCACTACCGTTCCCTATTCTCATCAGACTCACAAGTTTGGGGATGTGGGGCACAGATCGTCTCATGGCCCCAGGAGGAGTTGACAGAGAGGGCTTGCATGCTGAAACTGTTTCTGAGCTGTGTGGGGAGGAAGAGGAGAGAGGGAAGAGGAGGGGGAATGGTAAAATATGAGGGTCGGCTGCAAAGAAAAGGACTCCCGGGAGAAGAGGAAGCAGATGCCTGCAAGATCCATGCTTCTCTCCCCACAAAGCCCTGCTTCTCAGCATTCCCTCTGGAAAATGTATTGCCCTCCACACTGGCTTTCTCGTAAATCAATAGGGGGCAGCAGTCCTGGTCCTCAGTGTAGGTACATTGGGTGAGACCCTTTGTGTTCTGACAGGCATCTCAGACTATCCTTCACTTCCTGACAGACCCTCCCCCACCTTTGAACTCCCTAGCCCCCCTGCCTGGAACATAACTTCTAACTTTTCTCATGGTTGGCCTTCTCATCTGCAGTTCTTACTATCTTTTCCACCACTTTGGTCTCTGATCAAATGAATTGTCCCTTCTTCAAGAAATCTTGTCTGACCACGTTTGCCTAACAAAGCAAAGCACTGCTCCTCCGGACTCCAAGGTAATTTGCTGTTCTTTTTGGAGTCTGTGTGCTGTGGAAGTGGAACCCAGGGTCTCATGCAACTACTACCCTACTACCGATCTATGGCCCCGACCCCATGAACTAGTCTTGATTTCATTTTCTTTTTTACATTAATTTTAAATTGTTTTTTTTCTATTTGTAAAAATTTGTTCACGTAGCTGAATGTGATTGAACTTACCTTTACTCCCAGCACTTAGGAGGCATAGGCAAGTAGCTCTTTGTGAATTTGAGGCCAGCCGGTCTGTACTGCCAGTTCAAGGACGACCAAGGCTACACAGAGACATCTAGTCTCAAAACAACACAGACACACACACACACACACACACAAAGACAATGAAAAAATTTGTGCATGGTGCATGGCTGTTGGTGGTGGATGCCCTTGTGGAGGTCGGGGGACAATTTGAGGTAATAGGTTCTGTCCTTCCTTCATGTGGGTCCCAGGGATTAAACTCAAGTCATTGGTCTTGATGGCCAGCACCTTTATGTATGGAACCAGCCCCTTATGATCTGATCTCATTTTCTCTTACTTTTTCCTTCATAGGAAATATGTGTTTTACTTATATGTCTCCTTTACTTAGATGTAAGCTATGTTAGTCTAGGGTTTTTTGTTTTTGTTGTTGTTGTTGTTTTTGGTTTTTTTTTTTTTTTTGGTCCTCTTCACTGCTTAATGCTCAAGTGCCTAAAACAGTGTTTAACACAGAGCGAATATTCAATAAAACTGTTTCGAAAGAATGAATGAATCAGCCGGTGGTGGCACACGCCTTTAATCCCAGTACTTGGGAGGCAGATGCAGGAGGAACTCTGTGAGTTTGAGGCCAGCCTGGTCTACAGAGTGAGTTCCAGGACAGCCTCCAAAACAATACAGAGAAACCCTGTCTCGAAAAACCAAAAAAAAAAAAAAAAAAAAAGACTGAGTGACTATGACAATCATTGTGGTGGGTGCTTTGGCACACCCTGACTGGAGAGTGAAATAGAAATACTGAATAAAGAACACAAGTTGCATACCCTGTGTCACTATAGATGCTGTCTTGATATTCCCACAGGACTTGTTTTAAACCCTAGCTCTACCATTCACGAGTTTCGTGTTAGTCTTCCTGAATCCCTGGTGCTGTGTATGGAGCATGCTGTAATTCTGAACTGTTTTGTTCCTGCCACTTGCCTTCTGCTGAGGCTGCTCTGATGCAGCCTAGAAGTATGTGCAGCAAGATTTGTTAAAAGGACACCAACTCAGATAGTTTAGGCCTGGCTGATGGAGCCAGAAAGTGTTTTTTCTAAATAGAATGCTGTCTTTTAGTTTTCTGTTCCAACTTACTAAACCAGGGAAGTTTAGGCGAATTAATTCAGACCTTTAAATGCTGATAAATGCAGAAGCACTTATTGCTAATACTTCAATCAAGTGTCAAGACAGAACTGATTAACAATTCAGAAACTTCTAGCTGATGGATGCTGTGTTCCTCATTCCTTCTAATGTAAGACATCATTTTAATTTTTTGTTTATTTGACCCCAGCTAATGCCATGTTGCTAATATTTTAAGGGAAAAAGTCCTAGTTTGCATGATGCCATTTTGTGTTAATTTGAGAGAAATGTATTTTTAATGCATTTGTCATGGTCTTGGCTTGCTTTCATAATTACGGGACTAATTAAACATATACTTGTAAGCAATCAGTGTCAGAGCTGAAAGGGATTGTAGGGATTACTCAGGTGAACCCTTCATTTTGCAGAGAAGAAACAGACCTCGCAATTTGCTTGAGGACATATGGCTTGAAGAAAGCAGTATTTACGAAGTTTGAGTATAACAGCGAGGCTGCTCGGTCTGCTCCCAATCAAGCCTGCACTTTTCTAGGCTCCTCATGTTCCCATTTCATTAATTTAACAAAGTGATTGAGTCGCTGTTCATACACTCACTCTGCTAGATACTGGATTTGCTCAGTGCACACGTATTCTCCCACAGGGTTGTCAGCTGGAAATCTAGGAGGAAAACGGACAGTTTTCGAAAGCATGGAGAGAAGTTCAGGCTATCGAGGGAGCACCTAGGAAGTGGCTGAGCCCAGAGTGGGTGGGATGAAACATGTGAGAGGGCAGTCATCAAAGACTTGTAGGAGGAAACATTGCTCTTCCATCAAAACCAGAAGACTGAATCAGGAGCTGCATGGGGGGGGGGTGGACACTCACGGCAGACTCGCGCCATGGACAAAGGCCAGGCGTGAAAGAGAACATGATATGGCCATAAAAAGGGAAAATACATACCACAGCATGGAGGAACTTTAAATACAGGATGTAAGATACAAAAGAACACAGAATATGACTCTGTTTGAAAATTGCAAGAAAATGGAAAATACATCAGTGGCTACCTGGAGCTAG
Source organism: Mesocricetus auratus (assembly GCF_017639785.1). Lineage (NCBI taxonomy): Eukaryota > Metazoa > Chordata > Mammalia > Rodentia > Cricetidae > Mesocricetus > Mesocricetus auratus. The sequence goes on along the minus strand of NW_024429188.1, from coordinate 101,291,439 downwards.
GGGGTGTGGAACTTCTTCCCGTATACTAAACACCATTGGATTGTGCAGTTAAAAAGAAAATATGGTGTAGTTTACAAACTGTAAGATAGAAGGGCCAGGAGAGGAAGGATTATGGTTACAGATAATACTACTACTAAAAGCCAACATTTATAGATTATTATTCTGACTAAATCAAATATTAACTTCATCTTCAAAATGACCTTACTAAGTAAGTATTGTAAGTATCACATTTTACTGGTAAGAAAACCCAGGCACAAAGAAGTTCATTACCAATAATCCATAGATCTGGGATTTAGAGGCCAGCCAGTCTCCTTTGACTCTATTACATTCTAGTCGGAAAGCAAGAGTTGATCCAAAGGCTTTTGGAGATCTTGTTAGAATTGTTTTTTTTTCCTTGAACATTTTTGAACTGTTTTAAACAGTACTGATGAGACCAGATTTGTATTGAAAAGGGTAAGTTATGGGATACACACGAGAGTAAGTGCGCACTGGAATCATGTGAGAGAAGGTGGAATGTAGTCAGTGAGAGAATTGAGTCATGAGAAACTTGTTCTTTTCCCTCTTTACACTGCTGTCACTACCTGATTTTCTACTTGAGCTCCTCTAGGCCTAAGTCACTCACTTTCTCAAGTCTTTGCTCAGCCCCAATTTAAGTATTGGACACTTACATCCGTTTCTTGATAATGCTGTATTTTGTTTTAAGGATTTTTTATTTTTTGCCTATGGTGACTAAATGGGGAAAAAAGACAATTTTAAAATCAGAGCAGATTGCTGGGTGGTGATGGTATATGTGTTTAATCCCAGCACTTGGGAGCCAGAGGCAAGCAGATCTCTATGAGTTTGAAGCCAGTCTGTCTACAAAGCTGATGGGGACAATCAGGACTACTCAGAGAAACCCTGTTTCAAAAAACCACATACACACACACACAAAACACAGAGCAGATGACTGATTTAACACTTCTATAAATCTGATAATAAATGTTCTCATTGTGACTATTTCATAGCTTGTACTTCATTAACTATTTTCTGCAAGTATTATATGACAGATTCAATAATTAAGCAAGTTTCTTTACCATCTGATGTCCTGTAGCCTTTAAGATGCTATTGTACAATGCAAATGCATCTTTTGGGTGACTGAGTATTGGGTAAATCAAACTGACTTGACCATGGAGCCCTTTCACTGGGAAGCATGTATGGGAACATTTCTCCACAGAAAACACTGGTGACATGTACCTGTGTTCAGAGTTTCTAGCACACAGTTCAGAAGGTTCTAACACAGTTAAGCCCTCTCACTTCTATGTTCATTCCTGTGCCTTCACCACCTGTTCAAATCCTACACAGCCTTCCTCTTCCAAACTTTCTCGTGTGGAGGTTCACACAGGAATGAACTGGAGGATGAAAGCCCAGCTAGGAAGGCATTACACAAATCCAACCATCCATCCATCCATCCATTCACCCAGGGATTTATTGAATGGCTACTATGTACTAGATTCTGTGCAAAGTACTGGTAGGACATCAATGAACTTAACAGCAAAAATGTGCATGGTCAGCAATGATTGTCAGACAATAAACAAATAAACAATAAGGTAGTGCAAAGTGATTTTGGCTAAGGGTGGTAGACAACTTGCCAAACATGCATAAAACCCTGAATTCAAATCTCAGTTATGGTGGTATATGCCTATAATCTCAGAACTTGGGAGATGGAGAAAGGAGGATCAGGAGATTGAGGCCATCTGTAGCTACATAACAAATTTGAGGCCAGTGGAGCTACATAAGACCTTATCATTAATAAAAAACTCTTAAACTAAGTAAGGTGGAGGAAGGAATTGAATAACTAACCACCAGAAAAAGATTTAAGAATACGAAAGGAAACTTAAGTTTTAAAAGCTGAAGGAGAAACCAGGTGCAGAATTTTCTGTCACTGCCTGTTTTTTTAAATGTATTATTATTTATGTGTATGTGTGTCAGGGTGTGTATGCCATGTGTGTACAGTTGTTCTCATAGACCAGTAGAGGACGTCAAGATCCTCCAAAACTAGATTTATAGGCTGTAGTGAACCATCTGATACGGGTACTGAGAATCAAACCCTAGTCCTGTGCCAGAGCATCTGATACGGGTACTGAGAATCAAACCCTAGTCCTGTGCCAGAGCATCTGATACGGGTACTGAGAATCAAACCCTAGTCCTGTGCCAGAGCATCTGGTACGGGTACTGAGAATCAAACCCTAGTCCTGTGCCAGAGCATCTGATACGGGTACTGAGAATCAAACCCTAGTCCTGTGCCAGAGCATCTGATACGGGTACTGAGAATCAAACCCTAGTCCTGTGCAAGAGCATCTCTGCAGCCCCATCAGCTTTAAAAAAAGGATTACGTGTATTTATGTAGTGTGTGTGTGTGTGTGTGCGTGCGTGCGTGTGTGTTCATGTGCACACACAGGTTCATGTTCATGTGCACACGGATTGTTCGTGTGACACAGAGCATACAGAAAGGTCAGAGGACAACTTCTGGGACATAGCTCTCCCTTCGATCATGTGGAGCCCAGGGATGAACTCAGGTCATCAGACTTAGTGGTAAGCACCTTTACTTGCCAACCCAACTCCCCAACCCATCACCAGATCTTTCTGTTTGCACTTAAAGAAAATTCCTCAGAGAAGTTTTGGACAGCTGTTTCTCTGCATATTTATAAGCCTGATCAAATTTCTTCTACTGTATTCCCTGGGTGAGGATACCAGGAGAAAGGAAGATTATTCTGACATGTATAAGAGAGGTAGTTTGAGATCCTAAAAATGACACATGGTGAATAATAATATCTTGTCTAGTTTTTTCCAAAATGTAGTCTCATCTGTGATTTGATTTATTGTCCCCATTACATAGAAAAGGAAATTGAGGCTCAGAGGCTGACTTGCTGAAGATTGCATCTTTGCTTAATGGTTGGGCTGGGACTTGAATTCGAGTCTTTAGCCAGCAGAACATCTACAAATTGCCACGTAATTGCTGTGTTTTTGATTTTTATGCTCATGAACATGTCTGGATTATTCTTGTGTGGGGATATAGGGGAGAGAAAAACAGACAAGAGGAGGTTGGGGTAATGATTAACTCTCCTTAGGGGAAAATGGGCCCTGTTAATGTTTTTGGATTGAATGAAAGAGTTTTCAGGGCAAGGGCCAAGTAGTGATTAGATCTTTTTCCTTCCAACTAATCCCCATTCAAGGCTGCATAAATTGAAATCCGGAGGGGGAGGAACTGTGAAGCAACAAACCCTATCTCTCTCCAAACTAGTCAGACTCTCTGAATTACAGAATGCGGATGGCACTTCTGAGAAGGTTTGCATCTTCAGTTTAAGCAGATGTAGCGATGGTGAAGTAGGCTCAAAGGAGTTGGTGAAAAAAAAGTGACCCAAAAAAGGTGCACCCCAAATGTTGCAGGCACAGTAATGGTCCTGTTTGCAACCTGCTTTCCTCCTCGCTTCTGGTCACTCTTTGATTATCCCTTCATCTCAAGCAATCCTGAAATGCTTATGCCATTTCATGCCTTCCACCTTTCTGTGACATTTCTCACCACCACAGCAAGTAGCACTCTGTCCACTCCACTCAGAATGCCTAATTTGCACATATCCATAAGAATCTATGGAGCTCTTACTTGGTATCTGAAGCAAAGTTAAATCTTTTAAATGTGGTACCTCTTTTAATCCTTGATTCGATGTTCTGAGGTAGCTACTGTTACCCTCATTTTGCACATTCAGGCAAGAGGACTCGGTATTTGAATCAAATGTTTCTGATTCTAGAGTGCGGCCAGTAATGTTTGTTTGGGTGCTCTGAGAATACGAACTCAAGATGGGATTTAATATAGGATCACCAGCGTGAAAGAAAATGGAGAGGAAGCATGAGAGGACCCTGGGATAGAAATCTGACTCTGGGAAGCAGAAAGAGTGTTTGGGTGAGACCATGTTCGACTGTCGTGCAGTCTCAGAAACGTTTGGGAAAGCCAAGACCTTGGTCCAGAGTCCGAATCTCCTCACAGCAGGCCTGCCTTAGTTCCCTGCTGGGTTCAATCATTGGCTAGAAGGTGTACTCAGTGCAGCCTTATGCAAACACAGGAAATGTGCTCCTGAAATCAGCGAGGAGAGGCCAAAAGATGCTGCCAGACACCCTGCTATGCACAGGACAATCCCCGCATCCCAGAAAAATGGGGCCCCCAAATCTAAACTGCTGAGGTCCAGGCACCCTGCTGCAGTTGGAGGCCTACAAGGTGCATTCTCACAGCTGCTTCAGTTTCTTCCTTCTTCTTAGTTCCTTCTGCCAGGAAACCTCCCCTGTTCCCAGCTTCTCTCCCCTATACCCTTCCATTAGAGGCCTCTCCTCTCCTGCAGTCCATTATAGCACTTACCATACTGCATTACTAGCGTATGTGGACTTGCCTATGTACCTGTATTGATTTTGAGAAACTTGAAGATGGAAGCTATGTCTGACTTTTTTGTAACACTTGCACCTGTCTCAGAAACTGGAACTTAATGTTGATAAAATGAACGAAGGTGAAAGGAGACTCGTGAGGAAATTTTGTAACCAGTGTAAGTGGATGCCAGGCTATTGCCTACCTCCTTGAGAATTATCTGCCATAGGGTTTTTCCATACCCTATGCTTAACATCTATCTGCAGAGTAAATTCCTTCCTGGATATTTATACTTGGAAGCCCCTTAGTGGCTCCGATTCAACATGCCCATGCTTATTCAACATGTCTTCCCCGAATCTGATTCTCTTTTTGTGGTCTTGTGTCTGTGAATGATAATATAATTTATCATATAGTTGAAAGTAAAAACAATCAGATATCGTGTGCTTCCTTTCCTTCCAATGTCTATGAACCACTAACACCAAAAGATTGGTCTTATCCTAATACCTTCCAAGCTTTCTTCCTTGGCCATGTTCCCATGGCCATCGACCTAACACTAGCTCCCATCACTTCTAGGTAAATGAAAGAGTCTCCTACACTGACATCCTGTTTCTAACCTTGCCACACAGTCCTTTCAGATTTGCACTCTGACTGCTGCCATTGTGAAATTCCTCACATACATCCAAGGATATTAGCCTCTGACTTGAAATCGTTCAAGGATTTCTGGTGATCCCCTTGATAAAGTCCAAACTTCTTATCAGCGTATGCATGACTTTCAAAGCCTGGACCTTGCTTGCCTTTCCAATCTCATTTCCCTTCACTTACACATACCTTTGACTCTAAGTATTTCTCAACTGGAATTGGTGCCCCCCCACCCCCGCCTGCCTCTGGAAAATGTCTGGCAATGTCTGCAGACATTTTGGATTGCCACACCTCTGGAGAGGAAACTCTACTGACATTTGTTGAGTAGAATTCATGGATACTGCTACAAAGTACACTACAATATAGCCTCTGACAACAAATTATTATCCAGACTTAAAATGCCAGCAATATCTGCATCAACTGTCTAATAGTTCTTGAAAGCCTTATGTTAGTTTTACCTGTCTGTGTCTAAAATATGCTTGGAATGCCTTTCTCCTCCTTTTTTTTAGTTCATCTGGCTGACTCCCAGTTGCCCTTTAAAGCTCTATTGAATTCTTACCTCTACTGGGAAACTTTCCATGAAACTCTTGTCTAAATTAGATGTCCCTACGTGGCGTACAGGATTTCTGCTCTCATATCACTTATTGGATAGCATTGCAATTATTTTGTTGTGTGTTTCTTGTAGAGCCTGGTCTCATGAACATCAGAGACACTGAATTCTGCATTGTGTTCCTTGTACTTGACACATGGTACCTGCTTCGTAAATATTCATTACATATCCCACTCCTTTGACCCAAAGGGGAGTAAAAGTTGCTTACCATTACTCTTACTTTGGATCTTTCTTTAGGGAGGCCCATGAACTGGTTTTGCAATGTTGGTCCACTCAATGAATCTGAAGTTGATCTACAATATTTTATTGGCTATCTACTATGTTCCACGCATTAAGCTGGACAACAAGAAATCAGCACTGAATAAGCAGGTATAGCCTCTGTCTCAAAGAACTTAGAAGAGTAGCAAGTTCTACTCACTGCACTGAAATTGAGTTAGTATAAGTAGCTCATCTTGGGATCTCAGTTAAGAGTCTGGAAAGAAAACCTATTAGAAAGTTAGATTGCTCCCTTGTCTGATTTGACTTGCTTGCAGTAAATTGACCAGCTTGCAGATCCTTGGTGTTACAGGCATGTCTTCCCACTGACTAATACAAGATGGCTTAAGTGTCTCTGTTTCTGGCCTCTACTCTCCAGCCACAAGACTCTAACTGAAAGTTAGAAAGAAAACTACTGATCTAATAAGCATCAAACTAAGTGACCACTGAATTCCTTAATTGACTTCGTATAAATAAAAGAAAATCGGATTCCCTACTTCAACAGTTGCCCCACAACTCCAGAGCTGGGGCAGCAGTTGAATGAAAAGCTCACTACTGCAGAGTCAACATTTACAGACACAGTTAACATTAACTACGTGTCAAGCAAAGCTTGAATCCAAGATTCTCTGAAATTCCAAATGCAAATGGGTAAATCTCTGCATTTTCTAAAGGTGAGCCAATATTATTTATACAACTTATCCAAGTAGCTTTAGATAGAATCAATACCAGGAAAAGGCTTATTTTGACCATAATTGTAACAATGCTACAGGACAGATAAATTATTACACTATAATTCAGAGAGATAATGGAAGAGTGTTCTTCAGATGCCCAGAGAAATTTGCAACTAAGATAACCTTAGGAATTAATGTAGACTCTTTCGGTAGCAGAGGATTCCATTCACTTCTTTTCATCTATTCATTTCATTGAGCGTCTACTGTGCACCAGTTATGTAGGTTTTAGAGGTCCAGCAGTAGAGCAGGTTCGCTGAGGCAAGGACCCAATCTAATGGAAATACCCAGTGGAGATGAAGCAGTCTTGGGTGAACACATAGTAAACAAAGGTAAATGGCTTTTCATAGGTGCAAGAGTGTCTACTGCACTTGCATTCTGTTCTCCGAGGACGGTCTAACGAGTAGAGATGTGAGGCTTCTTTACAAATTCTGTAACTTTGATAGAGGTGTGTAATAGATGAATATAGCAAATCATTGAAGAAACCACTCTGACCCTTAGGTGCTGTTTGAGTTTTCCCCTAAATACCTATTTTTGCCTTTCAGGATTTTAAGGCTATAAATAGAGCCATTCTGGCTCATGGGGTCCATAATTAAGCTCCTCTGTTTGCATGTTCAGATCTTGAGGGTGCCCCTTGGGCTTTTGGAGAGCATTTAGCCCACTCAGCAGCCTCTGTAACAGAAGCCAAAGTGGCAGCAGGAGTGCATTCCATAAAAGCAGCTCTATTCCTAGAGCTCATAATTAGAATGTGTTAACTACATCCTCTTTGCATCTGGTACACAGCCATTCAAGGGTGACAGAGGAGGAATGGAAATGGGATCCATAAAAATGGTCTTCTATCTGTAAAGGTGAGAAGTTGGTTTTGCTTCTCTTTGGTCCACTGGAAATCAGAATATTTTCTGCCTAGATATTAGATAGCTATGATAACTGAGATAATCTCAGAGTAAGGCATTACATTGTAAAATATTAACCACAGTTCCTGGTATAACTTGAGAGTTCATACAGGACAGCTATCATCATCGTCATCATTATGTTAGTAACTTTGTCTTGGAGTGTGAGGTATTATAACCAAGGGTTCAAGGGGTCAGGTGTGTAATCTGGCTGTATAACTAATTAGTCATAGGCTTTGGGGGACAGTCACTTATAGTTAAGACTTGGATGACTCACAGAATCATAACAAGGAGAAGGGGAGGAAGGAATCATGAGTAAAGCAAATTGGAGCTAAGATGGGACTAATTCTGCTGCATAGTTTTACTGGTTATTCAGATCCACTCTTCTCTGTGCTGTGACACTGGAGGCTGACCTTTATGGATTGTATTAATGAGCTCCCTTGCCTCCTGACTTCTGGTTGTATTTGGCACCAACTGTAGATGTGAGGGTGGGAGGGGAGTCAAGCTTGAGTGTTTATTTATTCCCCAGGCTGTCTAATGATAGGCTGGGTATTGGTAGCAGCTGTGCCCCTTGACTGAAGCCCACAGGTCTTTTAAAGCTACACTATTCGTCCTGTTTCTCTCCCTTGCCCTTCAAGCCGTAGAGCATAGTGACTCCCTGCTTAACCATCTCCAAAGTGTTACCTTATCTCTTGTGGTGTTCCTACATTTTACTTACATTTAAATAAATGAATCCTGTATGAAATCCTTTTCAGTTTGAGTGTGGCACAGTGCCTGGCACATGGTAAGTGCCAAGTGAAGATGATTGAAATGAATGAATTGCTCAGTTCAGATTAAGAGAGCTGAGTGACCCAAGTTACATAGGTGAAGTGGCATAAATTGGACCATCAGGAATTCTGGTAGATGGGGCAATGCTAGGGTAGTAGGATAACAGGCTCTGATCTTCAGAAAAAGGCTGACAAAATTGATCGGAGATGGTAACTAAAACTCTGACTAGTCACTGACTAGATTTCAAGGTATGGCCTGGGTAGAAATATTTTAGGCTGGACAAAAGCTAAAATGGAGATTTCGTTTTGATCATTGGAATTCTGAGTAGGAAAGAGTGTTTGTTAACCTGAGGTCTTGGATCTAATGAACAGGGATGAAGGGTTCTAATTTTAATTGACTGGCATAGTTTAAGAATTCTTAAGGATTCGTTTGTGTAATATTGTTATTTAGCCATTGATTCTGATTTTAACACATGCCAAATAGTCTTTAGGATCTAATTCAGTTTCCACTATCTTCCATATTTATGAAGAGAATGAATAGTGGTTAAAAACTGATTTTCTGTTTAGTTTTTGTTTTTTATTTGTTTATTTTTCATTGTTGCTTTTTGAGACAGGGTTCCTCTGTGTGCTGTCCTGGAACTTGCTCTGTAGAACAGGTTAGCCTTGCACTCAGAATATCTGTCTGATTCTGCTTCCTGTGTGCTGGGATTAAAGCTGTGCGCCACCACTGCCTGGTTAAGAGCTGCTGTTTTCAACATAAAACAATGACTAAATGTTCACAGTTGAGGTATTAGGAACAGGACCAATAGAATCAAATGTGTTATTATGAAAATCCTGACTTGATTTGGTTGTTGTATTGCACACCTGTAATCCCAGCACGTGGAAGACAGAAGCATGAGGATCAGGGAGCTCAAGGTCAACATTGACTACAGAGTTTGAGGCCAGTCTAAACTACAGGAGACTCTGTTTCAAAGAAAACAAAACAATGGAGTACCTGGGATGCAGCTTGTATGGGAAAGTGCATCCCCAGCAGGCATAAAGTACTGAGTTTGATCCCTAATACCACATAAACTAGTTGCGGTGGTCTACATGTGTAATCCAAGAACCTGGGAGGTGGAGGCACCAGGATCAGAAGTTCAAAGTCATCTTTGACTACAAAGTGTGTTCAAGGTCAGTCTTCACAAGATAAGAACTTGTTTCCAAACAAACAAAAACCAAAACCAAAAGTGGAACCATTCCTAGAAAAGAAGGAAGGAAGGGATTATGGAAGAAAGAAAGAAATCTAGATTTGACTAGTTTGGCCAAATCATAAACGTGCTTTTTAAAAAGGAAAGTGGTTAACACATCTTTCTTACCATGTTGATATGAGTGTTAAAATGAGATGATTTACATAAACTAAATGCATAGTAAACATATTTTAGTTTACTGCCTATATAGTACTTATCTTTCAGATTTACCATGGATCAATCTTCCTGGAGTGTGGTTATCCCTAGATAAACATATACAAGAAGTTTCCTAATCTGCAAAATTGAGGATATACACAAATGCCAACATCTGCGTGCCCCAACCACAGGCATTACCTCTCTCATCTCTGAGCTGGTCATTAGTGTTGCCCAGGGAGAACACTTATCTCTCCTCTGGGCTGTGCTAGCCTTTGGCCCATTCTTTTGCATCAGCATGTGTCTATTTCTCCTACTGGATGATGCACTACGTAGAGCAGAGCACCAATAATAAAGGGCTCAGAAATGCTTGTTGACATTTTTTCTTTCAATTGGCACATACCCTCCTAGGACCTCAGTGTCTTCTGAAGAATAAATTAGTCACTTTATTCAGGGTGTTAGAGCACCTGTGTTTCTCTTTTGGTCCCAGCCCTTATTCCTTCCATTCCTGGACACCTGCCTCCTGCTCTGAACAAGTGTTCAAAAGCAAATATGGCAGAAATAAATACCATTCAAACAGAGCCTACCCTGCAGGGAGCCCATAAAAGGAGAAGGTCCTTCTAAATTGGAGATCTGTTTATTTTGCAATTAACAAAAGGTCAGGAGGCCTGGCACAGAATCCAAGTGTGACTCTGCTGTATTAGCAAGAATTGTGAGGTCTGAAAGTTATTGCTAGGGATTTGGGATCTTTATTATAAATTCCAGGAAGCCAAGTTTTCTGGACAATATGTGAATTGTAGCAAAGTATTCTGCCATCCTTTGACCCAAAGTTAGTTCCGTTGTAGTGATATAACAAGGTCAATAGGTCATGGGAGTTCCACTGGGTTACCTTGAAATGACCCCCTTTGAGGATGTAACAGATTATTAATCAGGAGCCATATCAAGGAGCTATGGCTAGGGAGGAGCCAGCTTTCAACCTGTGATTTAGGAGCTGGGAATTTACAGTTCTCTTTCTTCTGCAGGGCTCTAAATTGGCTTGACATTTGTTTAGCTGTTGCTCCTTTGGCCACAGAGAATTATGGGATATCATCTATTCAAAGGGGGAAAAGCGTTATTGAGTACTTAACTGTGTGCAGGTTCTGAGCAAGGGGAATGAAGATGCAACAATGAATAAGACTGCCCTCAAGGCCCTTACAACCCAATGGTAGGTGCTGACCTGAGAGTGGAGAAATGAAATAAGCTGTTATGGGTGACACAAATCATGTGCACAGGACACAGAGGAATCTTGGAGGAGGCAGTTACCCGCAGTAGCCAGGGGAAAGGTTTTCATAATTAACATGACATATTTCGATTGTATAAATAAAAGAATTCGCTTGAGCAGGGAAAGCATTCTCTTCTAATTTATTCACACTTCCATTGGCCTAGCATCATGGCATCTGCATTTCCCATAGACTTCTTCTCCTACTTATATGGACTTGTATTTTGAATTTCTTTTTTTTTCTGGTCTTCATGGAAGGGTCAGATCTAAGTCTCCTGATAGATTATTTAAGGTAGTTGAAGAATAGAATCAAATTGTTTATTGTGACACTAGACAATAGCCAAGTTGTGGAAACAGCCTAGGTGGCCACTGTTGGGTGACTGGGTGAAGACAATGAAATTATGTCCTTTACAAGAAGAGGAATAGAACTGGAAATTATCTTGTTAGGGGAAATAAGGAAAACTCAGAAAGACACATATCACATTTTCTTTCATATGTGTAATCTAAATATTTCTTAAAAGACATGAAAAGTATAAAATAGAAAATGTCATCATGAAACCCATCACTTTTTTTGTTTTTGTTTTTTTGAGAGAAACCCATCACTTTTTACAATTAATATATACTAGTTAAAAACACAAACATCCATCTTAAATTCACTGAATTTTCCTTGGTAGTTGAGGGGTTTCTGCTTGTCTCTCCCCCAATATATATATTTGCTTGAACAATGAAACATATATGTTACTTACGATATGTGTATCATCCCAGAATGGAAACTTCTAACTAGGCTTTCTTTTTCCTCTTTTCAGTGCTGAGAACAGATTCCAGACATTTGTACATGGTATACAATTGCTCTTTAGCTAAGTTACATCTTCAGCCCTCTAACAAGCTTAGCTTGTAAAGCTTACTTCATGAGGCACATACAAGGTGGTAAGAAAATATTTGTCTCCAAAACTCAGTTCAGAACAGTTTCCTTTTGCCATCAAACTGCTTGAGACTCCTTTCCTTCTCCTTAGTTGTGATCCAGGCAAGCCACACAACCATTGCCTTGACACATCTCTATTTATGAGAATCAGAACCCCAGCAGCACATCTGTTCTGGCTTTTATTTCTGAGACTCTCAACATCTTTCTTGACAGCAAGAAACGATTCCTCTAATGATGAAAGCAAGAACAACTGTCACTTGGTGTGTTGCATATGCACTTGTACATACATGTATCTGTGTGTGTGTGTGTACATGAAGCTAGAGGCTTGCTCATAGCCACTAAACTTGCAGTCCTGGAACATTCTAAGTGCTGCATATATAATAGAATCCTTGGATGATGGGCTTCCATGGAGCTTTATGGCTGATTTGCTCTTTACTCAATTAGAAAAATTATACTGTCATTTAAATGTTCTCCTTCCATATATACCTCAAATAGCATGTCACTTACTTTTTTTGAGAATGTGGGATATAGTTTGATGACCTTGGAAAGTAATGCTGAAAAGTTTCACAACAACTAAAGAATGAATTATGAAGTGTAACCACCATGTTGTATATTATATCCCCACAAATTGTTCATCTCATCTCTGAACATTTTTATTCTTTGATTGTTGTCTTTCTATTTTTCTCCCTCTCAGTTCGAGAGTAATTATTATTCTACTATCTGCTTCTTGAAGTTGGACCATTTTAGATCACACACATAAGCAAGATTGTACAATATTTATCTTTTTATTTCACTTTGCACAATCTTTTCTAGGTTTATCTGTGCTGCTGCAAATGGAAGGGCTTTTCTTCTTTTTTTATAGCTAAATACTATTCCATTATCTACATAGACTTCACATTTTCTTATCTATTCACCCACTGATGACCACTTAATCATTTTCATATCTTGGCTGTTATGAGCAATGCTGCAGTGAGCACAGGGGAGTAGACACCTTTTTGAGATACTGATTTCATTTACAAGATATTTCCAAATTATCCCATTCTTGAGTATTTATGATGCAGGTTCAACAAATCATTGAAAGCAAATTAAATTTAACATTAGCTTAATAGTGATTGTCATGAAGCTAAAAGAGTTAGTCAAAGAAAAAAATAATAAAGTCATTGTACATTCTTCCAATGCAACTTCCTAGTGAGGGCCAAGGTAAATTATAAGTCCAGAGAAATTGTCACCTATTTATCCTAACAGTAAAAGATGTCAGAGAAAGAGGAGGGGAAAGGGGAAAGGATCCCCTTTTGTCTTTACCATTTGCTACTTAAACATTGACACCAGCAAACTCCCATCAACTTGGATTAATGGAGGGTGGGGGCGGGCATCCCACTATGAATTAATGACAGGTTGGAATTCTGGAATGTTTTAAAACATGCCCTTTTATTAGTTGAAGTCTATGTGTACCATAACTCACACTAACTGCTTACAGTGGTTCCCAAGAGAGATCCTTAGAGACTTGTTTTCATGAATAGATAAGACCCATTTGTTATTAGCAGTATCCACTGACTCATAAACAATGTGCTAAAATCCTTAGAAACGGTTCACTATGTTAAGACGAAAATGTATTTGTGATGTGGTTTAAAGAATTACAAAGAGATACCTCTCCAGAATCTTACACAGTAGGTGGTACCCTAGGGATTGAAGTATGACTACACAGGTAAGGCAAAGCAAAGGGAGTTCACCCAGCTGTCTGTAAGAAATGCATAAATGGCCAGGTATTATGGTGCACACCTTTAATCCCAGCACTCAGGAGGCAGAGGCAGGCAGATCTCCAGGTTCGAGGCCAGCTTGGTCTACTGAGTAAATTTCAGGATACCAAGGCCGCACAGTGAAACCCTGTCTCAAAAAAAAGTAAACAAAAACAAAGCAAAAAGAAAGAAAAAGAAAAAAGAAATGCATAAATTTAGAAATAGGAGAAATACCTCTGGTCCCACTCAGCCTTCTGGCTACAAGTATGGAGGACATCACCTACAGAGGCCAGATAGTGCTAATGTAGAGAATGGTTTTCCTTGATGCATTACTTTATGGATAGACCACTCCTCTAGCCTCTGTGGATTTACCCATCAATATCCTTTGACTCAAAAGCTGGGCAGATACAGGGAATCACCAGGAGGTAAGTTCAAGATATATTTGGTCTGCATAGTAGGTTCCATGTCAACTAGGACACATGATGAGACTGTGTCTCAAAAGATAAAATACTTGTGTGCATGGTGCATATATGTGTGTATCTCTCTAACTTCTTTCATTTGGGTATGGATGAAGGAAGTTTCTCTTGATTGTTTTGCCTGTCTCCTCTCTTCATCCATTGCTTTGTCTCTCATCTTGGAGCCCATGATAAGAAAAGGAAAATTAGGTAGAGAAGGACCTTGCCCCTTCCAGGATCAATTGCCTGTTTCTACATAAATGTGAAGGATCCTAGTCCTTGTGGCTGGAGAGTTAGTTAAGAGCACTTGTTGCTCTTGCAAAAGACCTGGCTTTGGTTCCCAGCACCCACATGGTGGTTCAAAGCCATCTGTAACTCCAATTCTTGAACTTCCTAGGCACCAGACAAGCATGCACTACACAGACATACATTCAGGCAGAGACACGTTCATGCAGAAATAAATCTTCATTAAAAAGCAGTCATATATCCAAAGCAAAAAAGGCCCTAGTCCTTCAAGACACAAAACAAAATTAAAATGTTGGAATACGTGGCTTCCAGTTATATCCACTGTCCTCTCCCTCCACCCCCAAACACATTGACCTTTGCTCTGTTGGGGAATGTCAATAGCCAGTCGACTCTCCAGATCTAGATGGAATGTTTGTGTTCTTGTCTTTATGGCCTTGACATGCCTGGCCACATGATGAAGGGTCTGTATTACAATGTAAACTCCAGCAAATGCTTTGTGCTTGCTCATCTTTGTGTAATTCTCACAAGAAAGTACTTAATAAGCATTTGAAATTTTAACAGCAACACAATACAAATTCGTCCTAACATTTTGGGAGGGTAGGCACAGCCCATTTGTATTAAGTACTGCTTTGGTGGTATAGTGGTGAGCATAGCTGCCTTTCAAGTGCAGGCACCAGAGTTTTGCAACCAATAGTTTAATCTTGCAAAAATGAAGCACTTTGTTATATTGTAATTCCCATTCTTTCTTCTTTCCAGACACTAATAAGCTCCATTTTACGCTTTCTATGAATTTGACTACTCTAGGTCCATCAGGGAAATGGAATCCTGTAGCGTTTGTTTTTTTGTGTGACTGGCTTATTTCATGCAGCATAATGTCCTCCAGGTCCATTAATGATATAGCAGACCTCAGAATATTCTTCAAAGTCTATTTATTCGTGTGTGTGTGTGTGTGTGTGTGTGTGTGTCCTTCGTGTCTGTGTGCACCGTCGCAGATATGTGAAGGTCAGAGAATGACTTGTAGAAATCAGTTCTCTCCTTCCACCATGGGTTCTGGGGCTCCACTTCAGGTCATCAGGGCTTGGAGACAAGTACCTTTCCCTCCTCAGGTACTCTGCTAGTCCCCAAATTTTCTTCATTTTAAAAAATGAGTAAATAATGCATTGCATGTAATTCAGTTTGCTTTTCTATTTATCTGCCAACAGACTGTTGGGATTCTTATACGTTGTGGCTTTTGTGAACAGCGATGTTAAAACATTGGCTTTAAAATACCTCTTCCACTTTCTGCCTTTAGTTCTCTTGACTATATGTACAGAGTGGAATTGCGGGCATTTTAATTCTGCTTTTAATGACTGAATGGCTTACAAAAGAGATTGAGAATAAGAAACAGACTCCCATTTCCCCAACTATCTAATGAGTACCTACCATGTGCTTAGTGCTTATATCTGATAGGACTTCAGACCCTGAATGTCCTGTTTACTTCTCAGTAGAATGTGACTTCTGCTGAGATGGAGACTTTGTCTTTGCTATGGGATTTCCAGAAGCTCCTAGAATAGTGTCTGGCATTCATTCATTCCCTTGTTTAGCAAATCATTATCGAGTACCTACTGAGAAACAGGTATAAACTGATCATGAAAGCGATCCAGGAAGTCAGTTAAGAAACCACTGTTTTCTGTCTGTTTGGTTCACAGACTGAGTTGACAAAAGGAAGCAATAAGGTCTTTCTCAATCATTGTGTGTCTTATCAGCTAAACATTGGTGGCCCCTTTGCTTGTAAAGGGCACAGGGGTAAATTTCGGCCTGGGAGGGATCAGGAGAGGCAGATGTTGTCTCTGAGGGTTCTTGGATAAAAAACTGCTCAGTAATACTGCAGTCATTTTTAATTAGGAGGGCAGAAAGCAGTGCCTGATTATCGAAAT
Source organism: Mesocricetus auratus (assembly GCF_017639785.1). Taxonomy (NCBI): domain Eukaryota; kingdom Metazoa; phylum Chordata; class Mammalia; order Rodentia; family Cricetidae; genus Mesocricetus; species Mesocricetus auratus. The sequence continues at coordinate 101,275,248 of NW_024429188.1, read as the reverse complement.
CAACTGCTTATCTTAACAGACTGCAATCAAATCTTGCCTGAAAACTTCTTTTTTAATTTTGCCTTTTCAATTATTTTTTTTTCTGCCTGAAACATCAGTGAGAAGGTAGGACAGGACACTGTTCCCAAGCAATGCTTTTAGATGAGAGGGACGAAAGAAAGGAACTTAAGTATTTTCCAGAACCCAGTTGATCTCAGTTCAGCAAGGCAGCATTATATTTACAGAGCTGTCTCGGAGCTCTCTGGGCTCCTTACACTTGCACATTCACTTAGCAACACTCACTTAAGTCACCTCTTTTAAACTACCATGAGATATGCTATTGAAGAAATTTGGCAGGCTAGGGGGCTGGCAAGGAACTCTCTAGGGTGCCTTCTAGTTAAACCCTCAAAGGCAATTTGCAGTCCCTTGCTGGTTCCCAATGTGCCATGTTTCTTCTGCCTTTTGCGAGCCCAGAGATTTGCTGTTTCTGCTTCAAAACCATCCCTACTTCTCCCACTTCTCAGGGCTCCTTTCACCTTGAGCCTAGCCTATGCAGCTATTCTCTTGCTGTCACCCCAAACAACATTGAGATCACAAAGGGATAAAGTCACAACTGTGGCAAACAGCTATACACTTCACAAAGTTCTTGTAATCAATGTCCTTGCTTTTCCTTGAAGGTACCCAGAAGCTCCCCCAACCCCCCAAGGTTTCCTGTTCTCTTTTATCTGTGAGGGTGGCACTCCTTGCTTATAGGATAAGGGCTACACTAATTAGCCTAGCATTCAAGGCCCTCTATAAGCAGACTAAGGTCTACCGCTCCATTATTATCTCCCACTCGTTTTCCAGTCTACACAAACTGTCTGCTCCCGTCAAATGGTCTACTAATTGTTCCTCCCCGAAAAAAACTATTTTCGTTCCTGTTTCCTGGTCTTTGTTCACATTAATTCCCTCAGGCTCTCTACCCTTTCTTTGGGGCTTGGAGTCTTACCTTTTGTGACCACCCCAAGCCCTTGGAGCAGAATTGCTCCCTTCCTCGGAATTCTAATAATCCTTCTAGTCTGCAACCACTTCTCTGGATTTAAAACATAAAGGTTCATGTGTGTGCATGTGTGCCTAAAGTCAGACAATTCTTTACATCTCTTACCTTTATACAGTGCCATGCACTCAGTAGGTATTCAGTAAACATTTATTTTTAATGATGTCATGTTCTTGAAGCCTGTTGTTTCTTTCTCTAGGTAATATTTACTAATGTGAATGAAGTGTTGCTGAGACTTGCTCATGTTTTTTAAAAAGATGAGCATGAGATGACTCAGTGGCAAGATCTTTTAGCATCTCGAAAATACTTGTACTATCCTAGCAACACACGTGTAACAAGGGGGAAGGAGCCAAAACGGGCTTAAGACGAAAGGAAAGAATTTCAAGATCTTAAGCAGGTCTCTCTCTTCTCTCTTTCTCCCTCTCTCTCTTTCTCTCTGTCTCTGTCTCTGTCACTCTCCCACCCTCCCTCTCTCTTCTCTCTTTCTCCCTCTCTCTCTTTCTCTCTGTCTCTGTCTCTGTCACTCTCCCACCCTCCCTCCCTTTCTCTCTTTCTCTCAGACTCTCTGTCTCTCCCCTCCCCCTCCTCTCGGTTGCCCACCCCTCCCCCTTCCTTCTTCTGTCAAGGTGATTAAACACCGGAATCTGCTACAGGGGGAGATTATTGAGAAAATTTGGAGAGGTAGACAATTTATTCATTCATTCAAAGGAAAACTGAGAAAGGGGGGAGGGAAAGTTTAAGTATGAGCGATTTGGCTTTGGTCCATATGAAACAGAGGAAAGTGGATAAATACATTCTCTCCCTTTCTTTGCACTTTTTGATTTCTCAACTCTCCCCTACCAGGACACCCACCAGCCTTGTGGTGGGTGGGGCTCCTTCAGTGTGTTAGAGAGCCATCAAGAGGGCCAGTAAAAAATTCTAAAAAGGTTGCAGATGTTTTTCCTTGTGAAGAAACCATTGGAGCAGTTACTGAGTGACTGCTTTTCTGTTAATGTGGATGGATCTTCAGCTGCAAGAAGACACAAACAGGCAGACAGCTTAGTTCAAAGGTACTTCACCCAAGGGATGCAGGCTTGAGGGGTTGGAAGGACCCGATAGCTCACTGGAAATAGAGGGAAAAAGACACAAGTGGAGTAAAAGAATAAAAAGAAGTAGCAACAGTCACGAAAGGGAAAACAAGTGTTAGGGACACAGCAACTATGCAAGAAGCAAGTGCATACATTTGTGATTTGTCATTTTTCTTAGAGAAAACTGTAGAAAATGTGGCATAAAATGCTTCAATTCCAAGATGGATGATGGTGGCACATATCGTTAATCCCAGCAGAGGCAGAGGCACACAGACCTCCAGTTTCAGAACCACTTAATATCAGACTGCTCATTTATAGAATAATTTTAGGAGCTAGGCTTGGTGGCATATACCTTGGGTACTAGCTACCCAGGAATTTGAGAGGTAGGGGAGTTGTTAAGGGGCCAGGTTTGCCTGGATTGCAACAGGAGTGCTTAAACTTCAGAATTTCAGGCCAGCCTGGGCTGTACACTGAACCTCTGTCTCTTAGAAAAAAAAATCAATTAAAAACTGTCTTCAAAAGAGTTGTATACATCTACAAGGAGGTCTCTGTATTTTCAACAAATGCTTCTGGGGACCCTTCTCATCAAGCTGGCTTGGAAAGTGCTTTTCTGTAATGTAGTATGACTTTTGCTTTTGCTACAGAAACAGCACAAAATAATTTTGCTTGTGGGACAATTCCTACAGAAGAAAGAAGGAAGGAGTAAAAACACGGAAACTTTGAATTTAAGGATGACTTATATCTCACTACCCAAATCATTTAAGATACCATAGTTAAAAAGCAAATCACTAAAATACGTTGGGTTCTCACTGTCTGCTTGTACATGTACATGTTTACTCATGTAACACAATGATCAGATGGGGTAGAAACTACTGTTGTTGCCTCCACTTTACAGATGATGGCGCTGATAGGCACATTAGTTAAGCTTGGAAAAGATAGATCTGAAGTCCAAGTCTAAACTCGGCTGTTGTTTCACTGTACTGCTCACAAACTCCGAACTAAACCAACAAACTAAGAAACAACGACAAAACAAAAAAGCACAGCTGAAGGAGGACATTGTGAGAAAGGGGAAGCAGAGAAAGCAAATGCTAAAGCTGGAATGAGCTCCCATTCCTTGTTTTCAAGTGGGCTTGCTTTTGCAGGGCACACACATTTAAATTGGAATGATGAGGAGATTAGCCCCAGTTCGAGAATGACATGCAAATTGGTGAAGCCATCTGCAATTTTTCTGTTAAAACAAATCTGTGAGAAAATATATGTGGAGTGCAGACTGAGGAATATAACAAGCATGAGGCCAAGGCTCTGCATTCTGTCCCCAGCATCACACTCACACACACTCACACACTCACTCTCTCTCTCACACACACACACTCACACACACTCACACACGCTCACACACACACTTTAAGAAAGGAGTCACAAATTTGTCTCAGCTTTCCACAGCAAAAGCAAAAAAGATAATATGTTGGATTCAGTGAACCATATGATAAAAGTAAAACCTCTTTTTAGACAAAGCAATAGTTTCTGGTAGAATTTGCTTAGACAGATGTCTCTTGTGGATCATTAAAATTGAAAAAATTTTCCCCTGATGGACTTTAATGTTTACTATTTTGTTTTAAAAATGGGAAAGCAAATGTTTCAAAAAGAAAATCACTTAAACTTGGATTATAATATTACTCCCCTGTACATATGTTTTGTAGTTTGCACTTTTAAAGCAACCATTTTTTAAAAGCCCTAGATTTTAGAGTTTCTGTCTTTTGAGCTCTTAAAGAAAAGAATGGCTGTCCCTGTGGCTTGGATGCCTGTAGGCAAGAACTGGCTTAAGGGGGCCCCTTCCAACTCTGGGACTGTGATTCTATACTTCTGAGCTGTGCAAACACTTCTACCTGGGGCAGCTTAAACTAGTCTTAAACCTAAAGACTTAGCCACAGCAAGGCCATGAATACTTCCATTGTAGGAATCCTTTCTGATAAAATAAATGTTTGAAAAACACACACATGCACAATAAAATGAAAGGTCCACAACATTTGGGATTAAGACACACCCAAGAAAGACATTCCCGGAAACAAAAGTTGCACTTAGTAAATGCTTGTCACTTGGGATGGAGAGTCATCACTTAGGCACCACTCATTTTAACTGGGAGCCTTTGCTGAAGTCCTTTGTGCCTCAGATGTCAAAGAAATCTTTTCTTTCTATTTTTTTCTTTTCCTTTTCAGAGCTGAGGACCGAACTCAGGGCCCCGCACTCGCTAGGCACTCAACTCAACCACTGAACTAAATCCCCAACCCCCAAAAGAAATCTTTTCTGGGGATCCATCAGCACCACCTCAGGAGCGGTGTCTTAAGCCTAATGTGAAAATTTAGGTGATTAACATGGTCTAATACCTTTATGAAAAAACGTTGGGACTACAAATAAAATTCTTTTTAGGAGGAGGACCCCTCACCCATTTTTCCCTTAAATCATTCCTTAGCAATGTAACCCAAGAAAAGAACGCTTCATTTTGGAAGTAGGGAGAAAGAAAGTAAACCGAGGAGGATATCACTGTGCAGTTTAAACTGATTGACCTCATCCAAAGAGACTTTCTTGGTGTATGCAGAGAAAGTGAAACCCATAAAATGCAAGCATCAAGTTAGTACTACTGTATACCTTTAGGAAATGTTAGGTGGAGACAGCTAGTACTTTTACCTGTTACATCCTGAATCTTTGATTTTGGGGTTGGTGTGGCGTGTCCAGGAAAAAGGCACATTAGAAGTTTCTTTAAGAAGGACTGTGCTGCTTGTTTGTACAAAGAGATGATGCTCCTGTCAACTCAAAGACTTCATCCTTAAGGCAGAAGGTGTCACTCTCTGGAGTGCTGCTCTAACAGGTTTTCCCCCTTTATAAACAGAGTCCAGCCACTTTGGCCTTATCTACTTCATTCGAAAATAGCTCATCAATTTAATAGCGTTCAGGTTGTTTATGCACATACAAGGCCCTTTGAAAAGAACCCTTTTCATGTCGCCAAACAGGCATTTTGAAATCAACTAATTGGATGGTTGTCTGAATTCAACTCGTTGTTTTAAAAATAACCAGTTGTTCCACTGAATTACATTTTTTTACCCCCAAGCCAATTGGTGTGTGTAGACAGAGTTTGAGTCAATCCAGATGGCTGGCTGCATTTTTGACTTGAACTGACTGGATGTTTTGTGGTCAGATATATACAGCTCTTGATAGCCACTGGGGAAATGGGGTAGAAGGGAAGGAAGGTGTAGGAAAGTTAGGAGAAATTATATCAACAAAAGTTTCCATCTTGAGTGCTGTGGATTGCAGACATTTTCTGCAATCAATCCTCTCTCCCCCTCAAAATATATGCATGCTTGCACATACACACAAACACACACACACACACACAAAGCACACATGCATGAATAGACACACGTATGCATGTGCACACACATAGTTAAGAAAACAGAAATAAAGTAATAACATCCCTCCCAGCTGGCTCTGCTCACGGCTGTGGGTCTTTTCTTTCTTTCTTTCTCTCCATGAATTTCTACACTGCTTGGGTGGCCTACGGAGGGATTCTGGCAACTGGGCTACATCGCTTTAGCTCCCTCTCAGGCTGACTTTTCCTTCCTGTGGGGAGTGCTCCTTGAGGGGCTCAGGCGGGAAGAAGAGGGCTGCAGTCAGACCTGTACCCCTTAATTCCAAGCATGAGGCTGGACTCTGACCCACAGAACCACTTTTCTAGAGCACAGCAGGGGGTTTCCTGTAACAGCCATGTCTAGCTTTCCCTACCCAGACATGACTACTAGGTTTTGAGCAATTTCAAGTTTTGTAGCATAAGGAATCCCCATAATTAGCTGTCAAATTCTGCTGGCCAGATGCTTTCAAAGGCTGCTTCTTGTGGACTTATCATTTGGTTTCTTCATTTTACCTTACAGAATGAAAGAAAATAAGGAGGGAGGCAGAAGAGAGACTGCCACCTCTCTGAACCACTTACACTTAAGTTTTTCACTGACAAGGAAGAAAGAATTCTGTAAACGTTATAACTTAAACTGCGAGAAGGGCAATTACCAAAAATGTCTGCCACTTTTTTTTACCCTCAGCAAATTCTGACTGGCATGTCTGACTCAAACTCTATTGTCCACATTGTACCTTTTCTGTCTGTGCAAAGGTCATTGTTTTGGGTGAAGCAAACAGCACAAGAAATATTCTTATACTGTCTCCAACTTTTCTCATCTAGTAAATCTCAAATTGGCGTGTTTTTCATAACATGTCATTTTTCCTGCCCGCCTCTTTAAGGTGCATATTGATTCCCTCAAGCTTGCTAGAGACATCTGGATAACATTCAAATGTTTTTGCCTATGACATTTTAAGTTTGAAAGCACTGCCACATGAGCTGCTTGGGATTCCTTCTTTCTCTCCTTTTAGTTTAGTCTTAAGGTATAGTTCCATCTTCACCATTGACCTGCTAAGTCACCTTGGGATCATTGCTTTATATCTTCAAATCACACAGGTTTTTTCATCGGCACTATCGGGCAATAATCCATGCCTATATGGTCTGTCTCATTGGGTTGTTAGAAAGGGCAATGGGAATAATTCTAAGGGAGCTTGTGAGGAGTTTGGAGTCTTAAATAGGAGACAGTTTAACTGGTCTAGGGAGGTTGTCCTGAAAACTTGGCCCTTCCTTAGATCTAAGTTTCATGTTAGGTGCTCAAATCACACGATATGAATGAAGTTTTTTTTTCTTTGCTGTAGTGGGAATTGAATCTGGGGCTCCACTCAGAGGTAAGCTCTCTGTCACTGAGTTACATTTCCAGTCCTTGCATTAGCTTTAGGAATCAACAAATGATACTGTGTTATTATTATAAAGAAAAGAAATCCTGGCAGGGTTGATTTTTTTAATACCTATAATATGGTGAATGTGTTAAAGCATAACAGTCACATTTTACATTCTGAAGTGAGAAATAGAGATTGTTTCTCCAGGCTTCTGAACTGTGGCTAGGCTTCAGGTATAAGAACTATTGTGTTCACAGAAAGATATTCTGCTGATCTTTTCACCTTGGGGTCAAGAATTGCACATTTCTGTGAAAATCCACCAAAGGACAATAGGCAATTCCATCATTCATTCTTTGATCTTTCTCTTCAACGGACTCAGCGTTTTCCATCCTTGAGTGATATAGGGCATTTGATAAGCCCCATATGGTTTACAAGCACACTGAATCCTGCTTTGCATTATCATCTTGTCTGGCTGCTTGCATGTGATTAAATGACCTCTTTTTTTGCCATAGGAGCAGTTACACTGAAGAAGGTGAACTTTTCCATCCATATGTGGAATAAATGTTATCCTTCCACACACAGAATATTAAGTGAGAGCCTGGCATTGTTTCCAGTTGTCAAAAAAAATCACTGGCCTTTTTCCTCCAAAGAAGAGTCACTGCCTAGCCTTAAGCAGAAGAAAAGGGAAGTAAACATGACATGATATTTCCATAAAGCAGTAAATTAGAAATGCTATGAGAACATGTGAATACGACTGTGAAGTTTAAAACTGAGCTAAATCTGGCTGCAAGCTCAAGATTGGAGCTTTTTTCCCTCAAGTGAATTTGAGCTCCTGTAGTTACATCCAGGAAACATGAGCCATTACTAAGACTGGGAATTGAGAATAAGGCCAAAATATGGGCTGGAAATGTAATTGTAACTGGGGAGGCCAAACAACAGAGGTTCAACCCTGGGAAATGGAAAGGCAAACCAGTGTCTGAGAGTGCCTGGGTCTGTGGCAGGTCTCTTGCTGAACAAAGCTTAGGCCACTCTCATGCCCTCCACAGATCTGTTTTGGAAGGGAAGCTGAAGGGAAGAGTTATTAGCCAGACTGGACAGTTAAAGGAGACCCTCTGAGAATATACTTTTCCATACTTATAAATCTGAAAGCCCCTGCCAAGTTGATACTCCCTAAAACTGCCTCTGAGGCAAACCTGGCAAAGAACTCCCAAGTCAAAATGCAAAGTCCCAGTTATGCATGATTACCCCAGTGGCTAAAAGCACATATGTCTGAGCAACATGAGGACATGAATTTGGCCCTCATCTCTGTACTGCCAAGGCTTACTACTACATGATGACTGCTCAATAACTGTGGGTAAGAAATGAATAATGAAAATAATAAGAGTAGTAATATTTGTGAAAACAAACCTAACTTAGGTGGCTTTTTCAAAATTCTAGTCTTAAACCTTAATATGAAGAGCTAAAATGTGCTACACGTGTTACCTGCTTATCTTCAGTCTTCTTAAACATTTAAAAATGTTTTAAATTTATTTATTTATTATGTATGCAATGTTCTGCCTGCATGTCTGCCTGCACAGCAGAAGAGGGCACCAGCTCTCATTCTAGATGGTTGTGAGCTATCATGTGGTTGCTGGGAATTGAACTCAGGTCCTTTGGAAGAGCAGCCAGTGCTCTTAACCTCTGAGCCATCTCTTTAGCCCTAAGAACTTTTAAAAAGAGTTTCTTTTTAATTATGTGTACGCATGTGTGTCTGTATGCAGGTTCGTGCCTGTGAGAGTGGTGCCCACAGAGTAAAGACCCAGCCTGCCTCCATCTTAGGCTGACAGGTCATCTTATAGTAAAGGAAGTTAGGTTCATTCCTGTTTTTGATTAAACCTCTAGGATTAACAAGGGCATGTTGGATACTCTAGAATTGGAATTAGAAGAGGTTGTGAGCCACCCAATGTGAGTGCTGGGAACTGAACTCTGGTCCTCGATAGAGCAGTACCTGCTGCTCTTAACTGTTGAGCCACCTCTCCACCCTCTTAAAATAAGTTTTCCTCTCATGCCTGGAGACAGAACTGTAGGCAACTAAGGAAGGCTGAAAGTAGGAAAAATAGTTTTCTCCAGGGAAGTTGGTTGTCCAGTGCCGAGTGGTCAGCCCTGAAAATGTATATATACAAGTAATTCTATAAAGACAAGAACTGAATAGGTTATATTTATTTATCTAGGAGTGTGTGTGTGTGTTTGTGTGTGTAAAACAACGATTAAAGAAAAAGAGGTCATGACTTTGAAAGAGAAAAAGGGTAATATGTGTGAAAGTTAGGAGGGGGTAAGGGAAGGGGGAAAATGTTGTAATTGTGTTGCAGTTTCAAAAAATATAAAATTATTAAAATCAGTCTTTAAGGTTAGCAATAAGTAATGGATTACATGGTGGCATATAAATAGTACATGTTATTATACTTTGTTCTTAATCATTCTCTCTTCCCACTGCTCTTCACTACTCCTACTTTAAAGCTCTTGAAGGGTTATATTTAGATAGCTTATGAAGAAGCAAAGAATTTTATAGTGGACACACCTTTACATACCACCAATACTCTATCATTTGTGCTACACTGTTTGAGCTAGCACATGAATTTGTGTGTCTTCCATTCATTGTTCAAGGTTACATTTTCTTTATTGTGGCAATTACACTTGATACAAGCACTGCTCTCTTAAAAGAATTGTAACTATACAATAGACTAGTGGTAAATATATGTACAACGTCCTATGACAGATCTCCAGCGCCTGTTTATCTTCTTTAACTGAAACTACCCTGTTCCTCCTTGCTTTTTTGTTTGTTTTCTTTTGTTTTTTTGAGATAGGGTTTCTCTGTGTAACAACGATAGCTGTACTGTAACTCGCTATGTAGATGCTGGTCTCGAACTCATAGAGATCTGCCAGTCTCTGCCTTTCGAGTACTGAGATTAAAAGCATGCACTACCACCCCCCTGCTTTTCCCTTCTTCTTAGCCCTTGGCAACATCATTCTACTTTATGAGTTTTATGTATATTTGACTATTTTAGATGTCTCATGCAAGTGGCATCAAGTCATATTTCTCCCGTGTTATTCTTTATTTTACATAGCGCAATGTTCTTAAGGTTCATCTCTGTTGTCACAGACAGCACTATTTCTTTTTTCCTTATCATATACATATTATTCTTCATAAATTCATCAGTGGACATTACTCTATGTTGTTTCCATAACTTTCCCACTAAGAACAATGCTGTAATAAACATGGGAATGTATATATCACTTTAGAATCCAGTTTTTTTTAAAATAACCTGTGTGCATTTGTATGTGTGGATGTGTGCATGTCAGGATGTGTTTGTGTATGTGTAACTGCAGCTCATATGGAAGTCTCTGTCTTCATGCTTCCAGGTATTAGGATTATAAGTGCATGCCACAAGGCCTGGAGAATTCTTTTGGATAAACAACCACATATGGGTGATAGCTCTAGCTCTATTTTTAGTTGCTGCAAGACTTCCATACTGTCTTTCATAGCTGCTACAACAACAGCAGGGTGCAAGTTTCCAACTTCTAACTCCTGCTATCTTTAGAAAGTCAAGTTTTTTAATCCTTATTTTGTAAAATTAAGGCTCAGCTAGATAAGGTCCTTTAGTCAAGGTCACCCAGCTAGTGACTAACTGGCTGGAATTTGGACCCAGGACTCTCTGCTTCTGAAACTTAGTCCTATTCCATAATGTTGCCGTGCCTCTTTTGATCAATGTGTTGCACCATAAGTTAAAGCAAGTCAACTGGAGGGCGAGTTGAAATTAACTAGGATGTTGAAGTTGAAAGGAAAGGGACAACAGAGGAAGAACTATGTTAGTCTTTGATTCTAGACCTGCAATCTGTAAAAGCAAACACAGACAGCAGGAAGTGAATTTGTGCATTACACATCCCATCACACATTAAAGAGGAAGAGAAATATCAGTATGACGTGTGGCAGGCTCGGTATAGCTCCAGCTTGATGTCTCCTCAATGCTATATATTACAACAACATTCAAAGACTGAATATGATAAAACAGAGCAGCAAGGACAGGTTAGATTAGATTCCATGCACTGTGTTTACAGAAGCACAGAAACATGCAATTCATTCGTGAAATATTTCCATAGAAGGGATTGACATAGGTTTCTCAATAAGGAAAACTAATAATGAACCTTCTGAAGAGTTTACCATCTTCATTTCCAAACACTTTAATAATCAGACCTCCACACAGTGAGTTTTAGATAAACATGATCTATTACCTTTAGTGCTTTACAATCATAAAGAGCAAATAGCAAAGCCTCAGTTGTTTAAACACTATAATAAGTTAATTTAAAAATCTCTGATTTGGGCCAGGAGGCATGATAGTGCATGCCTATAAGCCTAGCACTTGGTAGGTAGAGGCAGACTACCCTGGGCTTTGTAATGAGTTTGAAACCAGCTGGAGCTACCTAGTGAGGCTTTGTTTAAAAATAAAAATCTCTGATTTAGATTTCTGGTATGAAAAAATGCAATGGAAGTATGTCTGTTCATAACCCCATTCTTTCAACACTGTTTACAATGAACATACCCTCCTGCTCATTAGGAAATTATTGAGATTTTAATGGTGCTATGTAGTCCTTCAGCTAAGAAAAACACTGATCCACTGACAAATATTTCCTGAGGATTCCCTGTGGAGTCATTGCTGAGTTTGTGTTATGAGGGATACATTTAGTCATGTATTCAACAGTACGTACTGAGGTCCTACTACACTCTAGATACTGTTTCATATGCTGGATGCAGATATGTAATATTCTTTCCTTGAAGGAATTCCCAGACATGGGAACACAGATGGTTAGAGGTAGGAAGAACAGTAGAGAGCATGTAGCCTACAACCTCCAATTTCCAGTTAAGGAAGATGCAGTTCCTGATTCTCGGTTCCCATGTTTAGGGGTACAGAACATGGACCAGAAACCAATTCTTTTCACTTCTGCTCTTCTCATTCCTCCAGTCTATTTGTGAAAACAGGCTATGTTCTTGTTAAACTACTTCAAAAACAATACCAGACAGAATGCTGCTGACAAACCATCTGGTGTTAGCCGCCAGTTTACCAGGAGTTAGAGAAGGACTAGAGACAACCAATGGAGTGTAAATCTTGTGAGTAATGACATACAATTTATTTATGGAAGGAGACTTGCTACACGTTTGACAAGCAGTGAGGATGAATGAGATGAAGGCATTCCAGAAAAGCAGCCCTTCCCTCTGGATCTTATCATCTTGCTGCAAGGAGTTACTTTTTGGTACACTGACTAGCATCTTCTTCATTTATAATAGAAAGTGTGATATAAATTATGGAAGAAATAATTGATAAAAATAAAATGTGAGGGCACTTCATAATTTACAGCAAGATCTTCTGAAATGCAGGGGCTCACACAACCCCTATTTCCCTTCTCCCTAAAATTTCTTGAACTGAGTCAAAGGGCGTTATTCTTATGTAATCATTTAGAAGAAAGATATTTTAGAAATGTATCTTCAAGTAGACTACCTATTATAGTGAAGGTTTTCTGTGTTGTGATGCCAACAGGAACACTCCATTGGACTTCATTGAAAAGTATTTATGAAATGATGACTATGAACCAAAGTATTGTGCATACTGGGGCAATACACCGTATTTTATACTCCCTGTACTGAAGGATCTCTTTATTCTCATTGCTTTTCTACCTGAGGTGAACAAGTAGTTTGGGAAAGTAGAATAAAAAGTAATCCAAAACATATGGGCATTTCAAGCAATGATTTGACTCATCAGTGCAGCTGACTTGTCATGTGCAGCAATATCAATATACTATGAATATCAATATACTATCAAAATTTCTTGACATTGATCTGGGTGTGGTGGTATGCAACTGTACTACCTGAACTTGGGAGGTTGAGGAGTTTGAAGTCAGCCTGGACTCAAAAGTAAAATAAAATGAAATTAAAAATGTTTTCTCCATGGACTCTAAACTTTTGTACCTAAATGCATCACAAACTAGCAGTAACACTGTATAGAACCAGTACAAGTATGTGGAGTTCACTTTGCGTAGCACTGGGTGAGGGGAAGCACAGAGGAGAACTGGATGAACTTCTGTTCATCTAAAGGGCTTAAGTTATATTGAAGATACAAAGTACGTATGTGTTTGCTTCACTGTATGGCAAGCAGAGAGTTTCCCTCAAGTGTTAGCAGCAAGTGGAGCCTGGGTCTGGTTGGGAGAGAATGGAACCATTTGGAATTGTTCTTACCCTCCTTTGGCTCCAGGTTCCAGTCAGACCGGGTTGACACAGTTTCTAATGGATAACCTTCCTGATAACTGGAGTTAGGTATGGTCCTATAATATACTGCTTCAAAGAACATTTATTTATTATTGTGTATGTGTACTTTTATGTGTATGGGTGTATTTGTGCATTTCAGCACACATATGAAGGTCAGAGGGCAACTTCTGAGAGTCGGTTCACTCTATATGTTGGTCTCAGGGAAAAAAAAACTTAGATAGTCAGGCTTGGTTGGAGCCAACTACCGTTACTATTTCACTGGATCCATGATATGCTGCTTTGAAAATCACCCGGTCCAAGAGTTAATACTGTGAATGTGACTTGGGACATGGGAATGGAAAGTATTTGTTGCTGTCTATGGTGGTAGCTATTGATGTCTTCCTATATGTGACAGGGACTAACTGGGTAAGAAGTTAAACTTTTAAAAGCCAGATGGCTTTTTGGAGAACCAGATTTTAGAGACAAAAGACCCAGAAAAATGTACTGAAATTACTTCAAAATTCTATGAAACAAGCATCAAGATACATATATTACATCACTGAACCATTGTAAATTTTAGTCCCCAGTAGCTTAAAGTAAAATAAAGCATGTAGAAATTGCCATGTGGCATATAAAGCTATGCCTTGGGCAGTACTAGTATTTGAACTTAAAGCTACCATGCTTTAAATTGCCAAACTACAAACCACTGAAAATTTCACTCTCTCTCTCTCTCTCTCTCTCTCTCTCTCTCTCTCTCTCTCTCTCTCTCTCTCTCTCTCTGCTCTCTCTCTCTCTCTCTCTCTCTCTCGCTCTCTCTCTCTTTCCTATGTACAAGCCATGAAATGGTAGAAATTCATACAATGTATCTGTCTAATTAAGTCAGTAGATTAACGGCTTGAAGAGATACGTTAGGAATCAAGATCAATATTCCTTTGTGCAAACAAAGGCAGACTAGAAGCATTTTAGTTGTAGTAATCAACATGATGCCACAAGTAAGAATTTCAATAGTTTTATTTTCAAGACTTAGATGCTGAATTTGAAGAAGCTCAGTACATTTTGTGGATTTAGTGAGAGCAAAGCACAGTCCCCAGTCTGAGGAGAGGCTGCCCATCCACAACTCACAATGCAAGGATCTCAGTCACATGTATTAATTTTCCATATACATGGAGCCCAATTCTGCCTAAGATTATTATGCAATTTTCAGAATGACTTTAAGTCTTTCAACTTACAAAGTTACCATTTACATTGCACTGGCCTGCTGGCTGGGATGGATGAATGAACACTCTTTCCCAAAGGACTATAATTCATCCTCTGATCATAGCTTACACATTTGGGAGAACTGGGATCAGTGTGCCTGGCGCCTCCCCTTCCCTCTGCCCCACAAAGGACTCATACACTGCAGTAGAAGAGGAGACAAAGTGGCTGTGTGCCATCTAGCTCAGAGGTATGGCTCAGGAGGTGTTGACTGTGAGCAGCAACCAGCCTAACATATAAGCAACTGTCTACATGATGTGATTTCAGGTGCACCAAAAAAGGCCTCATTGCCCCTGAGTTTAAACACTCCCTTCCCACTGGCGGATGCCTGGAATTCCAGAGTTTTCAGAGCTCTGTTCCTTTGGTTTAAAGCTTTGATCCCTGTTGAAATACTTGTACCCCTGGGTGGGCAGCCCCATTATATCCTATCAAGCAGATACACTAAGATCTGATGAGCTTTAAAGTTCCTTCTCTGACAGCAAGTTTGAGAGTGAGATTAAGAGCAGACGACACTATGTACCTGAGAGGGACACGGGAAGAGAACATTACCTGGGGGGTGGGGGAGAGGCAAAGGAACTGGGCCCAAGACAAATAATGTGTGCGTGTGGCCATGTGCATGGTTGTGTATGTGCTCCTCCCATGGCGGCAGCTGCTGAACACCCTTGATTTATGCTGCTTTTGGAGCCATGGAACCAGACTCTCCTCCCTGCTACAGCAAGATAATAGCTGTGGGCTGCAGCTGGGAATTCTCGAATTCTTTCAAACTGGAGTCCAGGAGCAAAAGGTGAAGAAAAGTTCTTCTGGGCCTGCTGTGCTAGATAGCCTTCCCCCGGGGTCTGAAGGGGAAAAGGGGCTCCAGCCATGCTATCTAAACACTTTCAACTGGGCCTGAGAGCACAGAGACATTATTGTCAAAAGTGAACACTGTTTCAGTTCGCATGTCCTTTTGTATCTCCACACTGATTATCACTCTGTTTCTCTTGTTGAAGAGTTCAGAGGAATCACTGACAAAGCTAACACGAAGAAGGCAGCTTGTCTTGCAGGAGGTAAGACAGTTGCTTATGTAAAAGAGAAAATAGGGTTTTTGTCACCCCCCAACACAGGCACAAGTTTAGTTTATTATTTTTGAGACAAGGTCTCACTGTGTTTCCCTGGCTGGTCCTGAACACCTGGGTTCAATCCATACTTCCACCTCAGTCTGTGGAGTGGCTGGGACTATAAACACACAAGCTCTGCCTTTCCTTGCAAGGAAACTCGACCTTAATAGTCACCTATCCCTGTAGCATGCAGGATAATAAATATAAAAATGTAAGAGTGTCTACACATTTTTGTGTGAATTTCCTTCTTTTTTTTTCTTTCTTGTTTTGCAAAACAAGACCTTGTGCAAGCTGGGCCAGTGTTTTACCAGCATTCAAAGTCCCCAGCCTCTGGCTAAAGATTATCAGGAGTAAACTTTTTGAGCACTGACTAAGCAGTGGGGATGACGGCCTGTGACATTTCTGGAAGTGTTTCTGACAAAGAAGCCTATTCCACAACATCCATTTTAGTGCTTGAAATTCCACTGTGAGAGTCATCACTTGGGGGACTGGAAGGTTAGAAGCCTTTGAGAGGCACTTATAAAAATGGAAGCCCTCCTTCATCGAGGCAAGTTTTTTTTGGTGTTTTTTTTTAAACTCTTGCCTTAGCTTGGCTAAAAGCTCTGAAGTAGGTGCTTCGAGTGGGAGCAGAAACTTTCAGGCTAAAGAAATAGTTCTCCAACCTCAGCTCAAATTCCAGGCATCCACATCCACATACAACCCTACTCAGTTTGCTGTGCCTTCATATTTCCAATACTATTTAGTGTTTTCTTCAAACTGGTTCACATTTTACTGAACTTGGCACCTAGTTTTATCTTGACAAAATTCATGAGACGAATGCACTGATTGTAGGTATGGTGTGTAACTCACTGAAATAAAGTATTTGACAGTAAACTCAAGGTCATGGGGCCACTGCCTTGACTCCAGGGATGCACACTTCACTCAGGAAGCACTGCTTTAGTTCATCCAAAGCATGCTATGTATAAAAATCACATATTGCAAAGGAGGCACAGTCACTTTTTTCCAGGTACTCAATACCCAGTAGTTGAAAACAACTGTTGCCTTTGTAGTTCGTTGCATGAGCTCTGGAAGATCATGAATTTATGGGAGGTCATGTCTTCCTCTGCGAGGTCATGAAATTCAATCAATGCTTGCCTTCCAATCTGCCCTTTGGTCACAGGGCTCCACAGGTGGAACATATCAAACTCACCAGCCAAATTAGGACTCTTAATTGGTGTTTCTTTTAAAGTGGATATGTCATTTGTCAAATGCTCAATGCAGGCGCAGGCCTAGCCCCAGGCAAAATTATGAAGTAGGAGAAGAATGCCAGATACATAGGCACCACTCAATGTTTGTTGAAAAAAGGGGTGAATAAGCCCTCCATCCTTGACTCCTTTTCCCCCAACCCCCACAGGCAGTAGACCAGCATGCACTTTTAATTCTGTGTCCTAAATATCTCTAGGACATTTTTCCCCTTCCAAAACTTCTCAGTCACAGGCCTTTATCATTTCTTGCTGGTATTGGTTTCAGGGCCTTTTAGCTGGTCTCCTTTTTCCAGTCTTTCCTGCTTTTCAGACCATTCTCTGAAACACTGTTGCCAAGATCTTTTAATAAGACAAATATGATCATGTCACCCCTATGCTTACAATTTCCTTAAGTGGTTCCCCAGACTCCTGTGTAGCCTTCCAGACTGCATAACCTGCTCCTTGCTTGCCTCTTCCTCCTGCCTTAGCTCTTTTAACTCTTCAGCCTGAAATCATTACTCGCACCTCCCACTCTCCAAATGGGCCATGCCAGGGCCTCTCTTTGTTCACCCTGCTTCCTTGCCCGGGCACCCTTCCCCCGGTCTTTTCTCACCTCAGCTCCTACTGGGCTTTCAAGTCCGAGTTTAGACCATCAGGTCTTCTGGGACACTTTCTCTGATCCATCCGCTCAACCCTTAGAACTCCATCTTACCACTTAACACATAATGTGTTAACATTTTGCTTCCCTTAGCTCCCCATTAGGTTTGTAACTCTCTGAGGTCAGATACTACAGGATAATTTTTGTGTCTCTGCTTTCTGTTTTGCATCACACGGAA
This sequence comes from Mesocricetus auratus, assembly GCF_017639785.1. Taxonomy (NCBI): domain Eukaryota; kingdom Metazoa; phylum Chordata; class Mammalia; order Rodentia; family Cricetidae; genus Mesocricetus; species Mesocricetus auratus. The sequence goes on along the minus strand of NW_024429188.1, from coordinate 101,257,721 downwards.
TCTGGCACATCGTAGGCATTCAAATATTTGTTTCTGAATGAAAAGATGAAGACCTGAATGAATAAATTCCTCAGTGATCTTTATATTGCTTTGTCTTCTCAGTCTACATATTCAAGACACAGCTCCCCCCCCCCCAGTTATCTATTTCTCCAAGCATACTTCTGGCTAGTAAAAAAAATAATACAATCAGACAACAAGCTAGTTCACACTGAGATACTAAAGTCTTTTCATCATAGAAACACTGAGTTCCCATTATTTACAAGACACCGGGCTAAGGTTGTTCTCTGTGTGTGCCTTGTAACTGGAGTCACAAGGAGAATCAATCCAATGGAATGATCCCTTCTTCATTGCACGTAGGTAAGGATTCTATGCTTTTCCTTCTCAAAGAGGTATTTGATTATCAAAGAAATGTATTTCTAATGGTGAGAATTAAGTAAGAGAAACGGGGATTGACATCCAGGAAATCTTCCAAATAGGTTTCAACTCCAGGTATGAAACAGACTATCTATGGCTTAAAGAATTTAATCTGTCAAATGATTTCCTAATGAGTTACTCTCACCAGCTGTACTTTGCTTCATGAGGGTCACCTATGACTATCCTGCAGGCGATATGATTCACTTGGGGATCATGATCAAGCGCCGTAAAAAAAAATATATATATATACATATACACATACATACATTTTTGTTTTTACTTTGTGTGGTTCTATTGCATCAGATCCAGCAAGCTACAAGGACTTCCAGACCTTTTAGGTACAAGATGAGCTAGGCTGTGAAATCCAGCGATCCCTAGCTGCTTTGGAACATGACTGTTTGTGGGCTGGCTTTGAGATCTTCCCCAGAGCTGCTTGGAGAAAGGGTACCTTGGAAGCCTTCTCAGAAAGCGAAACTAGGATTTTGTGCTTAGGAAGCCTTGTGTGAGCTCTCGTGGTCGGATCTGGATGGGAGAAGGCCTAGTGTGGAAGCGGGTGTGTGTACGTACTTAAACCATGGACCTCCCCCCCACTCCAAGGAAGGATGAAGAGCTTGCAAAAAGCCAAAAGGGAAAAGCTGTAGGCCGATGGGAGGCAGGAAGGAGGAGTGAGGCTGGGGAACTTCTCCCAGAGCCAGTCAGAGGGATGGCTGCTGGGAAGCCAATCAGCGTGCCCGAGCCTGCAGACCCTCTGCAGTAGTTATGCCAGAGCGCCCAGTGTAGAGCGGTGGCGAGCGAGTGGCAGGGCAGAGCTGCCGGGAGCCACCGCACACGCTCCGCACCCTCTTCCCGCACCTCTCCCGCCAGGTCTGGCCGCTGTGGCAGTCTCCCTGTCTCCCAGCTAAGCCTCCCGCCACACCCCGCATCCCGCAGGCCAGCAGTCAGAAGACCCTGCTGCGGTCCCCCAGGCAGCGCGGCTCGCCTGGCCCCGCCTCGTCCCTCCTCGCCACGCCCACAAGGCTCCGCCCCGGGCCGCCCTGCGCCGCCAAGCGGTTCCCGCCCTCGCCCAGCGCCCAGGTAGCTGCGAGGAAACTTTTGCAGCGGCTGGGTAGCGGCTTGTCTCTTGCTCTGCAGAGCCATTGCCAGACTTGCTGAGTCCCGGGACCGCTCCAGCTCTTATTGCCACTCTCTCGTGCTCTCCTCGCTCCCCCGAGAAGCAGGATGGCCGGGACCGTGCGCACCGCGTGCTTGCTGGTGGCGATGCTGATCGGCTTGGGCTGCCTGGGACAGGCGCAGCCCCCGCCGCCTCCAGACGCCACCTGTCACCAGGTCCGCTCTTTCTTCCAGAGACTGCAGCCCGGACTCAAATGGGTTCCGGAAACCCCTGTGCCAGGTGAGTAGGGGTCCCTTGACCTTTCCCCGCACACAGTGGGAAGCCAAGGCGCGCGTGGTGGTGGCTCTTTTCCAGAGCGCGCTGCGCTGGCGGTGAGGGGCCGCGGCTCTGCTGCCGGGTACCTGGGAATGGTCGCTGTGCCTGGGCCCTGGCTCGGTCTCCTGAGGGAGGGAAGCAGAGTATATGTGGATTCTGTCCACTTGCCCCGGGCTCACGTTGCTGTCAGGGAATGTGCAAAGCCAAAGCAGGGAACGGCAGAGATCGCCTTTCTAGCACCCATTTTTGGGGAGGGCGGGAAGGTGGGAGCTGGTTCCCCTTCGGTTCCAGCAAACTGGAATTTATCACCCTTGCTCACACATTCTGCCTTAGCTGGACCCGCAGCTCTGGCCCTACTTTTTTTCCATGGTATGCCCCCCCCCCCATGTCTTCCTTCCCCTAGTCTGGGTTCCCGAGGCTGGCCGGGCCCAAGTGCAGGCAAAGTTAAGCACAGATTTTTGAATCCACAGGGGCAAGTAAGTACACACCGAAGGAAACTTTTGAGTAAGAGGGTCCCCAGAATGTGGAAGACTGAGCCTTTTCCTTCAAAACAGCTTCCCTTATCTAGGTTGGCAAAATCTCTTTACAAATCTGCGGTGCTGGCCTGCGGAGCACGAGTCCAAAGACGAGTTAACTCCTCCCCCCTCCCAAATTCATCTGCCTTGACAGGCTGGACCCTGAAGAGAAGATTTTAGACAGAGGGAAGTTTCTGGGCGCCTGTCTTTTGTTCTGCACAGTCAGATCATTCTGTAAGGGCATATTTTAACCTTAGCTGAGGGCTGCCGCTGTCAACAGATGAATATTAATGGTCTTGCGTGATCGACTGTCCAGAGGTTGGGGTCTTAACGCCTGCCTTAGAATCCAATCAGGACAAGTTGCTACACTAACAATATGGTCAGGAGGAACAGGCTTGAAAAAGATTAATTTTTCAGAGGTGCGCTCAGAAGAAATCGGCCAACCATATTCGAACACCATGAGACGTTTGTGGCCTCCAGGGTCTGTTTCCGAGGACTCGTGCATCCAGCCAAGCGCACGTCCCGCGCTTGGGAGGGATTGGGAGCAAGCCTAGCCACAACTTGGCTGGTGGCTCTCAACAAGTCAGGGAGGCGGGCCGGATCGTTGGACCAAGTTGTGAATGCGGATGCGCGCCTTGTGGGCGCTGCCAGGGAGCGTTCACTGGCAGGAGGTTACCTAGGCAGCCAGCAGCGCCCTCAGCCTTTTCTTTAGGTTGATGAAAAGAGCCTAGCGAGCCTGCTGTTTAGTTGCAAAGGTAATTGGTCACCCTTTTTTGGTGACTGAAATGCACTTGCGCATATGTTAAATATTGCCTTGCAGGATATCGCTCTAAGGGAGGGTAGAACTACCTCTTCCACAGTTAAATCTTAATAACGTACCACGTGGGCGTGTGCAAGAGCTGTAAGGGGCAACCTATGAATCGGTTCTACGGAGCTGAAACAACAAGCGAATCTCTCTCCCCTGGAAGTGCCATGCTAATTAGATTGCTAAGGCTAGAGAACACGCTTTTGTTGATAATGTAAAAATTGGTCCTTACCGGCTGAGCCCCCACAAGATGAATTGGTTCAGGGTTGGGGTTGGGCAGCATTTGGCTGATGCGAAGTGGTGAAGTAAAAAAAAAAATGGTGCTTAAAGAAGGGGGAAACAAAACAGAGAAAAGTCCGTCCAGATACTCATTAGCAGTACACACACACACACACACACACACACACACACACACACACACACACACTCACTCACTCACGAGCGCGCATTCGCACGCACACACGCGCGCGCGTACACACACACACACTCTCTCTCTCTCTCTCACACACACACACACACACACACACACACACACAGAGGCACGCGTGCCTGCCTTTCTCCCTCCTTCCCCCCAGCCCTCTGGCTGCCTGCCTCTTTGCTACATCTGTATAAAAGTATTGGGAGGGCCCACACACTGTGTCTACGAGAGTTGGCCAGGGCTTGCTTCCTGCCTTCCGTGCTTCTGGCTTAAAGGATGATCATACTTATAGAGACTTACTTGTAATAGAGATTTTTTTCCTCTATTATTGCCCAAAGTCTCGGAGAAAGCACTTTTCCATATAAAAATCAGTACAATTCACTTCAATTATTTAATTAAAATTAAACGGTAGCCAGCACCTTCTACATGGGAGGTGTGGAAACAAGTACAAATTTCAAATATGGCGATATCCATACAGCTACCTGTACCCTTGGTTTTTTTCCCTCCCCCCATGGCAGTACAGCTTTCAGATCCTCTGGCCTGGTAAAAAACCATTTGTCCTGAATTATAGTTGGGCAAATATGGATGATGTAGATATAGAAAATACAGTGAAAATCTGAATGTTCTTGTGTGGAAAGAACTCATCAGTATTTCAGAGAAGAGATGATAATGGCAGACTGAATACAATGGCAAGTGCGTAATTTCAAAGCGAATAAATGTGTAATTTGCTGCTGTCGTTCACTGGTTAGAAATTGAAAGAGAGCTGCAAATTATTTGATAGTTATGAACCATCACGATGACCGCTTGGCTAGCCCTCCCCCATCTATAGTTTAAGCCATGTTCAGTTTATCTGCTGCACTGTCTTAACTGTATTAAAGCTTTCTTTGTCCCAGATAAAATGAGATTCGGTCCCACTAAAGAAAAATCCTCAAGAATGTCCTGTTTCATGTAAGGGGCACATCTGGGATTGACTGCTAACTTTTGCCATTAGTAGAACTGGGTTAGAGTGGACAAGGTACATTTCTTATGCTAATATGGATGAGACTAAATGGCATTTGAGATCAGCCAGCCTAAAAAATAAATCACTGATGCTGAAGAAGTACCCTAGACTTCTACAAAGCTGGTCTAAACCCTTCCAATTTCATGTTCCCATTTCTTTTAGAGTGTTCAAAGGCACTGGATAGCCGTTCTAAATAGCATGTTCCCCAAATCCATGAATCTCTTCAGACCCCACTTTTTTTTAAAGGATTTGTAACTTGGAAAGCACTACAGATGGAAACCAGGCACACAGAGTTAGCATTTGGCAGGGAAATCCATATAACTGACTTTCAGTGCAGCTCTTTTGCCCTTATTTAATTTAGAAAAATTCAGAAAAAAAGCCAATGAGCTCATAAGTCTAGATGTTTATTTTGTTTTGCTTAACCTACCCACAGGCGCAATCAAGAATGGATACAATTTTAGGCAAGGGAAGTGAGCTAGTAATCAGACAATGATGTTTCCAATTGTCTCAAGGGAATGTTACAGAAGTCTGAAAAAAATTCCTCTAAACAAAAATCAAGTGTAATTCACTTTATGAATGCCATATACCACTTTTGTGGGGGTGGGAGTGGCAGGGGGCCGATGGGAATGAGAAAATCAAACAAACCATGGTAGTGTTCAACTCCCCTAACATTGAGACATCTTGCGTTTGAGAGGGCCTTGGAAAGTGCTAGAACTGATCCAGAAGGCCAGATCCACTTATGAGAAAAGGCAACCTTCAAGAGCCAAGGCTGACTTGGAGTTTCTTGAAACTGATGAAACAAACAAACAAACAAACAAAAATACAAAGTAAAATTATTGAAATAGTTTGTTTTTAAGTATGTGTGTGTGTGTGTGTGTGTTTACTATGAGAACTAACAACCATATCTGTGCTGCCAGCTGTGGTTCCCCAATTATTTTGACCCAATTAACAGTCCTAATGTTGGGAGTGAGAATGAGAATTGAGGAGGGGGAGGGGTTTCTCTCCGTGGAGATTGCACTAGACATTTGGGTGAGCAGGTGATTTGTCACAACTTTTCCAAAGTTGTACTGCTGTGTGCTAACTTATCAGAGTTTACAGAATTCTTTCAGATGTGGTCTAAATGGATTTATTGCATAAATCCTGACTGAGAACGCTTAGAAAGAGCCATGGATCTGATGGAGATGGTTTCTGATTGGTGGGGAACCTTGGCTGGCTCTGTGTTAGGTGCTGGAGCAGGGGTGGGGGGGGTGGTGTGTGTGTGTGTGTGTGTGTGTGTGTGTCTGTGTGTGTGTGCAGAGAGGAGTAAGATGCAGGCCCTTTTGTCAAAGGGTTTGCAGTATAGTGGGGGGAGCACACAAGTAAACAGGCTTCCCAGGAAACTTGTAGGATTAAATAGGGTGAAAGGGGCTAGAAAATACCTCCAGGAAATTGGCTGAAATGGTCACAATAGGCAGCCTGGGCAAGGGAAAAGAACTGAAGAGATGAAGTGGGAGATAGGGAGAAGTCTCTTAATAGAGCCTCCATCTTAAAAAGAGACAGAAGACGGGTTTTGATGGATGTTAGATGACACAGATGGTGTCAGCTTTGCAATGTGTTTTTTTCTTATGGGCTGGTAGATTGTATCCAATATTTTGAAGCAATATTTTTGAGCATTCTGTTGCTTCCATCTTTAGAGTTGCAATGTTTGCTGTTCACTGTAGCCTAGGAAAAGACTGCTTATTACCAACCTGGGAGAAAAGAGTCCTGGATTTGCCTCCTATGAGACAAGACAAAAAATATGTTTTCTCTTTAAATGGCAGCTATCAATGACCATGCCAACTTTAGCATTTGATGCATATACAAAAGCATGGGTCTTAAGAGGGATCTTATTACTCATTTCTAAGAAAATTGAAGATAATCACTTATAACTTGTGCACACGATACATCATTTGGAAAGAATTTCACTGGGGATCATGTTGCTCAACTGAAAAGTTCTGGCGTGCTGAATTTGTACATTTTTGTGAATGCTTCCTTTTACTCTGATCTCTAGCTTTTTTCTGCATATGGTTATTTGTATGTTTTAGATTATAAGCTTCTTAAAGGGGAAGCTCTTGATTTGAGCAGTGTTGACCACAATGCTAAGCACCATACAACATTTGGTTGATAATTAACAAAAACAGAATCTCTAGATCATTAAGTATTTTATGTGAACTCCCACATACTTTCTCAGGCTTATTTTAAAAGCTTAAGCCAAGTGTTGTGGCACATTATTAGGGTGTGTAGATAAACTTTTTAGTCTTTATGTATTTTGGCTGTAGACAGATCCAGGCTTATTTCAGCTATCTGCCGACTCTTAATAACTGGCAGGGCTTATTAATGTTGAATATCCAAAGAACAAATTGAAGCCAGCAGCATTGTTATGCCTGGATTAGTATAGTTAAAGATCAACAATTATTATAGCACATAAATTGTAGTACTTCTCTTAAATCAAGTCCTCTTTGATTTAATGTCAGCTAGACCTTCTTGGTAATGTTGGTATTACCATATTTGGAAGTTGAGCTGGGAGACATGCACAGACCTGTTGAAGCACCTAACCAGCTTCTGTAACCTGGGATCAGAATTCATGTATAGGCTCAACTCAAGAGACTCTTCCAAGAGCCTTAGCCGACCTTGTAAATGAATTTGATATTTCTGGTAACCTAGGGTTTAATGGGAATCATGAGCAGAAAAATCCCCTAGTCATTTGCCCATATTTAGCACCATGTCTGGCTTGAAACAGGATCTCTAGCACTCCATTAAGAAGTGAACATCAGAAAATAGAATCCAAGCCATGGATCCGCAGACTAGCTTTAGACAGCATTAAGTAACGGGAATTTACCTCCTGAACTATAATGGCAGAGAGAACATGGTTCAGAAAGCAGGGTGATGACGGGCATATCAGCAGAGAAAATGCATTTTGAAATTCTGCGTGTGAGTGGTGAGGCACCCACTGGAACACCATGAACCCACGGGAAGATCCTTTTGAATATACAAAGTAAAGAAGCTTTACTGCAAATTAGGACAGCTAAATATCACATATCCAAGTGCTAATTATCAGAAATTCTTGTCATTTAAAAAAAACAAAAACAACAAAAATAAATCCAAAGTGATTATCAAGAAAGAAGTTTTTTCACTTTGGCTTCTCTTTGTGTGGAGATGGACAAAAGCTGCATTTGAGAATTTGAATTTTTTCCTCATGAATAAAAAGGGAGTTAATGCATTTCTAGTGTTCCGAACAGTTAATTACTTCTAGTAGCTGAAATTGTATTTATATGCCAGATTAGGAAATCTACTAAGTTCTTTGAAGTGTACTTAATAGGCTTATATTGATAAATAATTGATAGAAATGGAGATAAAATATAAGTGAAAGTGGTGATAAGAAGGGACAGAGAAGTCAAACCCATTATAAAAGAAACTACCCATTGAATCCATTCATGTACTGCCAGATGAAAGTTGATCATTTCTCACAAAAGATTAGTGTTTAAAATATTATCTTTCCAATTTTCTACAACGAAGCACGTGCTGTTATAAATGGAGAGGACGATTGACAGTTTCAGGGTAAATTTTTAATTGAACCTTAGAGTGTCTCTTTTGAAAGAATAGAAATCCTGGCTGCTGCAACCTTTAGGTACAGTTTTACGAGTATTCCTATCATGACCTTGTGATTGCCTTTAGGTTAGGGATTATACGGTATTCATCTTTGTATCTTCACCTAAAGTGACCAAATGAATGCGGTTAGAGTGTTTTAGAAATATAAATTTTCAATAAAGTCAACATTTAAGTATTGATTTAATTTTACTGGGTTTTCTAAAAAGGAACTGCTTTTTCAGGTTTAAAAAATCCATCTGTTGCTTATAGGTAAGTAAAAAGGATGTTGCTTTAATTCAGTTGCTTACATTTTAATTCCCTGGAGGTAGACTAGCCAGATCTTACAAGAGGTAAGTATTTTGTTCTTGCTTCCAAGGCAATTATAAGCAATTTAAAGATAAAGTTATACACATATACATATTCGCATATTTCTTTTTACTATATAGATCTGTTGAATTTTGATTTGTAAAATTATTACCACAAGGTATCATCAATTAAAGAAGTTCAAACTGGTAGGCAGTACTCAAGTTACTGTTCCACTTATTACCTTTTTTGCAGCATACTCAACAAGCTGTCCTTCCCAAGACAAAATGATTGCAACCAAGTTTGGCTTCAGTGTTTGCTCTTTCTTACCTACGGCATGAAGACTGATGAAGCTGTGTTTAAAAGGACATGTTCCAAAAAGTGTTTGCAGGATGAGAAATTTTATTTTGTAGAATAGAATAATTTGTGTAGTCTCTTCCTTAATTCCAGTTCTGTTTTCTCTCTCCAGTCACTTCATGTTTAGTATTGATGTTGTGTGTCGTGACATCCTGAGACTCTTCATTGCTCTTTATCAAATTTTGCTTTGCATAATTGAAGCTGAGGGGAAAATGGTGAAGAGAGGAAGAGTTAGAATGACAGATATAGTGAGGAGATTAAAAGCTCACATTCTGGTACATATCAGAATATTAACTAGCATATAGCAGAAAGAACTGGAAAACATTTGAACATGGAGTTTTGCATGTATTCAAGGATAATACAGAGAGACACCACAAGTGCATTTGTTGTCTAGAGTATTTTACCAGTGCTTCTTACTTTGCATCCATGATTTTGAAGTATATAACTAATTCTTGACCTCACTGAAATCTAATGTTCACTGAATGCAGGGGCCATATTTTAATCAAGATATCCTCTAGACTGGTGAGTAAAGTGCCTTGTACAGATTTATTATTATAACTAATTACATGGTTAACCAACAGAGACGAAAATAAGAATACACATGTGAAGACAGATTCTTGAGGACTTGACTACTGTCCAATGAAAGCTTTGGATGTCGTGTAACTATAGAATGATTCCCTGAGTGCATGGTTGTCTAAACTGCTTTACAGCAGAGAATGAAGAAAGGATGGTACAATTGCAGCACCCACCCATTCTCTCTGACCCTGGGAGTCCTGTTGGCCCAAGAAGATTGAAGAGGAGGTGACACAGATTTTCTAGCTGTGGTGTTACCTAAATGTGGTATTTTAATATGCATATACATATTTTCATAGATTACACATACACATTTGTTTTTTTTTTTTTTTGGTTTTACGAGACAGAGTTTCTCTGTATTGTTTTGGAGGCTGTCAGTCCAGCCTGGCCTCGAACTCACAGAGATCCGCCTGCCTCTGCCTCCCGAGTGCTGGGATTAAAGGCGTGTGCCACCACCGCCCGGCCCACATACACATCTATACATTATTATTTTTATAGCCATAGTTTATTATGCATATTGTTTCAGGTGAAATTTGTTTTTACTCTTAGCAGTGAGTAGACTTTCACAGTCATAGCTTACATTTATGTTTTGAAAACTGAGCTTTAATCTAACTCATGTCTGCACAACACAACTACTCATAAAGTGTATGCAACTTCTCTGTTCCAGGGATTGGCCTGGTTCCAACATGCATGTATGTGCACATATTCCATTTGTTTTTTGCATACACACAGATGATATAGCTACAACTCAAGTAGGGTGTGTCCAACCTGGAGCTTGGGGGTCACACATGCCTGTGGCCTACTTTGGCTAAGAATGAAGCTCAACAAAAAATTGTAAAATTACTCAAAACATTATGAGATTATTTTTTGTTATTTGATCATGAGACTTGAGCATGAACTTTATAGATGATGATATCTTGTCACAATGTCAAAAGGTTGGATATGCATGATGGAAGATAAGCCTAAGCTTCAGTAGGAAGAACTAAGGAATATAGTTTTTCAGAGATTAAATCAAATAATTTTTACTTGGATTGGCCCCAAATTCTTGTTGCATTGGTTCCTACTGATATCACAAACCTACTCCTTATTTATAAAGTTACATCATTTTCCCAAGTGTGGAGATGTGATCCTCATTAAGTAGCTGCAGTCAACCCACACTATGAATTGGGCCCATTTTGGAGGACTGTTTCTAGTACTGATAGTATTAATTGTGAATGTGGCCCCAAAGACACTTCCCAAACTAGGTTTCTAAGAATGTTTGTACTGGGGAAGATACGTATCTGTTTTAGAAAACAGATGGAAGCTCACAGAAAAGAGACTAATAATGCGCTTTATATGCTAGCTCTATATTAATATTTAATTGTTATTCATTCAGGCATTGTTTCAACCCACAGTTATTGAGCACTAGATTCTGTGCCAGGATGTAAAAGTTGATGAATAGGATAAAATTATTGCTAACAAGGTGTTCCCTACCTAGTGAGGGAGCCAGGCAAGGAGAGCTGTGAATACCAAGGCAGCCCAATGAAGGTTACCATAATGAGATATGGCTCTGGGAAATGGGGAGGCATGTTTAGTTGCCTTAAGAGTGTTGTCAGGGATTAGAAAGATGACTCAGTGGTTAGAAGCACTGGCTGCTGTTAGCAGAGGACCTAGGTTTGCTTCCTAGCACCCACATGGCAGCTTATAACCTTCTGTAGCCCCAGTTTCAGCTGATTTGACACCCTCTCCTGGCCTCCAAAGGCAGAAGGCATGCATTTAGTGCATATACATACATGAAGGTGAACATACACATAAAATGAAAATAAACAAATCTTAAAGAAATAGTTCTAGCTGGGCTGTGGTGACAGGGTTTACGAGACAGGGTTTCTCTGTATTGTTTTGGAGGCTGTCGGTCCTAGCATTTGAAAGGTAGAGGCAGGTGGATCTCTGAATTCGAGGCCAGCCTGGTCTACAGAGTGAGTTCCAGGACAGTCAAATCTACACAGAGAAATACTGTTTTGAAAAACAGGAAATAGTTCTATTGTGCAAGGCATGTGAATAATAGAGTCATGACAGGGATGGCTCTGTGGGCAAAGTGCTTGCTCTGCAAGTATGAGGACCTGAATTCAAATCCTTAGGACCCATGTAAAGCCAACATGATAGTATGCACATGCAATACCAGTGTTCCTATGGCAAGATGGGAGATGGAGACAGGACATTCCCTAGTAGCTTGAGGGCCAGCTAGCGTGGCATATGCAGCTCTCAACAACAGATACCCTATCACAAACCAAGGTAGCGGAAAAAAAATGAGGTTGTCCTCTGGCTGCCAGACACAGACTCACACTTGCCAGACATGCTTGATGCCCTGAGTTCAATCCCTGAAACCCACAAAAATATGGGAGAGAACCAATTGCACAAAGCATGTCCTGTAGGCATGTCACATGTGCACACATCTAATCATGAGGTGGGATAGACTATATCTATTTTTCTTCATGGCCTCTAAACTCCTGGGCTCAAATTATCCTCGTACCTCAGCATCTCTTGAGAAGCTAGGACTACACATGCGGCACCTTGACTGGTTTAGAAGAGTGTATTTTTAAAAAGTGAAAGGAGTTTGATTGTTGAACAGATTGAGTTTGTGGGACACTTTTATCAAAGAGGTAGAAAATGTCTGCTAGGCAATTGAAGTTATGATTTGAATCACAGAATAGGAAGAAATTGGGGCTGGGGGAACATTTAGGAATTATCAGTATGTAGATGGTAATTAAAGTCCTGGAACTAGATGAGATCACCAGGCAAGTGTGGAGTTCTGATGAAGCACAGTTGGGACACATCACTATATCAAGGCGAAGTCATGGGTGTGGATGATATTTTCCAGTCTTTTGCATGGGACATATCTTAAAATGTAGTTTGCCAGCATCTGGTGATTTAAAAATATATGCTAAATCTTTCAAGAACTTTCTTGCTTAAGAGAAAGTATGAGCCTGTGTTGTTATAGTCCAGAACTTTGCAGCTTGAACTGCAAAGTATCAAACACCCAGTTGTGTACACACACACACACACACACACATGCACGCACGCATGCACACACACACACACACACACACACACTCAAACAAGCAGGCACTCAGGGGCCAGGAGAAGGAGAAGGTGGAGGGAAGGAGGAAAAGAGGGAAGGAACAAACCCTGGAGATTCATTTGAGTAAAAGTGTTAGATTTGTTTATTTTTCGTGGCAATAACTATGAATGATATTTAAACTGGAGGTTGTTAGTAGTTACCTTTAGCGGTGGGTGGTCTTTCATACTCACATCTTGCCATGTTGAGTTTTCAAGCCTTGTATCTCCTGTGCACATAATGCAAGCACTCATGGAAGATCTGCAGTTGGTGCCTTGTTCCAATAAGGTGACATTCTTCTCCTCCCCCATGGGAGAACTTTCCCACTTCATGGAATGAAAGCTGTAACACGAGGTTCCAAGCAAAGCCTGGGAATACATGTAAAACCAGTGTGATCTTATTTACATGTGTTCAGATATGTAGTTCTTTTGTTTCTGGGTTAGGAGAAAATAAAATAAAATAAAATAAAATAAATCTGGCGTTTTTAAGTTCTCTGTTGTTTAAGAGGTTCCCTTCATCAGGGTTTCTACATGTATTTTTAAAGATTTATACTTTATTAATTTGTATAGGTGCATGTCTGCATGTGTTATGTGTGCATCTGCCCTCAGAGGCCACAAGAGGGCATCAAGAATCCCTAGAGCTGAAGTTACAGGCCGTCATGAACCATCTGATATGGGTGCTGGGAATTGAACTCCAGTGGCAAAAACACGTTCTTCTGAGCATGCTGAACTATGGGGTTTCTACTTCCTTTCAACACACACCCCAGACTCCTTTGTTTCAAGTAGATTTTTTGTGATCATTTTTAGGTTGATTGGATAGTTCCCCTACATTAGAAGATCATAGAAAATAACGTTTACCTGGTATTAACTGTTTGCCACTTGCTAGCTATGTAACTTATCACAATATATAAAGAAAATGTGAAAGAGAGGTGGTGCATGCTTATTTTGTAGTTTGAAAAACTGAGACCCAGAAAGGTTTACTTTCCTGTTTGTGTAATTGGTGGAGCAAGGATTTAAATCCAGATTTGTCTTACTACATCTCTAATACTATTTCCACTGCACTGTTTGGACTGTGAGAGTAAATAATACAGTATACATATAAAGTTTTGACCTGAGTTGTCATATTCCTTTGACTTTTGAGATATTATACTTTCTGGGGTCTTCTATTTCATTTTGCCTTTGCTTGTCTAGTCTGTTCCTTCCAACTTTTGTTGGGTGTAGGTGTTCAGTATTATGTGTCCTTTCCCCTCCCAATGTCTTTGCTTATTAAGACATCCATTCCCATAACTTCATCATCATGTTTGAATGGTTTCCACGTCTCCTTTCAATCCGACCTCTCCCTTGCTATGCAATCCAGAATCTCACAATTGCCTGTTGAATGTCTCTATCAGAAATGCCTTAGTGCCTTTCCTTAAACAGAACCAAAGATTACTTACCCCATCATTTTCTTTTCCTATCTTCACTAGTCTCTTTCCAACCTACATTTCTGGTGATGGTGTCCCCTCTTGATGCAGAGACTTGAAACCTTGACATCATCTTTGACTTCTCATGCCTATATTAATTATCCAAATCCTGCAAATCTACAAAATGTCTCTTACTTTCATCCCTTTGTCATAAGTGTCTTCTATTTATAGACGACAGGATGCTTCAGTTGTCTATTGACTAAATCTTATAGATCATCTGCATGTCTTCCCATCATCACTGCATAATGTAGCCTTACTTACCCTCCAGAGTCTCACGTCATTGCAACTTTTTCATGAACCTCTGTTCCCCACCTCCCCATCCCTATTCCTCACCATTAGGTGGAATTGTTCCTTTTTTGAACCATGCTACCCTATCCAGACCCACTGGATCTGAATCTGTATTTCCAACAAGGTCTCTCAGTGACTTGCATGTGTGTTAAAGTTTGAAAAAATCTTCCAAGTGAAAGTTAGATGAGGGTAAGAACTGTGCAGTACTTGTTAGAACATCTTAACCATAAATTAACATCCTTGTCAGTTTTCACATCTGTGCTTTGCCCATTTATTCACTGAAGTGGCCTTAGGGACCTATATATAAGAAATGTATGAGAAGTAGGGAAAGAAAGGAGGAATGACAGATTGGAGGAGGAGAGGGAATGAAAGAAGGAGAGAAAGGCTGGGGGATGAATGAGGATGGGATAACGAACCAACGAGACACACACACACACACACACACACACACACAGAGAGAGAGAGAGAGAGAGAGAGAGAGAGAGAGAGAGAAAGAGAGAGAGACAGAGAGAGATAGAGAGACAGAGAGAGAGCATGCAGGAGTACTCACCATCCCTGTTAAGTAGTTAATAACTTTGTGACTAGTTTGTGTCCATGCATAGGTAAAAGGTACAATCTAGGTCTTTAATTCAATGTTGTAGCCAGGGGAAAATATCTCCACTCATCATTTTGCTGCTTCCCTAGGGGATGAATGGTTCAATAATTTCCCACTTCTTTTGCTGGCATTCTGGGGTCTATCTTCTCTGGTCATTCCCAGAAGTCACTGAACATCTTGAAAGGTTTCAAAGAACTGCACTTAGTGTTGGCAACAGACCCTTCTATTTTCAGAGGCAGATTTTATGCTTCGTTTTCAAACTTCGAAGTTTATTTCTGAAATAAAGGTTTGTTTTTCTCACGATATTCTGAAGGTTTCCTACAAATGTTAATTTCTCAAACGTAAGTCATTTCTTGCCTTTGAAATTTCAGTGCTGTGGGTCAATTTAATAACGATGGCCAAAGGTTTTTTTTGGGGGGGGTACTTCAAAAGCTGTCACATTGGTGTTTCTTTGTTCTTTGGGGAAGTAAGTTTGCCTCGTTCACAAAATCTGAAGGTTATCTTGGAATCCAGTCATTCGGTCTTCCCTCAACATCATCCAGTTCTATTTTCAAATTTTGTCCTAATAGCTGTGACTCCCAGCTGTTACTCAGGGGTAGAATTCATGAAAAGTTTACCAACACTTCATAGATCAGGGTTAATGAGCAGCCCAGGTTATTTAGCTGACACCCCATTGCTAAGGGAAACAAGGGGCATTTTTAACTCTCTCATGGCTTTACACACGTAGACCACAAGGGCCCTCCTTCATGTCTCCTTCCTTCTGCTTCCCTTCCATCCTCACATACTCCCTCAGCTGCTTGTAATTGAAAGCAGAAGGTGTTTTATGGTTTGTTATATTTATTGAATGGTTTTGTGTTTCTTGTTCTCCTAAAAAATAGATGAGTGTAATGTTTTATACTTTCCTCTCCATTTTGGTTTTAAATTGTATTTCCTTTTCCTATTGCTCCTGATTTTCCTCCCTCCTTGATCTCTCTTCTCTTGTTCTCTGCCTCCTCTATGTCTGTCTGCATCCAGTGATTGTAGGAGAGAAAATGGGTTCCCCTTTCTGCCACATGTTTGGTTTGGGTACCTGGTTACTTCTTTTGGAATATTATGAAATTCTGTCCTTTAGTTAGTTTTGAAGTGAAGAGCTCTAAAGTGTTCTCTTTCTAAGATATGTGAGAATTTAAAATGTGTTTTTGTATAGACAGAAGATGGTTAAGTGTATCTCATTTGACTATCTCAGATGAATTTTTGTGCGGTTGACTTTCTTTCTTTATCTTAATTCTCAATGAAGGCAGTTTGCATCTTTGTTCTTAGACATCTCTATCGGGGCTGGAAAGGTGACTCACTGGTTAAAAAATTCTCTCTCTCCCTTCCTTCCTCTGTCTCTCCCCTCAATTTAATTTATTATTATTTTTTTCTAAAGATAAGGGGGCCCTTTTGAAATCCTGTTGACATGTGTTAGAACTAACACATACCTTGTAGATTAAACCAAATTACAGTTTGCTTCTCCCTGATGACTTTATCACATTTCAGGGACCTTGTTTCACTTGTGGGGTTTCATTGCTCTAGTCTCAATCTTGACTCCATGTTTGAGATTGTGTTCCAATTATACTGCTATGTGATACTGTTCCTTTGTCTTTATACTTATGGGGATCCTTTGTGTGTCTTGTGTCTGTTATCTCTTCCAAGCTTGGCCAAGGTTATGAAGTTATGCACTTATATATAATTATTTAATAAGATAAGTTAGACAAAATGTGCTTCAAGATGTTTCAACCTTTCTCTACACACTCTCTCTCTCTCTCTCTCTCTCTCTCTCTCTCTCTCTCTCTCTCTGTGTGTCTCTGTCTCTCTGTCTCCCTGTCTGTCTGTCTCCCTATCTGTCTGTCTCTGTCTCTCTGTCTCCCTGTCTGCCTCTCTGTCTGTCTTTCTCTCTGTTTCTCTGTCTCTGCCTCTCTCCCTCTGTCTCTCTCTGTGTGTGTGTGTGTATGTGTGTGTGTGTGTGTCTAGGTTTGGAGAACATTGTTCCTTTGCACTTTGCTTGATGGACACAATAGAATAGAAGCTTTTGAGTTAGTCAGGACTACCAAAATGGTAGCTCTGTGTCACAGATAACATTAGTCTCTTGTCTTATTTTCTTTCTAACTGGTTCCCTAAATTCCCCTAAGCCAGGGGGTTTGAGGTATGAGATTGTGTGTTTTTTAAGAAAATATTATGGATGAAGACTAATGTTCTCAAGTCAGGAAGAACAATTAGTACCATTCATTAATCATGGAGCATGTTTTGACTCTGGGTCCTGGCTAGGAAATATAAACTGTGAAAGTCACACATATATATGAACCTCAGGCAAATTTATGACTTGTCAGTCTTTTAAGGTTAAATTCTTAACCCCAATTCAGGGCTGGCTTTCTATGTGGACTCCAGAACATTCCTCTGGGCCACTGAGCATGCCCCTCCCCAGCCCTTTGCTTAACAGCAGCTAATGAGCAAGAAAGGTTTCTGCCTCTTATCAGCTTGCCTAAACAGCAACAGCAAGGCTGATATACGGAGTTTAGGTCAAAACTTGAGTTCTTGAACTGAAAAAACTACAAGGTCAGTTTAAAAACTCTAGAAACGTGGTGTCTCCGTAGTCACCAACACCTGTCAAGTAAAGGAGGTAGACACTTGAGTTCAAACAAATAGCAATACTTGGCAAAACCATGAACAGTCTAATTAATTCTGCTAATACTTCTTTCCATCTTTGTTTAGTACTTCTATAAATAGCCTTCATGTATTCTTTAATGAGCTTTCAGTGTGTGCCTGGAGGTTGTTATGGTCACATGGGAATGATTGTCGGATGGTGACGATGATGAAGATAGGAATATTTATATTTTTGGCTCAGATATTGGAAGGTGCTGCCAGATGAAGGAAAGTAGACATCTACTACTTTCTGAACTGCAATTTTGAATGGCTGTGAAATCAACTTGCCATGAAACCAGAGAAGTCTTTGTGCCTCTCATATTGTACTGACTGACTTTTGAAAAAAGGAGAGAAAGTGCCTATTTCTGAGATCTGCTTGGAATCCGGGCTCAGACTCACATGGAATAAATATTTTAGGATATCCCCTACCCATCATAGTGAAAGCCCCCTGACTTTCATCTTCTATGTTTGCATTTTTTTCAGAGACAATAATGAAAACATCGTTTTTTAAGATTCTGTTGTGTTATTGGAAATCCTATTTACATAAACAGGTATTGTTGTGGCTTAGGAAAGAACGTGAGGTCCCATTCTTCAGCTCCTTGTATATCTTTGCTAAGGGTTGTCTAAATAGAAGTAATGACGCTTTAGTCTAAGCAGCTTTTCTCATTTAGGTAAGAGGGTAGTTTGAAATCTCAGTTTACTGAATAATTGAGTCTCTTCTTCTTAATTATTTCAGGCATGCAGGTTGCTCTCTTTATGGTAAAGACCCTAAAAATCTAGCAATCTCCTCCAACATCCATTTGGTAATAAAACCCTGTGCATGTTCAGGGGTTAATTTTCATTACAGTTGCATGTCGACTCCCTACCCCATGCTTGAGGAAATTCTGTTATCTTTTAGGGTCTTGTTTCCTCACAGTGCAAATGCACACTTTAGAAACCATGTAAGAACCCTGCTGGAAATACTAGGTCTAGAGGAAATTGAAATGGATTCAGAGTCATGCTCATTACACAGCTTTCATTTTGAGTCTTTAATAACCTTGCCATATTTCTTGGAAAATCATATACCTGATTTTGCCAGACTGGGGTATCTGCTTTGAATGAAAAAAAAGTATGTTAACTAAGGTGAAGCCTAAGCATCCTAGTATCCTTATTCTATCCTTTAAACACACACTAAATAAAAATAAATATATAAAATAAAGCAAAACCCCCAATTCCTCTAGCCAGCCACTCAACCAAAAACCCTCAGAAGCCATCTGGTGCATAGTTAGGTGGGAGAAACTGAAGAGAAGAAGAAAGAAAAGGCTCAGTCACCTTCATCTGCTAGCCATTCCAACTGGTGTGACTTCAATGCAGCCAGTTTTTATTGAGCACCTGTGGTGGGGGTGGTGCTAATAATCGTTAACATTTATTGAGCCAGGCACTGTGCTAAGTCCTTTATGAGCAGCATCTCACTTAATCCTCACAACAGCACTACCAGGTGGCAGTCTTTCCTCTCCATTTCACAGACAAGGAAACTGAGGCTTTCAGAGGATTAGTAACTTGTATGGTCAAGTAGGCACATGATAAATTAAACCCAGTTTCTGTCATTCCAGAATCCCACCCCTTCCCTTCTTTTTGTGATAGGCTGTACATTTCTAGGAAATGAGTTTTGAAAATTGAGTATGTATGAGAGGCTAAGAAGTCAACATCAAAAACTCTATTATCCCGGCTCGCATAGGGGAAAGGATATGTATAGAGACAAAGCTCCTTATAGCTGTTGAAGAAGGAGGATTGCACAGAAAGACCAATGGCTTGAACTGGTTGGAATGCTGCCTCCTGAATACAGTCTAGAAGCCCGTGGTCATCATGGCCATCACTTTCTTACTTAGTGTAGGTGGTTCTTCAAATCGAACTCTCTGGCTTCTTTGCTAACTTTCCACCAATGCCTCAGCCTCACTGGAGTGTTAGCGATCTTGAAATCACTATTCCTTAGATATGTAAGGTCAGGAGGGTTTGGGATAATTGGTCCCATATTTCCTGTGCCACTATTTCTCTTTTATTTCAACTTCTTTGCAAGAAAGATTCAAATTAAATGAGGCAGATATACTTGAACCAGATCACAGTGTCTCAAGAGCTGGAGGCAAGCGTGAGAGTGGCAATCCACAGAGAGACTGTGGATCCAGACAGCGCATTCAACTAGATCTGAACCCCTACTGGCATTGTCTCTTAGGACTAGCAGTGAACTCTTGAGAGCTCTGTGTCTGACTCACCCACAGTTTGATAAGAAAATGAACTTGCCATTACGACATTTTTTTTTAGTTTTTCAATAAAATCATGGTAAGGGAAGGAAAATCCCCAAAACACTTGTTTGGATAATTTATTTTGTTTTCATAGTTTCTAAAGAGAGCAACAAAGAAAAAGTTACCATTAAGCATGAGAAGACTCTACATTTTCCTCAATTTTAGAAAACATTTGGCCAGGGAAAAACGAATTCAGCACCATGTGTGCATGAGTGTGAGTGTGTGTGTTGTGTGTTGTGTGTATGTGAGTATGTGTATCTGTGTGTAACAATATCCTTTGGCTTCAAACCTACCAAAACTTCCTGTGTCTCCAATCTTCTTGTAGTTGATCTTCAAGCTTGTCAACACCCCTCTGAATCCCTTTCTCCTTCATTAAATCTCTTCCACAGGAAGCAGTTACCATCGAGTCTAGCGAGAGGATGGCCAATGAGTGAGGGTTTTGATTCATATGACATGTGTGGATGTGAGGAGGTAGGAAAAAAATCTGCTCTTCCAAGTCCTTTAGATCCTGAAGTTCTAACACAAGACTATGTTTAAGATGAGTAAGATCTCTGGAGCATTTACATAGCTATTCCCCAAGATGGCATAAACACCACAGCACTGGAGCATGACCATGTATACATTCAGATAAGCTGAAGGGTGAGAAAGAGCAAGTGACTGATAGCAGCACTTGTCAGTCAGGGCTAGAGAGTGACTGTTTTGTTTCTTTTGGTTATATTTTGCTTAGGCGCAGTGTGTGTGTGCTGTACTAACAAGGTAACTGTCTCCCTACCCCACAAATTTCTATCTGAGGGAAAGAGGAAAGATATAATAGAGGGTGCAGATTATTTACAGTGGCTGAGAATGTAATTACAAGGTGCAATGGCTTGAAACTGAAATGTAGGTTAGCCATTAGAGCTGGGAGAAGCATCTTCACAGTAAGGACAATTGGGCATCGGAAAGATTTGCCTGGGAGCTGAATAAATAGCATCTCCAGAAATGCTAAGGAGTAGGGCAGGGGTAATGTGAAGAAAAACCCAAACTCAGTGTTGGGCTCAGGTCCAGATTCATGGGCAGCTTTCATTACTGCCCAGCTTCCTTTCTGATTATTTAATTGCTAATCTCTTGAAAGAGATTTTTTCATGTATCCAAAGCAAGCCTAATTTGTCTAAGCATAAGATAACAAATGCCTTCGAGCAGTGAGAATGGAGCATTTGGATTGGTCTCAAAAGACTCCTATCTATCAGATTTTCTGGAGTATGGGCCAACAGCTAAGGCAGTATTGCTGCTGTCGTTATTTCTCTTCTGCAAGGCTTTTAAAATCTTCATAGTACTTAAGTTTTGCAGTTAAAGACAATTTGGATTCTATTAGTATTATTTATCTCATGGGTGACCTTAAATAAAATTTGTTTTTGGTCCATGTTCCATGTCCATCTTTTACTTGATCTTTACTTTTTTTTTGATATATCCCCTTCCCTGTTCCTCAGACATGCCCTCTCCCTATCTCCTTTTCATTGCTGGAGGAAGGCCCCAAAGAAACTTCTTTGTCTTCAAGCATGAAGGTCATATTTCAGGAACGTTGCATGTAGAGACAGCACTTGATGAAATAGACGGCTCACCCAAGGCAGAACATACTCAAGTTGAAAATTCTAGATGACATTAGGCTGATGCTTTTACGTGAGGTAGAAGGAGAGATGGTGAATGTGTCCTTGCGCTGCCACAACATATTGCCTCAAATTTGGTGGTTTAAAACCTTGGGCTTTTTCCTCCTGACAGTTCTGGAGGTTAGAAATCCAAAAGAAGGCTATCAGACAGTTGCCTTTCTAAAGACACTAGGGGAGGAATCTTTCGTTGCCTCTTTGAGCTTTTGGTGGTTCCTTTTCTGTGAGTATATCCCTTCCATCTCTGTCTCCATCATCCCAAGTCCTTCTCTTGCTATGTCTTTCTTTTATGTGTCTTCACATAGGTACCTGTCATTGGAGTTAGAATTGACTCAGGTAATCCAGAATGTCCTCTCCAGATTCTTAATTATGTCTTTAATGACCTCTCTTTTAGATAAGGTCACAGCGATAATTTCTGGGAGATAGGCATAGACATACTCTTTTTTAGGAGCTAGCACTCAACGTATTGTAGATGTTAGCTTTCTGGGGCCTCCTGAATCACACCATCTTATGGGACTCCTCTACTCAAAGGGAATTTGTTCAAGAAATGCTTAAAGTGGGTTGTCAAATGTCAGGGGTTTCCCAAGAGGGATGTGCACAGTACCTGCTGTTAACCCATTTTCCACACAATTAAACCGAGGACATGGGGAGTAAAAAACAAAGTCATTCTGGATCAAAAGAAAAGATTTTTGAAACACAATGGGCTACCATGTTATTCAGCATAGATTTTTGTCTTATGACTGGATTTTTTTTCCTTGAAAAGTCTATTTTCTTTCCTAACCACTTTAGCCACAGGAAAGCAATTATTGCTCATTACGCACCTGAAAAGCCTTTTCACGGGATCTGTGGGATCAAGGTGATGGTGCACTTTGAGTGTGCCGCAGCTTTCCCCCTCTTCTTTGTGATTTGCTGAAATACTAGCAACAGGGAGATTTGGAGGCCAGAAACGTCCGTGAAACAAAAGGCTGCGTTTTTAGGTTCAGGTTCAAAATTCTAGCTACGGCTTGCATGCAAAGTGGTTAACAGAGCTTGTGCAGATGAGATCTTCTCTGTAGAAATGCTTTAGTACCTGCTCATGACAAAGGACCAGGTCTAACATTCCTGGTTATGGAACATCTGTCTTCTGATGGAAAAACGTAGGTGTGTCAAGTGACTAGTGATTACATGGAAATATAAAGAGAAGTACGAACCTTGAAAGATCACTAGATTGTTTCCTAATGCAGAGGTGCTTCTGTGGTCTCTGATATTGCCATTTCAATTATGTTTGAATGTGTCAAGAGACAGGAGTTATATCGTTGACTGTTAATAAATCCAGTATTAGCATCTGAGTGTACCATATACCAGAATCTGTGCCAGGGGTTCTCAACATGTGGGTCACGACCCCCTTACGATCCCGAGGGCTACTTGCCTAAGTCACAGATGATTTCTCAACAGAGCAGATGACAAAACTTGGTTCTTGTTGCGAAAGAATCTCCTCCCCATGGTGAGATTTTGTACAGAAGGAAGGGCCGGGCCCTTAGGTTGAGACTTGGATATTGAAATTCCCTGCTATCACTCTGGTTTTCATTTGAAGATTGCATCTCAAAAATTAAAGGAAAAATTATCCATGTTTTGAAAGACAGGATCTCAGCTACTTATCTGTGTAGAATAATAATTAGGGAGTCACTAGGGGAGATACTGAAATTATCATAGCTTAGTCCCTCTGGAAGAAATCTCAACTAAAAGAATATTGTGCATCCCAACTCCAGAGTAGCTGCTGCTGTGCTCCAGTCCAACTCTGGCTTTGCTCTCCGATCACTTATCATTTTATTAAGGGGTTTCCTACCAAGGGGTGTACATATGGGTGTGTGCCCACACGAGTGTATGCTGGCACGTGTATATGTGTGTGTACTTCCACTGTTAAATTTATCCTCGTGTTATCAGTGAACTTGACCTATTTCTGTACAACAGAAGTCTCTTGAAGTTCTGGCATTACCTCCAAGTGAAATGGAGGGGCCTCAAGCTCAAAGCAGAATCAGCCCTTTGAGATAAGATTAGTCAATTGAAGGTCTCCCCTCAAGGAGCTTACATCCAGGGAAGGCAGACAAATATAACTGTGAGTCAAGTTAGAATGTTAGAAGTATCAATAAAAGATGGAGCCTGTCATGAAAGTTCAAGGGCCTGAACATCATTTTCTTTAGGGTTGACGGTGCAGCAGGGCTCATGGAGCTCCTCCTTGCCTCGCCTTTCCATTCTGGTCCTGCCAGCTTCCTCGGAGTGCCTTATTCTCCACCTCCTTACAAATCCCCATACCCTTGTTTCATGTTCCCTGTAACACTTGAAAGAAATAGAATGACTTGACCAGAAACAGACTGTAGAAATTTCTTTGACAATTAGGTAAAGAAGGAAGGCCTCTTTGGAGGTCATCATCTTTGAAGTGAAAAGAGGAGAGGTGACGAGACAGTAACGGGAAGGGGAGAATCAGGAACATTTAAAAAGCAGAAGCAGGAGCTGGAGCGATGGGTCGGCAATTAAGAGCACAAACCATTCTTGAAGAGGACTAGAGTTCAGTTCCCAGAACATGTCAAATGACTGAAGGTCATCTGTTAACTCCAGTCCAGGGGGACCTTACGCCCTCTTCTGGCCTTCATGGGCACTGCACTCATTCATACAAACCCTCTCTGATATTATACATACATGCATACAAACATACATAATGAAGTTCTGCAAAACATAATCTGTAAAATATCATATTTGCCTATAGCAGATTATGAACTAAGATATCTAGAGTGATCAGAGGTCTAATTAGAAATCCTTAGAACAATCTATGAACTCTAGGATAGAGAACAGGTTTTGCACATCATAATATTCCTTGCGTTGGGCATTGTCCTTGGCAGAGGGTTAGCATGCAATGAATACTGGGTGACTGAATTGCTCAACAGGTTGGCAGGCTGAATATAATCAATGAATTTTTGTTTCCAGCGTGCATGTCTACTGCTGCTTGGGGATGTGGTCCAGAAAGAACTACTTTGTGCAGAGGGTGTGTGTGTATGTGCAAAGATCTGGGGATTTAATTTTTACAGGGCATGAAATGATAGGCAGTTAGTTGGCAGTTGGCAGTACAGATAAAGGTAATTCATCCTTTAATTCTGGAGCCTAGAGAATGGCTTATCTCTAGGGTTGTTTAAACCCCCAGTACTCCAGTGTAGCAGCGACATTTTGGCCTGACTTTAATAGAAGTTGAGTCTATGGCGGCCCTAGGCATAGGCTTTGATTTAAAGTCTGAGCTCTTGATATCCAGGTGCACCCTCTACAAGGTCATGTTCTTTCAGGCTAAATAACCTTCTGCTGGATTCCCTAAGATCATTTCTTTATCAGCAATGATCACTTTCCCCACTGGTTTCATATGCAGCCATTTCTTTCATCTGTATTCCTGGCTTGATTAGTGAGAAATTAATGAGCATGTAAGACTTGATTTAGATAATGATTAATTAGGGGAAAAGGTGCCATTCTAACAGCAAGTCACTATTATATGCTAGGGAAATTAGTTAATATTTTTGGATGGCAAATTGACTTGTCCTTTGTTAAAAAACAACCTTTTGAAATGCCTGATATGTTTTTTTGTAATTTTAATAAATACTTGTTATTTTCCCTACAAGTCACAAAGTAACTGGGTTTTTATGTCATTAAATTCTTTTGTCTAATATTACCTCAATGATAATATTGCTTTTTTATTTTCAGCGCAGTGTATCTTTGTTAGGAAAAACTCCACTATTCATAAAGCAGACCTTGACAATGAAATGTGTCAAATCATCATACATACTCACATATATATGGAAAAGATTTCAATTTTCATTGTTACTGAGCCCTGACGCTTCATTTTTTTCCTGTTGCTGTTTGAATATGCTGTTATCTGCTCTCAGAAGTATAAGGATCAAGGTCTACATGAATATTTCTTCTGTTCTTTATGTGCTTTTTAATAAGATTTTGACAATTTATTGTCATTAGATAAAATTGTAGTCTAGTAAAATAACCAACATATAGATCATAACAAAGGTAATTAGAGAATTGGAGGACTGGAAATGACCTTCAGGGGTTACTTCATCCATTTCTCAACTTCAGACTGTATGAATAATCTTCCTAAACAGCACTCTTTATCATATTATGTCCCTGTTTGAGAACCTCCAGTTGTCCGTTATTGCCTCCGGGGTTAAGCCCATTGGTCTTGACCTGCATTCAAGGCCTTTCAAATTTGGGCTTCTCTATCCTGATAAGCTAACTATGCCCTAGATTGCAGCCTGTCTCTGAGAAAGTTGGCTTGTCTTCTCTCCTTGTACCAAATACATATCACCCACTAACCTCTCCAAATCCTTTCCATCCTTTACTCTCTTAACTCAAGCCCCATGTCTTCTTGGGCATTTCCTTTGACCCCTCCCCACAGGGTGTCTGATGAGTATTTCCTTATCTAGAAAACATTGTCATATTCCATATTTTTAAAAAAACCACCGCTATTGATGTATAATTGGTAAGCAATAAAATGTGCCCATTTTAAGTAATGAGTTTTGACAAATATATATAAACACTTCTAACCACTGCTTCAATTAAAATATAGATTATTTTCATCACTTCAGAAGATGTACTGCATATTTTGTCACATAACCATGGACCAATTTAACTGTTCTCTGGTTATTTTGGGGTGTGAAAGTCTGGTCTCCACATGAACACATGAATTTAGGCTTTTTATTTGTTTAATTTGAATTCACACTTATTGAAGGTTTACTCCGTACCAAGAAGGCTAAGATATTTATTCTATAAAGTGGGGCATATTGGTAATCCCATTTTACAGGTAAGGGTAAGAAAGCATGTAAAGGTTGCATAAGCTGCCCTTGCTTGCACAACTGGCAAATGACAAGGACTAGTCTCTAAGCAGTTTGACCTGTGGAGCAATAAGTGTTTTTGCTTTTTCCTGCTATTACTGCTTCCTATAATGCTAGCTTCCTGTCTTGGGATAAAATCTAATAGAACTGGCACATTTAAACAACCTAACACACACACTGTCAATTTTCTGCTTTTAAGAATGGAAAGAGCCCCAGCCTGTTGTAGAGTTTCTGAGTGTGGTAAGCGCAGGACTACTTCACAGCCTTGGTAGAGATGGATAAAGGAAATTAGGGACATTCCAGAATGTCAGATCTTTAAGTGGAGGCAACAGAGAGCAAGAGATGGGCCCAGTGTGAAGAGCATGTGATGAGAGTCAAGGAGACTGAGCCACAGGCATCCATGCTTGGAAGCATCATCAGATGTACAGAGAACCACATCTGAAGAAGACTATCTGTGGCTTCTAGGAAAGGAGTACCAGGTAGAGATGCACAAATTGGGAACACATGAGTATAACCCCCCCAAAAGATAAAGCTGCTATGCTTTAAATAGTCCTTCTAAGTTGTATGATTCCCAAACTGGGTCCCATGTACAAGAAACAATGTCAAAATAATTTGAAATATACAATACATAGCTCCTTCTAATGAAACATGTATTTGTTTATAGTCAAGATGCTTGGAAATTGATTTAAAATTGTTTTTCCAAGATCAAAGTTAATAATACAGATATAAAGCTGTCACAGTCATCTCCATTACCCTGAGTTGTAAATATAGGAAGACACATAGTTCATGATAGTTCTCTCAGTCTACAACTCTCAGTAATTCAATAATATGTACATGAGTTGAATGAGACATTCCAAAAGAGATGGGAATTGTTCTCTGCTTTTTAAGATTTATAATGTAGACAAGTAGAGTTATAGTATGATGGTATTTTTTAATCCTTCAAAATAAATGGAAATTAGTAACCCTATAATGACTTTAGATATTCTTACTATTTATTTATTTTTAGCATTTGAGAATGAAAGTTATTAAGTCTCCCCCAACTGATCAACTCTGTCTTCTTTGAATAGTGAAGTGCTAAGTCTTCTATTTACTGCAATGCCAGGATATGTTGTTTGTCACTCTTTCCATTACCAGGTGAATTTCATTCTTCACATAAAAGTTATGTGAGTATCCCTCTTTGAAAGTGTAGTCCAAAGTTGCCTAAAGAATGCATCCCTATTTACTAAGTCTTTTTGCTTGTGAGGCACAGACAGGAGGACCTCTGAGTTTGAGGCCAGGCTGGTTTAAAAAGAAAGTTCGAGGACAGCCAAGGCTACACAGAGAAACTCTGTTTTGCAAAAAAGAACAAAAAACTTTATTTTATGTGTGTGGATATTTTTGCCTGCATGTCTATGCACCACATGTATGTAATACCCATGATGACCAGAAGAGGGCATTGGAGCCTTTGATATTGGAATTATCAGACAGTTGTTACCAACCATGTGGGTGCTGGCAATCAAACCTGGGGCTTCTGGAAGGACAGTTAGTGCTCTTAATTGCTGAATCATCTATCTAGCACCTTTACTATGTCTTTTGTTGGATACATCTCATTTCTTCAGTAGATCTTTTGACTTTTTTACTTACTAGTATATAGAGTTCTCAGTTTATCTCCTTAGTCATTTGCTCTAGGATTTAATTTGTATTCAAGCCTTTTAGGATTCAGTTCCTGGAGTAACTTTTTATTTAGTTGATGAAGTTTCCCTCTAAATTTCTTTTTTTCTTTCTTCCTTTCTTTTTTTTTTTGAGGGGGTATTTACGAGACAAGGTTTCTCTGTATTGTTTTGGAGGCTGTCAGTCCAGCCTGACCTCGAACTCACAGAGATCCGCCTGCCTCTGCATGGCTTTTTTTTGGTTTTTTGAGACAGGGTTTCTCTGTGGCTTTGGAGGCTGTCCTGGAACTCGCTCTTGTAGACCAGGCTGGCCTCTGCCTCCCGAGCGCTGGGATTAAAGGCATGTGCCACCACCACCCAGCCTCTAAATTTCTCATCTATTCCTTTCTGTTTTGTTATTTTCCAGCAAATACTCATGGCATTGGAATGGTTACATTTCCATATTGTTAGTTCATTTAGGCATGAGTAGTGCTCCTATGTTGAATTTGTCAAGAGGATTTTTTGAAGCTTGTGTATGAGCTATAGGAAATTTATTTACAACAAATTATTTTCCATCTGGTATATATTTCCTTTTTAGGAAATCCTGAATTCTTATCATTTATGAGTGCTCTTATTTTTCAAGCCTATAGGCAACTCTTAGCCCCTAAAATCAATGTATTGATTTTATGATCAGTTTATTAACCAGGCAGTAATAATTGAGACAGAAGGTAAATTTTGCTATGTATACGTTTATATTTGGATATAATATACATTTAACATCTTCATGGCATTTTTCATCTTTCCTGAAATGTTTCCATTTGCGGTTTTATTCCTTTAAAGAGTTTTAGCTAACCTGATGAGATGATAAGGATTTCTAAGTGATTGAATTTGGCCAAGTTGTACAGTGTAGCAGTCCTAAATACTTGTAAGGATGATCATATTTATGCCAACACAAGCTACTGCCATCATAGCTTAGAATTGTTCTTGAATGAATACAGGCACATTGAACAATATTTTGTTACCTTATAAGATGTTAGCAACATAGCACTTTATAAAGGAAAAGCAATCAACCCTGTTATTTTATCCCTCCCATAGCTAGTGCTAGTAGAAATGGATGAAGTACTAACAGCTAGCCATCTTATGGAAAAAGCTCGGCCATTCTGCAAAGCTGGAAGTGATCCCCAAGGCAAATTTAGAAAACTGCAGGGCTTTGTATATAACAATTAATTTTATGAAATTATGTAAGTACAGAGAGTTTAAGCACACATGACATAGGCATTGCTTTACCAAGAAAGTAAATCAAACCTTGTTAAGTGATCAGGGACTTGGTATATGGAAAGATTTACTATATAGAGTTCTTTTTTCTCCACATCTATGTGTGTCCCAACCAACCTTGTTTAAATTTAGATTAGCCACTCTTCCCCAAGGGGCCTTTTTCCCTTCTTGGTCTAGTAGACTGCATCAGTTTCCACTCATAGAATAGCATAATATTTTGTAATCTCATGTAGAAAGAACATAGCTACAACTAGCTCTGGTTTCTTTCTTTCTTTTTTTCTGTCATAAAACCTTTAAGCTTAGACCTTATTTAAAATTGGTTTAAGGCTTGTATATGAGATTGACGTTTATAGGAGATAAATCTGAACTCCATGTCTCCAGACCCCAAATTGTATTTTGTCATTAAATATCACCTTTCCATCTAGTACTATAAATTGTGGTGTTGAATTAGGTTTGCTGGTACATATTACCTGCTCTCTCCTTTAGTTCATTTGGCAGCTGTTCCCTTGGGTAAAGGGACATGAAGAGCTTCCAGTCAATACTTTGGATTCAACAATGATGGTATGGGAGACATAGGATAATGAATTTCATTCTTAAATTAAGAAAACATGCATTAAGACCACAATCAACTACAATTACTGTGAAATACCTTGGTGTACTAAAAAGTCACCTTTCTGCTAACTTAGGACTAACTAGTCTCTCTCCCTTTATGGAGTTTAAAATGATGCCTAAAATATCTGATAATGCTTCTAATGTTTCTCAGATTTATTGAACTGTAATTTCCCTAGGACCTTATTGAACTTGGGCAGAAGTTACTGTCCATATATATTATCATCCCAATGATGTTACTTTATTAGACAGACTTATTTTCTAGGAGTAGGGTTTATCTCTACTAATCCATTTAGATGATGAGGTCCTTGTGGACAGGGACAATGTTGTACCTCTAACATGTAGGACAGTGCCTAGAACAGAAATAGTGTGTTAGATCGGGTCACTGGAAAAGCAGATGCCAATTAAGTGGACAAGCATCTAAGGCAGTATGCAATTGGATGTTCAATAGGTTTATTAGGTTGAACATTTGTGAAGGAAAGGAGAGAGGATGCTGAAGGGGGATAAAGAGTCATTTGAGCAGAGGGCCGGTCTGACCCCTGTGGAGATGTAAAAGGAAAGGCTGTATAGAAAAATCATAGCCTGTAGTGCAATATTAAGAAAGGTTTCAAAATCAACGGGGAATCTTTAACCCAAGGTTCCCTGTGAGCAAAGTTCTATGATTTGCAGGATCTTACTATGTTTTTTGCCACGTGCAGTCAGTAGTTGGGAGCCACCCTAAGGACTGTGGCCTCTACACACGTGGTGGTAAAACCAGAAAGTAGCAGCTAGGCTACCAGTTACCACATCACAATATGAGAGCTCAGATGCACATTTTCATGGCCTCACGGAAGGTACTCAACACATGCTTACGGAAGAGAGACTTTCATTAACTGAGGATTTGCACAGCAGAACCTGTGCTGAAGCCTGTGTGAGGTCATGGGTTTAATCCTCAGTAACCCCTTTCCCACAAAAAGACAAAGACAGAAACCAAAGCATGAGTTGCAGGGAGAAAGAGAAGGGGGCTCCATGCTCATTAAGCTTTAATAGTTGCCAATGTTGTGAAGGACACAAAGACTTGAGACTACCCTCTCCTCCTCTCCCCCTCCTCTCCCTTCCCCTCCCCTCCCCTCCCTCCCTTCCTCCCTCCCTTCCTCCCTCCCTTTGTCACACTTTAAATGTTGCCTTCTGGAAAAAAAGCTTCATGAATATTGGTTATAAATGTGAATGGTCCTTGATGCCACCTTGTTCTATATCTTGCTTACTTTGCTTTGTAAAAATTATGAAAATTAATGGCTTCATTGAGGTACAGCGGCCATGTAGTTAACAGCACATGCTTAAAGAGTACATATTGACAATTTTGATTGTTGAGTATATGTCAAAATAGCAAAGATGTCCATTACTCTAAGAAATGGTGTCCCTGACATTTGTGAGTTCTCCTCTCTCCCCCCTTCCTGCCCTCTGTCCTTATACCACTATCACTAAACTGTTCTTTCTATAGATTACTTTCTGTTTTGTCGTGCCTTATATAAATGGAATCATAGAGTTTGTACTTTTTGGATCTGATTTTCTTTTTACTTAGCATATTGTCTTTTGGTTTGTCCATTCATTATCATATACCAGTACTTCATTCCTGTTTATGGCTAATTGTAATTTCATTGTGTAGGTATGTCATTTGTTAGTTTTTCCTTCCATATTTGTATTTTTTATGTAGCACTTATCTTCACCCAACATGATATTTGTTTGTATTTTCATTTGGCTGTTTGTTGTTCTCAAGGCTATAAACACCATGAGGGCAGGCCCATTGATTTGTGTTCCTTACCTTCATTGTGATTGACATAGTAGCAACCAAATATATACTTGTTGACTTTTGGCAGACTTCTAGTTAAAACTACAACAAAGCTTTGATATAGTATTTATGTTTTGATTTTTTTCTGAACAGCACTATTAATTAGGCCTGACAGACATATATTTAATTTGGAATCGTAACTGGGATTTTGAAAAAATTGTCTTTGGTTGTGTTCATATTCATAAATAACAATCAAGAAAAATAAATTAGAGGAACGAAGACTGATATTTTAAAAGACAAATTAAATGTTGGTGTTCAATGGCGTGTATTTGGTGCTGCTATAAATTATTTTCTGTAAAATTTATGAGTCAGACCTTGGCAATTAACTGACAGTTATTCAAAAGGAATTCACTATGAGGGCAATTGGATGAACTGAGATAAACAATGTACTCAAGACTCACTGTATTTAAAGAGAAATGTGTAAATGTGTTGTTTTGTCCTGTTTATTTTTGTGCATGCACATGCATACGTGTGTGTGTGTGTGTGTGTGTGTGTGTGTGTTTGAGAAAGAGAGAGAGAGGGAGAGGTTTTCTGCTTACTGAAACATGAATACCTTGTTTGTTTCAGGATCAGATTTGCAAGTATGTCTCCCCAAGGGCCCAACCTGCTGCTCAAGAAAGATGGAAGAAAAATACCAACTAACAGCACGGCTGAACATGGAACAACTTCTCCAGTCTGCGAGTATGGAGCTCAAGTTCTTAATTATTCAGAATGCTGCGGTTTTCCAAGGTGAGTTTGGGGGATCATTTTTGATGTACTGCTCAATGGCATCATTATTTGGGCACTGGGCTTTCAAATGCTAAATATAATTTCTAAATTACCATTTCAGC
The DNA here is from genome assembly GCF_017639785.1 of Mesocricetus auratus. Taxonomy (NCBI): domain Eukaryota; kingdom Metazoa; phylum Chordata; class Mammalia; order Rodentia; family Cricetidae; genus Mesocricetus; species Mesocricetus auratus. Next base: position 101,225,259 of record NW_024429188.1, on the reverse strand, counting down.
GTATATGCTCGACATAAAAACCTCCCAGTGAGAGATCCTGGATAAGGAAACACACAGTTTTTAAACAAATTTTATTTTAATCTTTGAAAAAATAGATAGTATTAAAAATCAGTGTCCAAGGACATTCTGTTTCCCTGTATGTGAGACGCATAAATCACTGCTGAAAAAGTCAATGACAGTTTTCTCTGTTAGTCCGTAAGACTTGTTTTCAACCATCATGACCACCACTATCAGCACCAGCACCAGCACGACCCTTCGCATAAATTCCAAGACCAGCCTTCTTCAAGGGTGAGTCAGACACCTTGAAACATATATGAACTCCTTCTGACCACTAGGACCATCTTCATTTAAGAGAGGGAATCCAGCTTGTTGGCCAGCCATATCCTAATTTGTGTGAATGAGTGGTTATCTCTCCTTTCCTTGCGAATGTCAGTTCTTATCATGCTCCTCTATGAACTGTGAAAGGACAGGCAGCAATTGATTCCATCCTTAGTAATTTACAGGAAAACTACAGCAGCATGGGGCAGACTCCTTCAGATTAAAGATCAACTGGAGATGATAGTGGTAGTGAAACAGAAGCCTTTACACAGTACCATGTGGTTTTAAGTAATTTACATGCATAATTTCATTTAATCCTCACAATATACCTACAAGTGGGTCTTTGTTACCTCCATTTTATAGATGAAGACCCAAGACCAGAATTAATTGGTTAATTAATTTACCAAGGCCACACATCTAAAATAAAAGATGAAGGCAAGCTTTGAACCCAGTTTGCCTAGTTTTTAAAAGTCCATGATTTTATCCCCTGATAAAATCTGACTAGGAAAATTACTTGTGGATATGGAGTCTTTTCTTCTATCCATTTTTTAAAAGTGCGTGGAGCCTTTTTTCTATCCCTTTTTTTATGGTGTGTGTGTGTGTGTGTGTGTGTGTGTGTGTGTGTGTGTAGGTGCGCTATGCATGGTGGTAGTTTGGCTGTATACACATGTATGTGCATGTGTGGAAACCAGAGGTCAGTGCTGCGCATCTTCTTTCACTCTCCAATTTTAGATTTTTGAAAGAGAGTCTCTCACTTAATGTGAACCTCACCAATTTGGCTAGGCTGCTCAGCCAATGAGCTTTACGAATGCTCCGAGGCTATTCTCCATCACCAGTGAAGGAGATACAAGCCCACACTACTACATCTGAGTTTTTATGTGGATGCTGGGTATCAGAAGTCCTTATTTTACCAGCTGAGCTATGTCCTCAACTCCTTCTAGCCATTGAAATTAAGCATACTGAATCAGGTGCCACCTTCCTGTAAAGATAGCCTTGGGGTCAGATGTAAGTCTTCTGACTACATTTTAAAGCTTCGGATTGATGGCACCTTTACAAAAATTAACCTCTTTAAATTGGCTGATTACACCTTAGTTTAGGTATTAAAAACAAAATCCTCAGTATTAGTTCAAGTTAGTTTATAAAGCATACACTCACAACAGTTTCTTGTGCCTAAGCCTTGGGGGATATTGATATTAGGTTCATTATATGAAGTACAATAGGAAAGCGTGAAATCTTTGTTAACCTATTTATGCAGTGAGACTCTTGTGAAGCATTTGTTGGGACTAACATTTTAGTGACAGAATGAATAATTCAGGCCAGTTTAAAAAATACATGCACCATTCATGTACCTCTTAGATTGGTTTTGGAGCTGATATACTTGCTGGAAGTGGGGTGATAAGTAATGTGACAGGAGGATTGGGTGGAAGTGGACAGGTGAAGCTTAGTCTTTGAGGCGTGCAGGTGCTTGATTAGAATGGAATATTAGTGATTTATTTCATTCCTAGAATAACCAAGGTCCCATATGTTGCCTTTCAACCACTGCCTGCTGAGATCGGATGACAGAGTGATGACACTGGAATTCCAGTATGAGAGCAGCTGTTATTGCTGTCTATCTGAGGGTCTTTGTTGTTGTATTTCATGTACCTGTCCAGTCTTACACTTTGCATATCGTGTTTATGGGGCTGGAACAGCATGAGACTAAGGACAAAAACAAGTTCTGACAATGTTTTGATTGGATTAGAGTCCAGAGTCCAGATATGGAAGCTGAATATTAGCCAAATGAACAGGGATTGGAAGTGGAAGCCGTACCTGCTACTAATTAATGTCTTCTCTCTGTCTCTCTCACATGCATACACACGTACACAGAAGTACATGTATGTGTGCACACACATTCATTTCTAGAATTTCAGGGACAGGCAGAAGGACAACAACTCTAGCAAAAGAGCATGGAGACAGTTAAATGATGTGAAATTCATTATGCTTTCAATCTTGTCATATCTACTCATATTTTATCTCTTTTCATTCTGGTTTTATTTTTGTTTTTAGCATGTCTCACTTAACACACACACACACACACACACAGAGGAGAAAATCAACCACAAGCACAGACCTCAAGGCATTCATATTATGCTTGGAGAGGCACTGACCACAAATCCTTTCTGTAGCAAACATTTGGAAGACAGAAGGCTTCAAACAAGGGATCAGTAGAAGACAATTGCTATGAAAGCTGGGCATCTATTTCCTTTTTCTTATAACTACTTATTATTCCCATGAACTGGAATTGAAGGGCACAATTGTTTTTGCTCTAAACTAAACATCCTTCCCCCAAGATCCTGGTAGACCAAATTATTGAGAAAATTGCCCTACCACTTTGTTTGTGTGAAATTTGATGTGGTAGCTTTTGTGAGCTATTTTCTCCACCACGTGAAGTTGAAGAAAGCTTATCTTAATCTTGGCTGAGGTTCACAATTTCTTTTGGATTCTTCCAGTAGCCCTCATTGGGGTATATGTCAGCAGCGTGAGCTCTCTGCAAATATGTGCACAGTTCCATGAGCAGTCCTTACTGCCTCGATTTGGGTTTTATGTCTTCGATTGCAGGAAGCCTTTGCCCTCATAAATGAGCCTGGGGCCCTTTGCTACAGTGGTTGGAGTGCTCTAATGCTAATGCTGTTTTGATAATGATTGAAGCATTAAAAAAGATGTTCTTTATCCTCAATCTTTGCATTGCATCGTTTCCTAAATTTAATTTGCTTAGATGTGCTTAGGAAAATGGGGCAGCACAATTGTTTTTTGTTTCTGCTTAATTAATTCTTTTTGAGAAACTCCACTGAAAGTACATTTCCCTTTTCTTTTTCTCTTTCCTCTCCCCTATTTTATAATAATGAGGATAAAGATAATAGTGAAGATTTAGTAATTGCCTACTGTATGATACTTACTTTTGCACAATTATCCCATTTAATATTCCTATCAACCCTATGGAGCCTGTCCTATAATCATCACTAGTTTATAAATAAGGAAACTCTATGGTATCACAGTGTCTCCCAAGCTGTCTGCCCTATGACATGGTTCTCCTTGCTCTTAGTTCACTTGAGGCAAAACAAGATTACAAAGTGGTGGGATTTATGGTCCTCATGAAGGAAAATGAGTTTGAAGGCTGAAATTTCATCTCAAACACCTGCTCATCTTCACGTTTAGAGTTCCGTTTTCATTTGTGGAACTTCCTTGTGACTTTCAGCCTTATCCTAACAGGAAACATCTGGGATTATGCCCAGGGTTTTTCTCAACATTGAATGATTCTGGTCTTCCCCAAGGTGCCAGTGACAGAGGAAGAACAGGCTCTTAAGAATGCATCAGCCACTTTGCTTTTACTGGAAGTTGACTCTCCCACAACTTGAACTTTTGATCAGAGAGAAAACTGTAGTTAAGCTGCAAACATCCCTGCATAAAATGCCATCTGAGAGCTCCCAGGGTTCTTGCTTGTAGCCAACCATTCTTACTAATGCACAGTCTTTAAAGCTTGATTTTTCTGACCTTCTCACTAGAAGTAGAGAATCAACTGGATGAATGTGTGGAAGAGTGCTACAGGGAGGGGCATATGCACAGTGTGAAGTAACGAGTACTAGTAAGAATGGAGGGCATAGAAGCGCACTCAGGAACTCAATGGCAGTTAGGGGCATTTATAGAGGATACCTACCTATTTCAGTAGCCCCAATCATATAGTAGGTCCTATAGTTAGTCTTCATATTTGTGATTGTGAATCAGTGTCGGAAGTTCAGATTTTGCTCATTCTCCTTTTTTTCTTTTTTCTATTTTTTTTGTTTTTGTTTTTCAAGACACCGTTTCTCTTTGTATCCCTGGCTGTCCTGGAACTCACTCTGTAGACCAGGCTGTTCTCGAACTCACAGAGATCCTCCTGTCTCTGCCTCCCGAGTGCTGGGATTAAAGGCGTGCACCACCACTGCCAACTCTCATTCTCCTTTTCTTAATATTTACATCTTCAAAGGCTTAAATTATTTTTTACTTAAGAATACTGGAAGAATGCTGAATTCAGACCAGTGAGGTGGCTCAGCTGCTATGGGTGCTTGTCACGAAGCCTTGTGGCCCAAGTTCAATCCATGGAACACACTTGGTTGGCGGCAAGAACCGATTCCTGAAAGCTGTTCTCTGCCCTACACACATGCATGTGCACACATACATGCACACACATAAATGCAGTAAAAAGGTTTTTTTTAAAAATAAGGAATACTGAATTCTGAGTCAGAAAATCCAGTTTAATACGAGATCTGCATTTATATTTTATGGTTTAGGGGAGATTATTTGGCTAGATTATTCTTCATTGCCATGTCTGTAAAACAGGGCTAAAAATTCTAGTCGTAGAGATAATGTATTTGAAAATGTCTTACAACCAATAAATTATACATACCTTATGAAGAGAGTTCCTTTGTGTTGACTCTTCTAGCCCTGGTAGGACCCAAGAAAGACTATGTTGACCTATGTGAAACTGGACTTCATGATATACTTGAGCAACTTCTGTCAACAATTAATGCTAGAGATTCAGGTAGCTCCAGTGCACAGGACCCTTTAAACAGGGCATATGCTTTTTAAGCTCTTGAATGTATGAAGCTTTGTAGTTTGCAATTTCAGTTCTGCTAGGAGCAATTTCTTTTTCAGCTTCTCAAAGTGCTTCTAGATGGTGTGTGTGTGTGTGTGTGTGTGTGTGTGTGTGAGAGAGAGAGAGAGAGAGAGAGAGAGAGAGAGAGGCAGACAGAGACAAAGAGACGCACACACAGAGAGAGCTATTTCTAAGTGAACTAAACTTTTTTCAAAGATTTTATTTTTAAGTTGTGTGTGTGTGTGTTATTTTGGATGGTATATATATATTTTGCACAACCATGGTATTAGTTCTGAACAGGTGTACTGTGTTTAAGAGGAAGCCGACCCATCTCCCTTCTTCAATGGCTCCACCTTTATGATTTTTCAAACAGAGTCAGTCATCGAACCTAGAGCTTGCCATTTCAGTTGCACTGACTGTCCATCTTGGCTGTGGGATCCATCAGCCTCTATCCATGCTAGCACTGAGGTGACAAACACACTCTGCCACTCCAGGCTTTTATGGGGTGCTGTAGATCTGAACTCAGGTCCCCATGCTTTCACAGTAAGCACTGCACTAGGGAGCTACCTCCTCACCCATGGGCCACACTTGCATGCATTCTCTATTATGACAGAGGAAACAAAGGAAGGTGTAAGTGTGCGGGCTAATAGTTGCCACCAGGGTTGGAAGGTTTGCTTTCTTCTACTTGTTTATCATGGAGGAACTAGATAGAAAAGGGTGCCTTTGAATTGGAGGAGGCAGTGTCTCTGCCATTACTGTTGCTTTTTGTTTCCATCTGCTATTGTACTGTTTCCTGTCAGAGTCCTGTCTCTCCTACTCCTCCTAAATAAAATTGACCTTGGTTAGAACACCCTTTTTCATCAACTCTGAGAAAATTTTTCAGTCATTTCTGCTTGAAATAAATGTTTGGGGGGGATATTACTTAAGCAGATAGTTATTTTTTTACTTCACAGTTAATATATGACTGAACAATTGCTTGAATGTTGATAAACATGTTTTTGTGATTCAATCATTTGTTAATTTAGGTTTTTGTAATGTGGTGGGAATTTTAAGCGAGGACCGAGCAATTTCTCTCCATTTCACAATCCCCCCTCCTGACTTTCCCTGCTTAGGCTGAGCCCCACTGAGTCTGAAACTCTTTAACTGCTGGCCACCCTGTCACAGCCCTTTCTTTGTGGAAAACAGTGTGCCTGAGAGAATAATTACATTGATGTCTAATCGGAACTTAATTCATTTGTTGGCGCTAAATAGAATAACATTCAATTGAATAGAAGAATTTGAGGAACACAAACCATGACCATGAGTGAGCTTATATATCCTCAAAAATGTCAATTATTAATCAGCCCACTCATCTGTGCAGCAAAGCTCTACTAATCCCATTATAAAAGGGGAAATTCCTCATCAGAGCACAGAAGGTGCTGGCTTTAATTAGAGGACTTTTATGGCACTGACTCAAAGAAGTATTTTGGTTACAAAGTTTTTTTAAATGCAATTCTTTTAATTATTAGGGCTATTGGACAAACAACTGGAAACTGAGGGTTTAAAGTCGTTCGGTTTGGGTCTAAGAACTTTTGGATTCCATTTGGTTTTTAAATTGCTGTGACTTTAGCTGAACTGGAGCTGGGGGAGTTGCAAACCTTTCCTGTGGCCTCATATTGATTTAGGAAAGTCAGTCATTAGGCTGAAAACTGTTTAATAAAAAGAGCTTAGGAAAATGACTCAGTGTGCATGCAGAGACTATTCTAGGGCCACCAATGAGGGGAGAGGATTATGCAGATGAACTTTCACCCGGTCAGGGCCCTTCATTTAGCAACACGCGTGCACACACACACACACACACACACACACACACGTATTATAATTTATTTAACTTTGTTTTATGTGCACCAGTGTGAAGGTATCAGATCCCCTGGAACTGGAGTTAGAGATGGTTGTGAACTACCATGTGGGTGCTGGGGATTGAACTCAGGACTTCTGGAAGAGTAGCCAGTGCTCTTAACCACAGAGCCATCTCTCCAGCCCCCTTGGCAGCATCTCTCACCCCCATTATCACTGGCCACCTTCATCACTAGCATGCCCCACAAAGCAAATCAGGGACACATTTCCTGCCTTCTAGAAGTTTCAGGAAGGTTCTTCCTTTGCCTAGAGTGATTGCTCCCCACCCTCCCCGCTACGGGGCTTTGCTTACTTTCTTAAAGCATATGTCCCTCCTCCTCCTTTTTCTGTCTCACTGCGTTGCAGTACCTGATATGGGAGTAATGAAGCATATGTTTGAGAGATTTCAATTCTCCTGACAGTTGAATGGAGGTAGAAACAATTTTCTTCTAAGCTGGAAGTGGTAATGTCGAAATTAAAAACACTTTTCCCGTGGACTATGAGATGCTCCCAGGCCTCAGGTACTCCTCCTTTCCCCCGCAGCCCACCTTATCTTTGGCCATATCCATGTATTGCTCACCCAGGCTCAGTTGTCTCATTCGTCATCTGGCAGGCTTGTATTTCAGTTCCAGGCTCTGTGAGTTCCCAGTTAGTATACCAGCAAAGGCCCTGCTGAGTCCTCTCTTCTTCGTCTCCTTTGCTCCCCCACGTCTGCAGCGCAGGGCAGTGATTGTGGATACAGTCTCGGAGCCAGGTCAGCTGGGCTCAGATTATTCTAGGTGCAGATAAGCAAGCTGATGGGGGAAAACAGTAGAGTTTCAGGGTCACCAGGGACTTCCTTTATATATATGCACTGAATGAGTCCATAAAAGACAAAGGAAAACCTTCTTCCTGCTCTAAAGGATTTCATTTGTATTTATCTCCTTGAAACCTCATATCAAGCCCTTGACATTGGCAGTTTGTTAGTTTCGTTTTACATCTGAGGAAGTGGAGGCTTAGAGAAGTTATGAGTCCAATGTAGCATAGCCAAAAGCATGGTGAAGAGGAATCGGACCCAGGAAGGACAGCTCCAGAGACCACACCCTTAATTAAGTACGATGTTTCAACCAGCCTCCCTGGATTTTGCTTCATGGTTATGGACAGTCACTTCGACTCTAGTTTTCTTTCTTTCAAGGGAAATCTATTCCATTTTGTTAGAAAACTTGCCGAGCAATGCCTAGCATGTCCAAAGGCAAGTATGTCAGATTAAAATGACCACAAACTTAACTTCAGATACTTCAAAACTCCCAAAAGCAAGACATTTGTACATGGCTAATGTGGCCATACAGAACTCTTATAGAAATGCTGCACGAAATACATTTACAGTTTGTGTAACAAGTTGGAGTGGATCCATATTTGCTGAGGCTTAAAGTTTCTACAATTTTAGGGACCCTTTTCTTAAGAAAAGGACAGTAAGGGATTGATACATGCCTTTAATCGCAGCACTCAGGGGGCAGAGGCAGTGGGATCTCTGTGAGTTCAAGGTCAGCCTGGTCTACAGAGCGAGTTCCAGGACAGCCTCCAAAGCTACATAGAGAAACCCTGTCTCGAAAAAACAAAAGCAAAAACTGTGGCTCTTCTGGAAGTGGGTGTGCCAAGGTGGGTTCCTATAGCTCATTATCTTGATGGGAAATCTTCTACCATAGTGATTAGAAAAAACAGAAATGATTTCAACTAGTGGCTGGATATTACTGATTGGAATGGGGGAAGATTGTCAGACTCACTTCTCTCCATAGATGTGGCTTTTAACTGAATACAAGAGCAAGTGAGAGAGTTAGGTAAATCAGTATCATCTTTTTCTCAATTAAATCCAAATTGTCAATCATCTCTTCCACATTGTTCATCCTGGACTTGCTGGACAACCTGGTCATCTGTCCCTGGCCCTTCTCTCTTGAGAGTGGGCATAGGGCTAGTGTGCCAAGGACGTGCTCTTGCTTTAGGCAGGCAGCGGTCTGCCTATAGCTGTCTGTTATAACTCTTTGTGAGTTAGGAAAAGTCTCTGCCCCCTGAGCCATTAAATAAAAAGGGCTGTGAGGTGAAAGCTGTTAGGAGCTCAGTCCTATGCTAGCCACTGCTACAGATCCTAGTGATTATCCACTCACTCATTTTAGCTGCATTTCAGTGTGCCTGATGATAGCTGTTGTTTTCTTACTCTGTCTTGTACAGTGACATTTGTAAATGTGATTCTATATGAAACGCCCTACTTTCACTACATTGAATGACATATATCTGGCAATCCACATTTTAATGCTTTTAAAGTTTTGATATAATTATAATGAGCATAGAATTGTAGGTTGTTATTTTAGAGCATTTTATGTTCATTTAAAGATGGCTTCTTGTAGAATTTTGTGAATCTTTCTCTTTGCCCTCCCCCAGTGTGTGTGTGTGTGTGTGTGTGTATGTTTTCATGTATTTAAGACTATATAGTTACAATTTTCAAATGGTCCCCTAGTGGTCTGAATGAGTCTCACATAGCCTATGGATCTAACCAGCAAGGGGAATAAATACTCTGACTTCTATTAGGTTGCATTAGGAGAAGAAAAATAGCATGATTATCATATTCCTCTCCTTTAGTGGAAGTGCTGGTCCTGAGTAAGTGGAGTGTAATCATTCCATGAGCCCAAGGTTCACTCAAACCATTTCTCCTACTAGAAACTGGCAGACTTCCATTACAGTGCTTTTCAAGATCAAGGTGTAAGTATGGCTATTAGATGAATTTACATTTTCCTTAGTAGAACATGAGTCCTCTGTGAGGAAGGCATGCATCTACTCTCTGAAACACTGCACCTTTAGGTGAGATGAAGACTGTGTGAATGAATCTAAACACATGGACACATACAAAATGACACACTATTAGCAGAAGCATATTTCTGATTCTTCTTCTTCCCTGGAAACAACCACCACTATAGCCAAACAGAAAAGTCAGAAACTGTTGTCAACAGCCTTTTCTTCTAGGTTTTTCAAGATACTCTTACCTATCATCCTAAAAGTCTAGATAGTGGGTTGATGTTTTCCCAGCAACATGGAACATCTTAGGCTCCTCTAAGCTCCTCTCTCTGCTTCTGGCCTCCCCACTCCCAGGATGACTTGGTAGATTTTCTTGTCGTGTGAACTACTCTCACTTCACGCATCACTGTGAACAAACTCCGTGCCACAGGTTTGTGCCTTAACCCTCATAATCTATGAGAAGGGTGGCATGTGCCAGCTCACCCAAATACGTTCTTTTGAGTCCTACCACATAAGGGAAAAGAAACTAACTCTTCTTGTGTATCAAGTAGATATATTTGCATGTAGCTGAACCTTCTCAGCATCCCTTCACAAAGGCATGATTAGCCCTATGAAGAAAGGAAACCCAAGAGAGTACGGTCACTCAGGCAAGATATCTTCATGATGAATTTTCAATTTCTGGTTATTTTCCTATATTACAATGTTCTCTCTCTCAATCATGAGCATGACCTTCCCTTTGCTTAGATTTTTTAGTTTTTGTATTACAGCAGAAATCAAGATGGCAGAATGTGTATGCTTTACAGTTAAAGCACCCCTGCATTGCTTGTCCATTACACAAGGATTGTCACAAAATAAATGTCATTCTTATAGCCTTAGAGAACTGTGAAAATGAAGCACAAATGATATCAAGGGCAGCTACTTTTTTTGCCTGCTCTATAATAGGTGCTCAATAACTAGAAACCATTGATGAAGAAAAGTGGTCTCATTCTATATCACAGCTATTGCCATTACTATAGTACTTCCTTGATCAGTTCTAAGAATGGTTGATTAAAGTAGAATAAATGATGCATCAGATAAATGGACAGATAACAAACTTGTAACAAGTAATCATTAATTCACCAAATTAAATAAAATGTCACTGTTCATAAAGAAATCAACAATAATTTCAGTTGAAGGTGTTCTTATCTACTTCTTAAGGCAGATTTCCAGAAGCCAGTGGATTATTTACTATTGCTTATGACAGCAATGCCTTCAAAGTATTTTAGTAAAGTTTATTCATGGTACTTGATTTAAAAAAAAGTTTATTACACTATCTTACATAAGGCCATTTCCATGCACAAATAGCATGTGTTTGAGCATATTTCCTCCAGATCATTCTACCCTCTGGTTTCATGCCCCTCCCATTAGTAAGTTCCCTTTGCTCCCCAATACAGTTTTGCTTCTACTTTCATGGGATCGTATGTACACACACACACACACACACACACACACACACACCACATGATTTTTATGTCTGCATAAAATCTATGATCCACATATTCAAGAAAACACAGGACACTTATTTTTCTAAGACCAATTTAATTCCTTAAATATGATTTGTATCATCTTTGGGTATTTATCCAGAAGTTGTCAAGTCAACATATCACCAGACAGTCTTTTTTAAAAGAATACTTTCTGCTGGGAAGTGGTGGCACAAGCCTTTAATCCTAGCCTTGGGAGGCAGAGGCAGCAGATCTCTGAGTTTGAGACCAGCCTGGTCTACAGAGTGAGTTCCAGGACAGCCAGGGCTACACAGAGAAACCCTTTTTCGAGACCACCCCCCCAAATTCTTTCTACTACACAAACAGGTACTATATGTTTTCTTATATAAATAAAAGCCCACAAAGAAACAAAAAAGTGGAAAATAAAAAGACCCAGATTCTACCTGTTAGAGGTTAACTACTAATAATGTTTTGATATCTTACATACCTTTAGTCTGTGTTACAGGGTGGTATGTATATACATACATATATATGCATTAGTGTATATATGCTATATGCATAGCAATATAAAAATTACATGTAATTAACATATAGATACCCATTAGTATATGAGATATATTTCCAAATGGATGACATTACTTTCTATGTAATGTGTTAATAGCATCTTGTCATGTCAATAATGTATTTTATAATACATAATAGAAATTGAGTTTGCATTCAGTTAACAGGAATAAGATAAGTAATGCCCATCTACCATCTAACTAAATATTAATTCATGTTCTTAATTATTTCTTCAGAATGAATTCCTGCAACTAGAAATTTTAGAATAGAGACTATATAGTTTTTAAAGTTTATTACATCTGTTTTATAAAGTTGATTACTATTTTCACTTATACTAGCATTGTGTAAGTGTCCATTTTCCTAACCATATGTCACTTGTCACTTTATAGTGACCTCAGTTAGGGTGAAAAAATAGTACCCTTTGGTCATTAGGGAAACTTGTGAGTCATTTTTCTTTTTACTATGTATTTTTTATTTTTTCCAATATTTAAAATTAAGCATTCATTGTTCTTATTACATGTCATTTTATTTTCCTATTGATTTTCAAAAGCTATTTATACATGCACGATGTCAACCCATTTTATATATTATAAATTTGTTTCACTGATTTGATAATTCAATTTTTCATTCTTTGCAAATGTGTCAAATTCTTTCAGTTAAATGCAACAATGTCTACCTTTGTTTTCCAATGTGTTCTTTCCTTAACAATATTAGTCTCAGCATGAATCATATATGTACTTTTTCCTACAAGCTACGGGTAAGTAATTTAACATTTTTTTAAATATGAAGACTATTGCATCTGACCTGCCAACCTGCCCAAGGTTTTGAAGATCAAAAGAGGTAATGTATATGAAAATGTTTTGAAAGCTTGAGTTGAACCTGGTGTGGTAGTACCTGCCTGAATTACAGCACTTGGGAAGCTAAGGAAGGATGGTCACAGTTTGGAAGCCAGCTTGGGGTACACAGTGAGTTGCAGGAAAGTCTGAGCTATATGAGAACTTATCTCAACAATGACAACAACAACAACAACAACAAATAATAATAATAATAATAAATGAAAAGATTATTGTAGTTATTTGATTGGTTCCTGATGCTGGTTGTCAGTCTGAATGAGCCCATATCCACTTTACTGACAACAGTATTTATGTTTCTTTCCCCTGGATTTCACATCGTTCTGGCCATTATAATAGGAAGTACTTTGGGTATGTAACTAAATATACTGCAGCCTGTGCCCTGGGAATTGAATCAGTGCTTAGTGGCTGGTAAAATATTCCTTGCTATCGGTCTCTTGGTTTAGTATACATTCTAAGCATCTTTCCCACACCCCCAACTAGTAACATAGGCCCTAAAGCCACTCTTTGATGTTCTCTGTGTTTACTCATACATGTCTCTGCCCCTCAAAGGCAGCTTAGGAAACCCAATGAGTAAGGCCACAGTGTCTATTCTTGTTTAACAGCACTAAGTGAAGGGAAAATCCCAAAGCCTTCTGTCTACATTCCTATTCTTTGGGAGCTGGGTAAACAGTACTCTTTCTAGCAACTAACTTAAGATAAACCAGTGACTTTGCATTGTTTTGTGGTTCTAACTCTGTCCTGGAAGAGTTGTTTATTAGGAAAAACTTCTTTTTTATTGTGAGATGACTACAATTATCCCTGTCTAGATGTCAGATTTAGAAGATATCAAAGAGGTAGGGAAACAATTAAAGTATCTTGTGTATCAAACTAATCATTACTGGAGAAACCAAGATATTCTGTCTACCAGATGTTTGAGATGAAGAAGTTAAATGATACATATAGCATTTCAAATGTAGCCGTGAGGGTTTTGGTTTTGATTTGAGGAGAAGATAGTGTATGTCTGAAGAAATTAAGCCCCTGAAGGTCACAGTCCTTTGGAAAGTTGAGGAGATTAGACATTTGAACCCATCTGGTCTCTTAATTGAAGGAGGAAGAAAGTGAGATAAGCTTACTAACAATCTGCCATGTACTACACTTGAATAATCTTCATAACAGTAATATTACCATTGGTCAGTATTTTTCCCATTCTATAGATGTGGAAACTGGGCCAAGGCCATGTCATCAGTAAGTGGCAGCATCAGGTGTGGAACTTCCAAGTCACTGATTTTTCATTGAGCTACAGTGTTTCCCCCAGAGTTAAAAGATATAAATAAGATTCTATAAGTCATTCAAATGATCCTGTAGGCTTTTGAGAAATATGAAGTGCTGTTAGGAAATTGTACAGTAATAGGGAAATAAACAAAATACCCCAAGAATAGCCCCAAACTTTTATTTGGCAGAAGGCTTCAAATTCCATTGATGTGAAACAGTTCTCTGTAGGGACCTACTAGGGTGAGTTAATTGTACCCCGAGTATTCTATGGCAGCATGGCAGCCTTTCCTATTGCCTCATAAAGCATCGTGCACACACCCTTCAGAGTTCATTTGAGTCCTTTTCAGCCTGACATCTAAAGTGGCTGCTACCCTGACAAATACAATCTGGCCAGATGTTATTATTTTGCACTACATTTAATTTCTTCCTGCCAAAGATTTAGACTTCTTTCCCCCCCTGATAAAGATCAGGGGAAATTGTCTGGTATTTACAAAATCCCATCCAGGCGTATCTGTTACAATGTTCACTTAGCAAAGTTTATTAGATTATTAGGACTTTAAACCCTTGGGCTCTTTCGTTATTGAAATAAAAAAAAAGAAAGAAAGAAAACCCAAACATCTTCAACAAATTTAAGTGGTATAATTAGACCCTGGACTTGTCTTACAGGCATTTTAGAATTATGAAAATGATTTAACTAGCATTTGCTTCCTGAGAAACTTGCTGAGTTTGACAGGGATGAAAGGAAGTGGTTATGCTGCTTTGGGCCTGCGCCTTAATGGGGAAAGTGATATGTGGAACTGAAAGGAATTTGCTAAAGTCCTATGGAGAAATGGCTCCCATAAGTAGTTAGCTGTATCACACAGGGCCCCCGTTTCAGGGCCTAGTTAAAACACAGGCACTCCATTGACAGAGGAGCATAGGTCTCTGTCATTCCCTTGCGCATGAAGTCTACTTTGACTCAATACTTCACTAGTTTCTTCAAATGCTCTTTTTGCCTATATACATTTAACTAGACATATAAGGAAGGCAGTAATAGAAAGGTTCCGTTAAGTCCAGGGTATTATCAGGTATGATTTATAGATATCACAGCTTTCCTCTGGGGATTTCAATATGCTTTGCATGCAAACATTTGCAAGCACTGCCGATAGAAAGCTGGCGACGTTATTGCTGTTTTCTTTACTGGGTGAGTGTAGACATTGGAAGGTTGAGACGGTGGTCTGACCTAGTCCACATACAGAGCCACTGGCTGAATTGGGAATTTAGCTAGCCAATAGAATGTAACATGGGAGAGTGAAGCGAGAAGGAAATAGGTGCGATTGCCTTGTTTGTTTTATCAAATGGGATGGGGGAGCTGCTCATTCAGTCACCCCAATTCTGGAACAGGAAACTTTGGTGAGAGGAGAAAGTGCTATTTTGAGAAGTGAGATGCCAAACTGAGCAGTTTCTTTCGTTGTGTACTTGCTTGGTGTCTGACTAGGTTTGGACACATGATTAAAGCACAGTATTCCTGAGATGATGTCAGAAATGCCTCACAATTAAGCCTGGCCACATTTAGTACTTTTCTTATTTTTAAAGGTGGTCAGAGCCTTTTATAAGAAAACTGGAGGACTGAAAACATATGTTTGTACATAAACCATATAGTTAATAAATGCTGAGGTAGAACAAGTGAATTCCAAATAGGAGGTAAATATTTTGTAAAAATTAATGATGTAAAGTGAACTCTCATTAACTCAATCTTTGTTCGTTTGAATATTGTGGTAATTTGACTTGGACTGAAGTTAACTTTCATCGCATTTATGAAGAAAGCAACTGCTAAACACATAATAGTATATATAAGATTGCAGGAGGGCATGCTTAACTTGCTTGGAGGACTTGAGCAAACCCATTAATTGGAACTGCTAATTGCAAAGTCTTGCTTACCAAAGCAAACCTTATAGAATTTCAACTCGGAAATACTTTTATTAGCTGTGAGTTTGAGTTACTTTAAGTATGGAAAAATAATAAAAAGCAGATAATGGATTCTGGAATCAATTAGTCTCGAGTCATATTATCTATTTAATCTAGCCAGCCCTCAATGCCCTTATCTCTAAAACGGGGACAATAAGAGGGTACATTGACAACTTAGAAGGTTGCCTAGTGTATAGTAAGTGATCAATTAATGTTAGCTCTTGCTTATTCTTGAAAATAATTGCGAATCACAACCACTAGTTAGACTTTTCTTTCATTCATCAACAGATGAATGAAGAGTTACAGAAAATATCCCATGGGTAATGAGGACTTTGTACATGATAGGCAAATGCTTTACCACTGAGCTCTACCACCCCAGTCTTGACATCCTATTTGTTGAATTGACTGTTCTTTAATGTGAATGAGATGCCACACTGTAGACAATAACTGAATTATCCTATCTGACACAATAAGGGATGTTCACTTGGCCCAAAGGCTTTCCAATTTCTCAAGAGAGAACTTCTAATTGAGCAGATTTTATAATCTGAGTTGACTATGAGGCGATTGAAGTTATTATGGAACCTGAAAGTACCAGAGGATATATGTTTGATAGTTATGTTATCTGTCTGTTACCCTGTCAGTAAGGTTACTTTATTACATAAATATTATATAAACAACAGACTTTACTTTAGAAGCTGTAAAATTCTAAGAAATACAAAACAACTTGAAAATCATCCAGAAGTCTGGTGGTGAGGCTCTGTGTTGGAACTCCTGCCATTCGCAAATCCCTGTTAGAGTCCCAGCACTGGGAAGAAAAATAGAAAATAGAGTCAGTCACCCAGAGCCCTAATATTCAGAGGTGACCATGGTTATAGGGGTCTTTTTGTTGATGTTGTTAAATCATTTTCTCTGTGCATAAAACATGAGAGAGAGAGAATACTGTAAACATTAGAATCCTGATGATAATTCAGAGTGTGCCTGTTTCCGTCAGTTATTTTCAGCTGTATTTAGATAACATTAACTTGTAGCCACATAGCCACGAAATGGACTTTAACTTGAAAATTGTGTATAATTTTATATCTGTCTGTACTCTCCAGATCAGTTTCTACCGAGGCCAATAGAAATGCAGCACAGAGAATATGGCTTCAATTATCTTTGTAGAGCCATTATAATTCAGACGGGCTGTGTGTGGGGCTGTGTGTGTGCGTGCGCCCTTGTACGTGCTGGGTGGAGATTTTTCCCTGTTGTGTGGTCTAGTGACAAGAGCATTGAACTGGGACAAAGAAGATAGGGCTTATGCTCTGACTCCATCATGACTCACTGGATGACCTTGGGAAATTAATGTCATTTTTTTCTGTGCTTTAGTTTTCTCATGTATAAAATGTGATGTTAGAATGGATAATTTCTACAGCACTTTGTAGCTCATAGAATGTGCATTTAAAAAAAATCAAACATGCCTGTCTAGCTGGAAGAAGCTGAGGCTCTGTTGATATCTTCCTAACATGAGGGGGAGTGATGAATCGCAACAGTGTCTTTGTTGCCAGATAGACCATAGGCTGTAATTTTTAGCCTATCAGGTGTTTGACTTTTGAAAGTGCTAAATTCTCCATTAGGAGTAAATGCGGGAGCTGCACGTTATTTATCAGTATTTACATTTTCCATTCGTAACTGCCAGTGTCAAAGTCTTTGTTGACATCACTATGTCAATCAGGTTAGCTGTAATCAGTTTACTGACGGCTAAGTCACAAATATATCAACTAGCCAATCATAATGCAGGAGTTCTCTAAAGCCTGACTGAATTATTTATTTTGTTATGATGAAAATGTCT
Organism: Mesocricetus auratus; assembly: GCF_017639785.1. Taxonomy (NCBI): domain Eukaryota; kingdom Metazoa; phylum Chordata; class Mammalia; order Rodentia; family Cricetidae; genus Mesocricetus; species Mesocricetus auratus. Next base: position 101,207,766 of record NW_024429188.1, on the reverse strand, counting down.
GGGCTTTATTGGGTTTTCTTTGAAGAACTTGATTCAGCTTGAAGTCTAGAAGATAAAAGATCAGTGATTGTCTTTCAGATTTTTATTCCACCTTCCTTTAAGGCTTTTCATTTTTCACAAGCCAAGTTGTTAGCTCTTTTAAGTCAAGGTGAAAGAACTGCGATATTTTTTATCCTAGGGGTTTAAAAATGTGGGGAAAACTTTTATCTTTGATTTCTTGTCCTGTTTTTGTCATGGGGAAACTGTGTGAGCTTGAGCAATCTATACTTTATTTGCACGGGCCTCATTTTCTTCATGTCTAAAATGGAATGAATCCCAGTCTTGTTGAAATGTCAAGTTTTGAGACTCAAATAAGATAATGCTAAGGTGTTGTAGCGTTAGATATGATGATGTCATTTATTTGTGACAAATGTGAGGCTTTAACATTGTCATCCAGCCCAGTCCTCTTACTTAGGTCTTTTGCAGCTTAGGTAGATCTTACTTGGAAAGTTAGACTTCCCTGAAAAATGGATGATCTTGAAAGGTTAAGTACAATTCAGTTTTGTAGGTCAGCATGTACCTTTGCTTTCCATGATACCTCCATATATTGGTCCAGAAAAAATTGTCCTCCAAGGGCATAAAAAACTGTAATGGTACTCAGTGAGATCACAAAGAAGTCATATACCATTTTTACCTCCTCTTGATCCTCCTCCTTTTCCTCATGCTCCTCCTCTTCCAAAGAACCCACAGAGTCCAGTTATTACTTTCTGTATGTGCATGGATGTAGGGCCATTCACTGGAGCATGGGCAGCCTACCGAGGCCTGTAGGGGTGGTTATGATCTGAATGCATTGTATTTATGTATGAAAATGCCAAAGAACAAAGCAATCATATTCAACTGAAAAATAAACAATTTTCAAATAAAACACCGGTGCTGGAAATCATTAGGTAAAGGCTAAACATATATATATAGCTCCAGAAACTCAGAAAAGGGAAGTAATTTATCTTGCTTCAAAGGTGCTGTGGCAGTTTCGGGGGTAGGATGGAGAGGGGGAGTGGGTGGCTGGCAGTGGGTGGTCAGGGAGAGAAGATAAGAAAAAGATATTTTAAATATAGCTATTCTACACAGCCCTTTCTGTGCCACCCCATGTCGCTACTTGCAACCGCCACCGCTCACTTATTATTCTTTGCCCAGACATCTTTAATATAGATGGTGAAATTGTAGTAGAAATGTGCCTTTGTACTCACACGAAAGTTGGGTGGCCTCTCTAAGCATCACTTTTGTTTTCTTTTTTTCCACGGAGCCATTCAGAGGCTCTGATTACCAGCACAACAGGAATGAAAAGAGATAAATACCTAGCACCACAGCAAAACACAAAGGAAGGCAGATTAGAAAATTGAGAAGTGTGGAGGGAGAGCATTTGAACGGAGCAACATGGCTGCTATGGAGGGAGAGCATATGAGCGGAGTAACATGGCTGCTAGTGGGAAGAAAGCCCTTCAGGTTTACCTACTGAATCTGCTCATGTTTAAGCTGAGTCAAGCTTAGCTAATTCCCTTGCATGTGCTAAAGCCAATTTGCATATGTGGGGAATGTAGCAACTGAAATTGGTATTTATTGGAAATTGAAGAGGTGAGTGTTTTCTGTCCCTGATGTGGCTAAAGCTGTGCCCCTAGGTGTAATTTTTTCAGCCTCCCCATGGTTGTGAGTTAAGAGGAGTTCAGCCTACAGATAGGCCTTGAAACTATACCTCAGCACATAGTAAATTCCAGATCCCATGTGGTCATTTCCTGGCTCTGGATACCAACACAGGTGCCTGAAGAAGTTAGGGAGTACGGGGCCCCTTTCCTAGTTTTTGAGTTAAGCTAGATCTGCTTGGCTCTTGTCCTGTCCCTCATGCTTCCAGCTTCCTCCGTCCTTCCTCTTTGTTAGTACTTAGCAAACTAGAAATAATGCAGATAGACTAGAGAATAGTGAAAGCAATTGGACGGTCTGTTTTGAGTTCCTCTCTCTGTCTCTCTGCCTCTTCAATCTGTCTTACTTGGAGGAGGAACATGGTTAGCTTTCTGTAGAAGTAAGTCCATGGAACTTTAGTTCTCTCTATCTTGGAGTGTGCATCTATTCGTTGGAACCACTATATGCCCAGTATATATTAAGTCTGAGAATATGAAATTATGTGTATGAACTTGTGCATGAAAGCAAATGGCACATATGATTTTAAGTTTTTGAAGACAAGATCTTATGTATTTCAGACTGGCCTAGAACTCATTAGGTAGCTGAGGATGCCTTTGGACTTGATTTCCCTTTCTCCATGCTCTAAATGCTGAACTTAAAGGTTTGTACAAACGCTAGGTAAATACTCTACCAAGTGATCTACATCCCTATCCCCTACATAGCATTTTAAAATATAAGATCTTTTGACTGGGAGGTTGGGCAAAAACAACATTTCAAAGGTTTGGTTTTCTTTGTTTAAAAGGATAAATGGATTAGCTGAAGTTCGTGGGTGTGTAACAGTTCTTGAAGCCCCTGAAATTGTATGTAAATGTTTTGTATATGTTATGTTTTTTTCCTGGAGTGGGTGGGGGAGAGACAGAGACAGATGGACATAGACAGAATGAATGTATATAGTTGAAATCTAGCTCATAAAAGAATGTATGTCCCCCAAATGGTTAATGATCACAGGGCTAGCTGATCTCTGAAAGTCCCTTCAAGACTAATTTGATTCTATGAAAATCTTAGTCTGAAGAAATGGATTTAAATTTATGATTATTTAATGGACTCAAATAAGTAGTCTCAGTTATTTTAACAGCACTAAATGCAGGATACTCAGATTTAATAATATCTATTTGACTACTGATTGCTGGCATGCTCTGCCACTACTCAGACTGCTACTTGGCTTGAGGGAACAACTGTTATTTTGGGTGCTTCCTCCCACCCCCTTTTAGAAAATGTAGTCATTTTGGCCTCACCTGTGTGGCTTTTAGGAGTTTTGGGCCTGCAGTATTAGCTTTGTACAAATGTTTGTCAACTCAGTATAATAAATACCCCTTAAGGCAATGAAACCACAACGTTGAAGCTCTAGCCTAGCACAGATGAATCAGAGGAGTTACACCATTTAGAAATTCACTGTGTGTGTTCTTTTCAGAATGAGGTTCCTGTACACCATTTATTTCTCTTGGGACGTGATACAGTTAAAATCTTAACATCTTAGCAGCAAGCTCATTCATTCAGCTGTGCATACTGAGCTTTGTATTTTAATAAAGAGAGGTGGAATAGAACCATTAGACTAAAAGTATAGGCTCTGTTTACAGTGAGTAGAATAAAGAGCGGAGCTGTCTTTCAAGTCTGTTTAAGATCCTATCCATTGCTGACATTAGGAACAGACTGTTGACACTGTGGGTGGGCTCATCTTGATCTTAGGAAGGGGAGCATCTTCCAGCCACTCACATAGAACAGTATAGTGTCTGGGTAAAGCGTATCACTGAGTAGGAGGCAGAAGATAACGTTTATCTTCTATGAAGGAATAACATTAAGATTTCTCTTGATACTGAGCCTCTTGCTAATTGTCCTCTAGGGACCTCTTCCAGAGCTTCTGTAATCATTGTTAATAATATTACAGCAGTGGTGAGAATTTCTATGTATTGTCCACTATATGTTCTTTAATCCCTGAGACAGATGATAAGTTCTTCTTTTTATGGGTAGAGAGAATGGAAGTTCAGTCAAGTACAGTACACTTTTAAAGTCCTCTCTGGCTTTTTTTTTGTTTCATATATCCAGGGATCACTGAGTCTTACTGATTGTCCCCTTCCTCATAACTGCAGCTTCTGCCCTACTTTCTGCCCTCAGTTGTACCTGGACTTCAGTGTCTTACCAATTGATGTGCTTACCTCTAGTTTTGAACCATTCTTGTACTACCCAGAAGTTCTAATATGTAGCTGACATAGACTTTCCCCAGGACACCTTCCATAACCACCTCCTCCACTAGGAAAGGTTTTGCACTTTGCTGGCCTACAGTCCTTTGAACATCACTGGTTTGCTTCATCCAAAATAAAAATAGATAATATTTCACGCATGCCTACTAGAGAACCAGTGCTGTTTATATAATGAACACACCGAGTTCTCTCAACAGCACTACGAAGTAAGTAGTATTGGCACTCTGTTCTAAGCATGCTTAGAAATTTGTTTACAATCACAAAGCGATTACATTTATGTGAAATTAAGTACTTTCCCACAACATGTATGCTGTGTTGAAACATGCAGGTAGGAAAATCAAGGAGAGAATAAAATTATTTGTCTTCAAACAGACATTATGATACATGGGTTTAAATAATCATTTGTTGTGAGACCAGTCTGAATATCAGAAGATGTCTCTCAAGATTCCTAGAATACCAAAAATGTCACTAGATAATGTTAAATGTCCTGTTGAGGAGGGAGCAACTTCACCTTCCACTGCAAACCTCTGGCCTGAAATCTCATGTTTGAAAACTGGTCTTTTAACTCGGGTTCTAGCTTTAGCCTCGTTCTTATTTTGATGAGGAAAACTATGACCCATGAGACAGATATTAATACAAGCGAACCTAACCTTTCTTTTTGCAGTGTGAAACTGATGATTAACCAAAGAGCAGCTTATAAGTGGTTTACAAGGGGACTTTGTTGATTCTACCTATTTATTTGGTGTCTTATTTTTTAGTTCTAAGCAGTTTTGTATGTACATGTTATATGGATGGATTTGATAGAAAAGGATGTCTTTTGAGGTTTATGTGACCTTTAGACTTATGTGACTCAATGCTTTCATTTAACTGAGTTTCTGTTTGTTTCAAGTGCCATATTGTTTGCATTGACAATGCCAATTATATTTCACTCTTTTATGCATGGGTTCACACCCACATATTCTACCAACTGTGGACCAAAAATATTTTTGAAATTGCATTTGTACTGAAACTGTGCTCAAGGATTCTCTACTCTCTCTTTGACTTGAGGGTGAAAACTGAGAGACAATTCAGTCTTTCAGGTAGTACATTGTCCTAAGTGAACAAAAATTATGAATAAGAGATTTTCTCAAAAGTTCCTCATGTTGAAAAGTCCTTGGGGAGCTGCTTTGACTCCTTCACCATGATCCTGTAGTGATTACCAGGGGGCCTAGACACACACACACACACACACACACACACACACACACACACACACACGCACACACACACACACACACAGGCACACACATGAGCTGAAGGGGTTGGAGAAAAAGTGACAGACACTCTGACTCTGTCAGTGGATTAACCAGAGATTAGGTTAGAGTCCTCACACTCTAGTCATCTTGAAAGACTCTCAGGCCTACAGAGAAGTGTACTTTACCAATTTCCTACATGTTTCTCAACTTATTTACTTGATGGTCACAATTAACCATCTCATATTATGAGATCCAATAATCCCCCTTCTGGGAATATAGCTGAAGGAAATAAAATCACTACCTCATAAAGACATCTGCATTGTACTATTATCATAGTACTACTCACAGTATCTGAGATGCAAAAACAACTTAAGTGCCCACATTAGCCTTTCTTTGTTACTATAATGAAATACTTTAATCCAGATACTTTATAAAGCAAACTTAGTTATTTAACTTCCTGATTTGAGAACCCTAATAATATGATGGCAGTCCTGAAGGGTCACCTATCTACATCACAACATATGGATAGCATCATGTCACAAGCATGCATGAGAAGAAAATATTAGATGGTGCAACAGGAAGTCACAGTGAGACTAACACGGGGCCAAATTTGCTCTTTTGTAACAACACTCTTGTAACAACTACCTAAGGCCCAATGAAAAATACTTTCTGAGGGCAATATCCTAATCATTTGGTATAAAGCTTCCAACATACAAATCTTTGGGGTATTAACTATATCTAGCTACTGTTAACACCCATTGATGGCTGGATGGCCAAAGAAATATAATTCAGCCTTAAAAAAAAGGAAGAGACCCTGCCTGAATTCTGTTGTCATATATGCTTGTATCGGGAGATGTTTTTGGTCCTTTTGGTTAGATGCCTCAAAAATGCTCTCAGGCAGTCAATAACTAGTTAGTGAGTGCTTACTGTATTCCAAGCACTGTTGGGTACATCTAGGCATGCATATGGTAGTGTAGTATTCAGCTGTGTTCCTTAGAACTTAGGCTAGCCTCTCTCTAGATGTGATCTCTCTGTGTTATTTTTATGTTCTAATTAAGGTGAAGATTTCTCTTAATTATAGAAGAAATGCTTTCCTTTGATTTAGATTTGTTCTGATTCTATCTCCCAAATAATCCTCTTAAAGTAGGTTCATTTGTTGTTGTTCCTATCCATATAAATCACTCTCTCTATAAAAAACCACCAAGTTCTGTTTTTGCAGAAGGCTGGGAAATGAATAGTTGACACATCACCATTTGACTGCCTGCAACCCCCTGCTCACTACAAACATCCCAGCCACCCAAGTGAAGTTTATTTAAACTCCCCAGCCAACCATGCAAACAAGACCCCCATGGTTAAGCAGGTCAGAGAAAAAAAGACCAGGATTGTCTGCTCCTTCCCCACTCTCTAGGTTCAGAGCACTGGTTTTCATGTGGTAATTCACTGACCAGAGCTTTGGCTCTACTTTTGGGCCCATTTTCAGTTCTGTAAATTAGGGAGATAGCTCCATAATGTCACAGCATCTTGGCAGGGACCTTTAAAAGCATCCTACTTCTGTGTGTTTCATCTGTGAACTGTGTTCTGAGTAAGGGATTGTTTGAGAACAAAAACCCTGCTAATCTCTTAGGTAGCTGAAACTTTTCACCATACAGGTTACTCTCATGTGGATAGACTTCTACTCCTGAATAGGGATGCTGGACAGGAGAACAGAGTAGCCAGCACCTCTTGTGGTCTCCATACTATACTACTTATTCAGGCAGGCAGTCTGACAGCCACTCACAGTTGATGTCTTTTAGTGCTGCATTTACATTCAAGCTAAATTTGCGTTCAACACTTTTTGGGATTTGATAATCTATTAATATGAGATCTTATGAAATTGGACCCTAAACACTAGATTTTAGAAATGGGTTAAATGTTTCTTTCAGCTTCATGCAATTTGTAAATTGAACTAGCATAGCTTTTAAGCAGTTGTAGTTGTATTGGTAAAAATGTTGAATAGAGCAGGTCTATTAACATCACAACTTAAAAGCTTCTCTCTAGAAGTTTTCATTAACCTATTAGCTAGTTAGTACCCTTGAATATAGTCATTAAAAATCAGTGGAGGAACAAGCCAGTGGTTTTCTTGGTAACCCACAGAAGCCTATCCTGAACGTGGTAGTTCACCTTGCCCTAGGATTAGGTATATCCAAGTATATCCAAACAGGTCTATAGGCTGCATGTGTTCCAGGATACCTATGAATACAGCCTGGCATGATGTGAAATGACAGTGTCATATAACAAAGTCAAATGATTAGATTTCCCGGGTAGGTCCTCTTGAAACCTGGAAGTTTGTCCATGCTTTTCAGTCTGCTATTCTTATCATAAAAGGAAATGCAGTTAGCCTGGAATGACTTGTTTTTTAATAAAGCTGTGCTATCTTCTGCAATCACCTCTTTTTCCCCCTAAGTGCTCAGAAATCTCCAAATTCTCTGCTTGATAATGTGTTTGGGAGTCTTGCTTGAGTCTGATGTTAGATCACTGAGATTATTATACATGGCATTCGTCATCTTTTTCTAGATGAGTTTTGTTTTTCTACTCACCTTCTTCACGTTCTCCATCCCTCTCTTTCCACACATATTCCTGGATTTTTTTTCGGATTTCTTCCTGCTATCTCTTTTTCTTTCCATTTACTTACAACACTGTTCTCAGTTTGCCGAGGTGGGGGCTACTTAGTATAGTAATGGGTGCTAATAGGCCGACATGCTTTTGACAGTGAGTCATCTATTTCCTTTTTGAGCAGTGCTGAAATCCCAACGTGTGATTAGAACGGTGGTAATTTCAGGCACCATGGCAGGCTATTAATGTAGTGTGGGTGGCTAAAACCTTTTGTTTCCTTTCAAATAGGTGGCTGCCCATTTACACTCCATGCATGGCTTTCTGCCAATTGTGTTGGGGGCGATTTCAAGCCAAATTGATTGGCTAATTGCTTGTGGTCATCTGGCTTTTCAGCTGCCTATGTAACATCCCTGGAGGTAATTAGCACTTCCAGAATTGGGTAGGGGGGTGCATGAGTTGGAGTTATTCACGGTCATGGCTTTTGCAGTGGGAGCAGAGGCAGCCACTAGCTTCTAGTCATGAGTGAGTTACTTGTTTTTAAATGATTGCTGAGGATTGATGAGTTTCTTTAACAATTTAAAAAAATCCATTATGGAGGAGTTTGATATGCAATTGCCTTCTAGAGTCATTTAAAATGGTCAGTTGGGGTCTATATATTGTGTGATAAATTCACTAATAGGAAATAGTTTAAACGTGTTGAACATTTTCTAAAAAGTGACTGGAATTTCAACTGTAGCCCTATACCAACACATATAGTGGGATATTTCGAAGCTAAGTGTGATACTAAAAAGTACAGAATTCATTTTTCATTAAATGCCATTGATATCTCTAACAGTGACTCCTAAGTGTAGAATCATCAGATCACCAAGGTGATTTCTCCATTCAAAAAGTAACATTTACAGGAACTGGAGAGAGTGGCTCAACAGTTTAGAACAAGAATTGCTTTTGTAGAAGTTCAATGCTTAGCACCCATACTGGGCAGCTTATAACTTCCTGTGACTTCAGCTCTAGGGAGATCTGATGCCCTCCTCACATGTACAAACACACCCTCCACACAGATACACACACACACGCACATGATGAAATATATATCTTTTAAAAGTGTTGAGAGATTTGCAGGACAAAAAAAATTGGCTGAGCAGAGCATCTTGGGATTCTTCCATTTCTCTCACAAATTTGGCATTTGTTAGTGTCAGTCAGCACTCAGTTGCTACCTGCTCCAGTAAAAGGAAGGCCTCTTAGAACGTGCTTATTTTCACTGTTCCTCGTTCATAATGAAATGGGAGCTGATGTTATCATATTTGGATGAACCAGCTTGAGGATGATACGCTTTTGCATTGCAAATAAACAGTAGGCTTGGGCCACTGCCGAGCCTAGGGCTGGGAAGTCTTGGCTCAACCAGCTGTTGTTCCCATGCTTTTCAGGGTGGTCTTCTTTGACCCGCTGACTGGAGTGTACAGACTTCATATTAGGGATTCTCTAGTGTTGCTTCTTTGTGTCTTAGGTTAATAGGCTTGGCTGATGGCAGAATTCAGGGAAAGCTAGAGGGGCATGGTGATAATTACTCTTTGTGTCTTCCCCGTATTGAGAGGTATTCCGTCCTCTATATTGCATGTGATGTTGAATGGACTTATGGACAGGCAAGTTTTAGGTGCTTATCTCTTGAATGCTAACTTTAGGGCATCTCATAAAAGGCAGAGCAGTGCCTATCCTATCTTTCCCACCAGAGCTTCTAACCTGTCTTCTCAACTTTCTGTTTTCATCAAATTTAGAGTTTTGCTTTCAGTTGATTCTCCAGGACTTAGCTGGAATGATCCTGTTTTCTGAAAGTCGATTAAATTACTCTTTGCTGGAAAGAGAAACAATTATTGTCATAGGGAGGGGCGCACGCATATGCGTGCACGCATACACACACACACACACACACACACACGTGTTGGCTAAGGATTTTAGGTGGGGAATGTAAAGTTCCTTCCTGAAGTATGTTGTTAATTCTAGTGGTCCTCTCAGTGATGAAACTGGATTCAAATCCTAGCTCTATATCTATGGTCTTGAGAAAGAAAATGATCCCCTTAGAAGTTGTTTCCTTATTTTTATCTGAAAAATTAATTTAAGACAATGTTTTGCATAGTTAAACCACCTGAGTGCAAGGCTCCCCTTTTAAAGTAGGTCTACCCCAAAGTCCAGAAAAGGTAGGGAGAGGATAGGGGCAGTACTACTTAAGCATCCCATTTGGCTCCCAGGAGCAGACAAAACTAGGGAAAGTGAAGCTTTTGTGTTTGCCACTGTTTGACCTAGAGGAAATCGCACAACCTACCTAACCTCAAACTGTTTCTGTTCCCAAAGAACCAGCTACAATCTTCTGAAGGGGGGCTATTAATCAAAGAGCTGTCTTCAGCAGTGTGAAGTGTCCTGAGAATAAACAGCTGCTCCTTCCATCCCACAGCCTATCCTGCTGTTAAATGACTGTAGGGAATAGGAAACTGGTCATCCAAGACTTCTGTTCCCTGTGCACAGCTGGGGTTTCTTCAGGTCACCCTTATAGTGACTAGAGCAATTTAGGAAGTATCCAGTGGCCCAAGTCACTGATGCCTACTTTGCACTAATGCCAAAGGACTTCTTTTACCTCCATCCTCCATCCTCAGAGTATGAGTATGCCTCTGTGAGCTGGGCTACAGCTAGTAGAAACACACTTTCTAAGTGGGACACACTAGATCTTCTATGGTTATTTTGGGAACTATATCCCTTGAGAGATTCTCAGTGGGAGGAAAAGGAGCAGGACTAGATGTTCTTCCTTCTGAAGAGAAGGAAGAAGAGAAAGTCATTTCCTTTGACCTACTTGCTTCCAAATGTCATTCTCCCAAGGCATCTAGGATTTATTTTTTCCAGCCACATATCCCTTTTCCTACCACTAAAGTCCTTAAGCTGGGGGTCTCAAAAATAGTTAGTTTTGTGCTCAAGGTAGGCAGAGAATATGGTGACTACCAGAGGGCTGGAGAAGGCCAGGAGTAGATTTGAAACTGCCCAATGATCGACTAACATCCAGACTGTAGGCAAAACAATAGGTAACAGCTTCTGGAGGAGATAGGGTGGTCCCTAAATAGATGAAACAGGCACAGCTGGGAAATGCTAACACAACATGGCTGAGGCACATCAAAGATGGGTCAGCTGGGTGGGAACACAGTGCAATGTATCTGGGTACATAGGATTAGTAAGAGGAGATAAAGGTCCTTTGACATGAAGATGCAGTCAGAGCCAGGCCTAGGATCAGACTTTAAGTCAGGTTTGGTATATCCAAGTTTCAAGAGCTAAGATCAAAATATCTCAGCTCAGTTCCTCATTCATTATCTTTCAAGAAACTCCTAAGGAGAGGGTAATTAGATGGAGTTAGGCAGGACCTGGGGTTGGAATCTCTGCTCTAGCTGCTCTTAGGCAATAACTTTCTATTAAGTTCCTTTAGCCTTTCTATTTTCCTCTGAAATTATGAGAGCAGAGGTTCAAAGGATGTGTACTGAGCAAATGGTCTCTGCCCAGTGGTTGTTTCCAGCAGGATTTGGGTTGCTGATAGTATCTTCCTGCCTCAAAGTTCTAATCCATTTGCTTCAGTACTTGCTTTTGCCTTTTGTCTAAGATAATTAGAGACATTACCTGGTGCTGTCTTAGTCCAGCACGTGGGGGCACAGATTCAGCTGAAAGGGGCTGGAGGTTAAGGATCAGGGAAAAAGAACAGCATAAATGTATTGGGGGAGAACTGTGAGATAAATGAACTTGTGAAAAATCAGGCAAACTGAATACTTTTACTTATTAAAAATGGCATCTTTCCTTCCATTTTCACGACTTTTAACATTAAAAACAGCTAAGCTAAAAGAAAAGATGATGAAATGTAAAGGCATGTTATGAGTTTTGAATGAGGCCAAAGTGTGAATGATACTGGTAAACTTCGATGACCAAGGAAACACAACACAGAATCTCAAGCATGGGACCAAATGAGGACATTAGTGGCAAATCTGCAGAAGCTGAAATTCAGTTTGTAGTATTGTAACAATGTTACTTTAAAAAATTTGGCAAATAGTTTGATTGTATAAAATATTCTTATTAGGGGAAGTTGGATTAAACAAATATTGTAAGTCTTTTGGAAATTTCAAACTCAGCTATTTTTTAAAATAAGAGACCAAACTCTTTCCCTTTCAACAGCTGTTCATTTCATTGCAGTGTGTCTAAAGACAGTCTGGAGAATACATATGGGACTTTCCTACTGCATATACATTTTGTGCTCTGCCCTTTTCCCTCTTAGCAATATACTTGTATATTTTTACACGCTCTCAAAAGTTCACCTAAATGTGATTGTTAATATGTACAGTGATTTAACCAGCTCCTCGGTAGTAGGCATTTTAGATGGTTTCTAATTTCATGATAGTATAAATAATGCTACAGTCCACCTGTATACACATAGCTTTGTTCTTTGAGCTCTAGAAGTGAAATAACTGTATCAAGGAATAGCAACTCTCAAATGATCCTGATGCCTAGCCTTGCATCGCTCCCCAGAAGGGTTCATTGCATCTTGGAAGTCATTAGCAGCATGCCTCTGAGCCTATCTCACTGCACCCTAATTCACACAGCCTGACAAGAGAAAGTGCTCCCTCATGGCACTTGCTTAGGGAGCATTTGCCTCCCTACTAAGATTCTCAGTTTTAGTTCTACAGTTATTTTGTAAGTTCAAGTTTTTTAAAAAATACATTTCTTTATTTTGTTTTGTTTGTTCAAGACAGGTTTCTGTGTGTAGCAGCCCTGGCTGTCCTGGAATGTGCTTTGTAAACCAGACTGGACTTTGCCTCCTGAGTGTTGGGATTAAGGGCTACTATACCTGACTTAAAATACATTTTTATTTAAAATATAATTACGTCCGTTTTGTCAATTTGTATTTTTATTAGTTTCTTTTCAGGATAACACACCAAGTAATGGATTTCATGATGGCATTTTCAAACATGTGATTATACTTTTGTTATTTTTATCCTCCTTCTTACCACCCTTTCTCTGCTCCCCTTTCCCCTTCATGTTGATCCCCTTATGTTTCCCAGTATCCCCACCTCTTTTGTTTCTAAGCTAGGCTTAGTTCTCTCTTCTCTGTGTTATATACACTTAGCATTTTTCAATGCAATTTTTCAAGATGGAAGATGATAATGCCTGGTATATCATTTCTTTTAAATGGAATCCCTTAATGATTCCTTACTTAAAATAATACCTTTATATATCTCTTTCACAATTCTCCCCCTCTCATTTGTCTGTTCATTCATCCATCCATCCATCTTCTGTTGGCATCCAACTTGAGACCCTCCTAAAGTGCTGGGATTACTGTTATGCCATCACACTCATCTTTGAGATTATTTCTCTTTAACTGTATTTCAGAAGATTGTGTGAAAGTTCTAGACAGATATTTTATGTGTATGTACACATATATTTTCATACCACCAAAGAGAGGGGGCTGTGAATGTTGGAGTTTATGAAATCACCACCCACAGGAGTTGGGAGAGTACCAATTTGATGTAGTCTGGATTTAATAAAAATTCACCATCACCTAGCATTGGGTACTCCACAAATACAGTAAGTAGCTTCTCCATAGACAGCAGTAATGAATGAAGCCTACCTACTGAACCTGAATTAGAGTAATGAAGGCAAAAGGTTTTAGAATGTGCTTGGTTGTAGGAATGACATTTCTGCTTCTGGCTCACTCTTCTGGTTCTATTTTGAACACAGGGACCTCACTTGACACCAGTGGTCCTAGAGGATAGTATCACAGTAGTGTGCTGGTTTCCGGTTATGCCCCAGGGACAGATCTGTCAAAAACCAAGCTGTTGCTGCTATGTTGGTAGTTCTCCTGCTTTTGTTGCCCTTCACAGTCTTAGTTCCTCTTGTATTTGTAAGACTGCTTTAATAGCCTTGTCTTGTAATTAAATCTGGAGACAGGAGACAGCATCTTTTGATAGTTCAAGTCCTAACGCATTTAAATTGCCCTCCTAATGCTGTAAAAGAGTCAAATTATATATTCTGCTTCGCACTAGACAGCAATAAATGTCAAGGTGCCATCCACTCTGGTATTTAACTCCTTGATGCCATCTGTTTTGGGGTCTTTCACACAGACCATATACTACTGTTTTTCTATTTTCTGGCATGAAAGGATCAACTTGGAAAATAAATCCACTGTTCAAAACATGCTAAAAGGCAGAGGTAGTTTGTAAACATTGCTTTGGAAAGCTAGGCCTAGCAATAAAGTCAAGGACAGGAACCCGGTTCTGTAAAGGAAACATTTCACAAGATTGTCATCTACTTTATTTTTAAAACAGCAATAAGATGTAACGATAAAAAGGCCAATGATGCATTTCAGCCAAGTGATATGAACCCTTGCTAAATCAATTAAGCTGCCAGTATACTATGGTTTCATATTTTCTATAACATACTAGGCCACCTCAGGACACTTAGTCCTTATGAATTTTTTAAACTACTGATGCAAAATCAATTTGGCAATTTATAATCTTACATTTCATTATGAAAGTATATTATTCATCAAGAAGGCTTCTGGAAAAATAAGAGATTTCTGAAGCCCATTCGCTCCTCTTCTGCTCATGTAGTCAAAAAGGAATAATAGCCAATCATGTTAGCTGATATTTTGAGACTTCTAGATGGATTTTTATTTATATGATTAAAGAAAAGATGTACAAAGATGTAACACTCTCTGACCCTGGTTGCAAATCTGAGCGTTGAATGAATTTTTGGGCATTAAAAAGGAAAATTTTGCCTGGCAAGTTTGCTTTTACATACACACACACACACACACACACACACACACACGCACGCACGCACGCACACACGCGCGCGCACACACACACACACACACCTTTGTAAGTGTACTACAGGGTAGGCTTTAGAGACAGGGCCTCACTATGAAGCATTGACTGGCCTGGAACTCACAATGTAGACTAGGCAGACCTCAAACTCCTCTGGGATTAAAGGTGTGTACCACCGTACCAAACAGCAAGAGTGAACATTTTCAGTGTCCTGTATTTGGGATTTGAGAAGAGAGGGAGAGAGAGAGAGAGAGAGAGAGAGAGAGAGAGAGAGAGAGAGAGAGAGAGAGAGGGAGGGAGGGAGGGAGGGAGGGAGGGAGGGAGGGAGGGAGGGAGGGAGGGAGGGAGGGAGGGAGGGAGGGAGGGAGAGAGAGGGAGAGAGAGTAAGCTAGTCGATGGTTATTCATATTTAATAGCATCTCAGTTTTCAGTTTGGGTTTTAGAGGCTGTGAGTTGTAGAATGCTCAATCAGCAGTATTGGAGAGAGGGCCAGGAAAGGAGGTGAAAGAAGGCTGGGGGCTTTGTACTGTTCTTATTATGAGTTTCCTTTGGAAAGCCTTCCACCTTTCTCTAAGACAAACATGACACTGCTTTTGGAAAAAAGCAATGGCAGTAATAAAACTCACATGACAGCTCCTTTGTTTTAGGTGCTCATTAGCACAGTACAGGGTAGATCTGTTCTCATAAACTCATACAGCAAACAAGAGCATAATTAACATTGGTCGTATAGCCTTTTTTCTTCTGTTATGAACTCAATGGGGTTTCCTTTAACCCTCCCTCATGGCTATTAATCATACTTGTAAATGCATTTGCCCCCAAAGCTGAAATCAGTTGTGGGCCTCTGGCAACTGTGGCTGCATTAACACTAGACCATTTAAACTTGAGATGTAAACTCCAAGTTCTCATCTATTTTTGTTTTTAAGTCATGGTGACAGAGGTCATATAGCTTATCAACTCTATTAATTTACACTCACTTTGTAATTTGTATTCCTAATTTGCACATGATGCAAGGGCTGTATGCTACTCAGACATTTTTCTATTTTCATTGTCTCAGGTATTCCCATTTATGTTGGAATGTCTCCTATTTGTATATTCTTTCTTAGATTTTAGTCTGAGCAACTGAAACACTGAAGGAAAAGAGAAACACAGACTGGGAATTGAAGAATTAAAATGAACAGCACTTTGCACTTCCAATTTTTCTGAGAAAAGTCTCAGAACCAGATTTGACTGGCTTTATTGGAAACCTAGTCTCACTATGTAGACCAGGTTGGCCTCGAATTTATGGTAGTCCTCCTGCCTCTGCCTCCAGTGTGCTGGGATTACAAATGTGTGCCATCGCATCTGGATTTAATGGACTTTCTTAGCACTACGTATAGATACAGGTACTTCCACCTACACCCACATTTGAGCTCAAAACAACCCTATAAAATAGGTGAAGATGCCCTTAGAGAAACACACATGGATCTACCTAGGAAAGGGGAAAAGACAAGATCTCCTGAGTAAATTGAGAGTGTAGGGGGCAGGGGAGAAGGTGGAAGGGGAGGAGGGAAGGGCAGTGGAGAAAATGTATAGCTCAATTTAAAAACATTAAAAGGTGAGGATATTGTGTGCTTCACAGATGAGGATGAAGGTTCACAGAGATTAAGGAGTTTGCCAGAGGTATAATGCTAGGACATGGTAGTTTAGTGTTCAGTGGAAAGATTGTTTTACTTAATTGTAGTGTTCTATATCAGGATTCTTGGTCATTGCTTTAGTGTCAAGCT
This sequence comes from Mesocricetus auratus, assembly GCF_017639785.1. Taxonomy (NCBI): domain Eukaryota; kingdom Metazoa; phylum Chordata; class Mammalia; order Rodentia; family Cricetidae; genus Mesocricetus; species Mesocricetus auratus. Next base: position 101,191,424 of record NW_024429188.1, on the reverse strand, counting down.
CAGGCTGCTTAAGGAAAATGATAACATATGTCATAGTAGGGATTTAGACAGTGTGCAAACGAACAATTTTAGGGTTTTTTAAGTTAAAAATAATGTATTGTGTGGTGTCCAGTAAGTTTAGAAAACTGAAGAAAAATGGCTAAGAAAACAATTTGCTGGTGGTATTAAGACTAGAGACAACTACTCTTTGTCTTTTTGTTTTTTGAGACAGGACTTCTACTTAGCTTTGGAGCCTGTCCTGGAACTCGCACTGTAGACCAGGTCCACCTGCCTCTGCCTCCAGAGTACTGGGATTAAAGGCGTGTGCCACCACTGCCCCTCTTTATCTTTTGAAGCACTACAGATTGAGTTCAAAATCTTGAGCATGCTAAACATATGCTGTACCACTGAGATACATCCCTAGTCAATGCCCTGCTTTTTACACAACCTAGCAATACATTGTGAACATTTCCCAATTTTATTATACAGATGTCAACATTCGTTTAATGGCTATTCACTATTCTGTTGTTGGGGTGTACAAGTAATATATTTTGCCATTCCATCTTAATAAGAACCAGACTGCCAATTTGAGAATGTCCTTCTGTTGTCACAAAATGTCTGGTCAACATGTTTAGAATAAGTGTTTCATCATTAGGTAGCCATGGTGAAATGTACCTAATATGGTGTCCTTTTTATTTTATTTTATTTACAAAGTTGTAGTTTCCTAAAACATGAAACCCTAACTTTTAAAGTTAAGGGGAACAACATAGGTCTTTTCCCTTGAACTTGCATTGGCAATGAAAGTCTTCTATGCTGAGGCATTGAAGACTTAAGTTGAAAGGTAATTGTTTTTGTTGTAACAGTGTTATGTCTATGAAATTAATTAAGGGACCCCTACTCAATATAATTTCATGAAGCTGTTAGTAGTTAGGTTTTCAAAGGAGGTTTTATTATACTAAAATGGCGCAAATGCTAATTTTTTACAAGTAACTATCTAAAATTATATATTGATACACATAGGAATACATACTTGCAGTAAATAAACACACATACATATTTATGTTGATTCCTGAGCTCATTGTTTTGTTTTTGTTGCTTTTTGGATGATGGAATAACAATTAATTGTCTTTCCTCTCTATTCTTTTTTTAATTTCTCCAAAATTTATAGCAATCTTTGCACATATATATGTGCTGTTAAAATAATCTTACTTGCAGAAGACACTGACTCCAGTATGTGATGGTCACAGTTTTTAAAATTGAAACGTTTGCTCCTTAACCACCTGTTTACACTTGACAACACTGTGATGAAGGTATCATTATTGGCAATTAGAGGAAGTTATTTGCCCAAGACCACACAGATTGGACTGTGCATAGGGGGGATTTGAACTCTGGTGTTATATTTCCAAAGCCTGTGTGAGATAAAATATACTTGGCTCAAAATACAGGGAGGTTTGTTTTTACATTTTGTCTTAAGTGGTTAGAAAACTAAGCAGTCAAAGCAGCGCTGGGATAAGAAAATACGATGGAGGGACAGGATAGATGGCATTTGTACTGGTGAAACCTGGGAGGTCCTTTGGCGCCAGGGGTTAGCCTAGGGGCTCTAGATCCCTGGGGTTAATAATATCTAACCTCATAGTGCTATTGTGAGGATTAAATGACACAATTCATGTAAAGGGCACATGGTACAGGCTTGCTCAATAAATGGTAGCTAGTATTATATTTAGGACTTTGCTTGTTATAGGGATCAGAGGCTTCAAGAAGCCTGAGGCAGGACATGTTTACCCTAGTGAATCCTGTCACATCTTAATAGTCCTCAAACATTCCTGACTATTCAGATGCCTTTTATTTGAGCCTTTCAAATAAACAAGCCCTAATCAGCTTTGTGAACCCTACCAGCTTGTTCAGAAAACCTCTATGCTTTTTTGGGGGGTGGTGGTAGTGGTATTTATTTACTCATTGAAAATAGGACTTTTTGTGCTACAAGGGAAGCAAGACATGATTGGTCTGGAGCTAATAGGAAGATATTTAAAAACAAACCCGAGAAGACTTGATTGAGGTGCACTCCTTTAAGACTCTTGGAGAGTCTGGGAATTGAGAGAACAAAAGCTCTGCAGGCAGGCCACCAAAGAGAGCAGGCTCTTCACCAACCTTTGTATGTTCTTCAATTTTTCATCCTAGTTTTGTCTTCTCTCCAGTCCCTAGAATAGAGTGGCATTATCTTGAAGCCATGGAGATTTAAGAAACAAGCAAGTTTGGCCTCTCTTTGTTAAGCTTATGAAAGCCATATTTAGTTTTTCTGAGGAATGCGTTTTTCCCTTGGGAGGCCCCTCCATACCTGCAGCCATCAGAAATTCCGTAGTAAAATCCCACATTTAAGTCTTTACGGCCGAAGTCTGTTCTTGTGTGTCTGGATCAGGTCCAGCTGTCAGACCCAGATATTATTGACTTTTTCTTCTCAAGTGAGTGGTTTACATCTGCTGGCAACATTTCTTTACCACTAATTCTGAACCACCTTGAGCTGACTTCTACTACTCTGCACTACAATTGCACCATGGCAGGTTTCCTGTAACTTACTTTTGGCCTGAATTCAGTGGGCTTTATTTTCCTTCACTTCTTTCTCCCCCTGCTGTCTGACACTACATGGATTTCACATGCCTTCTCCCCCTGGCTTTCCCTCTGTCCTTTGGGTCTGCAGATCTTTTTACCACCACCTCGTCTGTCAAAATGTGACTACTGGAGTGCCTTCAGTACTCATGGCCTTTTCATTCAGTCACAGGCTTCTCTAGCTGTTCCCTCCATGTAACTAGTTTTTCATTTCTGACTTCTTACCCGTGCCACAGTGCTGTACTTCTCATTACATAAAACCCATTGGAATCACCTTTTATGTGTTGCACATTGTAATTATATACATTCTACCCATCATTTCTGATACACCAATCTTCAAGACACAGGTATAGATAAGGGGACATGCTATATGGGTTTACATTTTGTCCAGTTAGGTGCATTGATATTAGCTGAAACACAGCCAGTTAGGAAGATAAGTTTGCACTTTGTGAACATACTGGTACTTTTTATTGTACAGCAGTGTTGTATCTACTTCTTGTTGCTTGTGGGATGACAGAGTTGAAAACTCAGACTGATAGTCAATTAGTTTTAAAGATTTATTTTTATTTTACATGCATGATGTTTCACCTGCGTGTATATGTGTGCACCACATGCATGCCTGGTGCCCATGGAGGTCACAACAGGGCACACTATATTCCCTGGAACTGGAATTTTGGTCCAGGGTCCTCTGGAAGAACAACCAATACTTTTAACTGCTGGGCTATCTCTTCAGTCCCAGAATAACACTTCTTTCCCCAAAAGAAATATAAAACAGACCAAACAACTGCCCTACAATCTACGAAGCATAATTCACTGTAACAACAAATCTTGAAAATTCAGGTCCAAGCTTTCATACAGACAAACAATTATTGACTATTATGATTGCTAACTCTGATGACATTCACATGTTATTGGCTTCCTAGGACTAAGAATGTTTCTCAGGATTTAGCTATACTACATTCTTCAGATTCTATGCCTTAGTAGACCCATTCCATAGGGGCCTCCTAGGGTTCTGCCTTGTTCTCACTGAACCAGTTCTACTCCTGCCGCTTTCTCCTCTGTTGAACTAGAAAGTCTATTAGAATGTGAGTGATTTAGTCATAGTATTTCTATAATATACAGAACTTTCAATTCAGCCATACTTTTAAGAGAAAATTACTTATGCATATTGTTAATTTAGTGTTAGTAATAGCTGACATAAAGCATATTCACAACTGATGTACACATACAAATATGTTAAGACAATGTCTTTGAAAACCACTTTAACAGATTATTAGGGGAAGCCCAAATGCCCATTGGTGAGGATAGTATTTCATCTGTGTGCCTTATTTGCCTAATGCTACAACATTTAAAACTTGATGCTATAAAAGATCTGAGAGCTGAGAAACTCCGTATCTTTCTGATGCCTGTGACAGAATCACCAGGCCACATTGCTCATTAAGTATTCTCCACATACCAAACCAAATGCTTTACTTGTTGCTGTTTTTATGCAGCTAGCACCTCTGGGACCATTTCATTTTTATGGAACAGAAATCTTCTATAGATACAACTGTATTCAATGGGAGCAGTACAAAAGGTTCAAAGTTAAGTTATATACTGCTCTTGTGAAGGTGGACAAAAAGAATGTATAGATGCATTGAGAAATTTGGGGGTTTTGCTTGGCATATCACTTTCATTTTTGTATTAATGAAGTATGTGTGTCTTGAGTTGCATTTGCCAGAATGGCTGAATCAAGTCAAAAGAGAAATGTACTCAGATTAACCTTTCATGAATTTTCCTTTTTATCTGTTTATGGTGCTGGGGTTAGAACTAAGGGCTTGTGCGTGGTGGTCATGATGAAAAGTTTTAGCCATTAACTTGTCTGTGATTTCATGTATTCTTGATTTGACAAGTTGATGACTAAAACCAGTCATCACAACTATCATGCTCAAGCCCTTGGTTCTAACAGCATGCACACATTCGTTCTCTCTCCGCTTCTGATTATGGATGTGACTAACTACTTCCGTTTCACTCTGGTCACAGTGGGTCATGGAGGCCTCTGCATCTGACTCATTTGGCGACTCAGTCCTTGTGTTCTAGAGAGAATTTGGTATGATGTTTAGAGTCTGACCAGTAGCCAAGGTTACCTGTAATGGCTGGTGCCTCAGAGGGAAGCAATTGAATAGAAGGCTAATTACAGCTAGTTTAGCTCATACTTTCCTAATCAATTCAATTGAAAATGATTGCAGTGCTTACTTGGTCTTCAAATTGTGTGACGTCTTCTGTGGAAATTCGAGGTATCATTCTTGTTCCAGACATGCTTCCAGGCAAGTTAGTCACAAACAAAATAGTTGAATAACAAAGATAGGCTACTAAGGATCATTAAGAACAAACACTTCATTTAAAAAGATAGGTGTAAACTAAGAAGAACTTCTCAGGGTTTGTAACCCAGTTGTTAGTAGAAGTTGGAGCTAGCCCTCGTTATTCTTTTTCGTTACTGTTTTCATTTGAACCTACAGCTGGTTATGCACCATTTTATCATGTATGCTTTGATCAGCTAATTTGATGCTGGAAATTTTTTAATGACTTGATTTTGAATTTGGGAATTTCTGCAAAAGATGACAAAAAGAAACTAACAAAACATTTGCCTTTTTTTAAAAACTAGCATAAAATGTGCAAGAGAAGCTTTACCTCATGCCTTAGCCTGGAGGGTAGAGGGCAGAGTAAGGTGGAAGTAGGAGTCAAGGCCGAGATGGTCATTGCATGGGGGATGAAACTCCCAAAAAAGACGAGGAACAGTGTTGGAAGTCACATGCCATCTGGCGGGTGAAGCACGTTATTGTCAGTAGTTATGTGTTCCCCACACATGCTCATCTTTGAAAGGCTACAAATCATTTTGGGTATAGTATCTGATCATTCTCTGAGAATTTTCCTGAGTGTTCTGTTTCTTGACAGTTCTGACTCCAAGTCTTCAAGGGCAGGAGTGGCATAGGGTAGAGTGTTCTGGTAGCAAAATGATGCCATAGTCCCATATCCAGATTTCACTGGGAATTCTTGGACCAATGACTGTTGGTTCCCATTACTATTTCCTATAAGATGCTATGAATAAGTAGTATATATCTACTGTAAAAGCATTACTATAGTAACTTGATGGACTCATACTGGTAGGCTCTTTATGAGGTTTATCAGTTTTCAAATACAAACAAATTAAAATACATATTTTTTATTACATACATGAATTTTCCACTTACATTATGGTTTTAAATGCAAGATTATTCTTTACATTTATTTTTCAAAGCTGGAAGGCTAGGTAGGTTGATTATTGAACTCAAAGTCAGCCTAGATTACATAGAAAGACCCTGTCTCAGAAAACAAAATCAATCAAAATCACTCCTAAAATGTAAAGATTCTAAATGCAAACAGGAATGGTAGTTAAGAATACTAATATTGAAAAAAGTTGAAAATAAAAGCCTCCACCAGTCAACATTTGGGTAAGAGTTGAGGGCAAAGTCTCAAGAAGCAGGAAAAACAACCCTCATTGTTTGTTTTTGTCACGAATACATGAAGATGGCTACATTAGATCATCCATACCAGAATGTCAAATATAAATATAGGATGACTTGATTTCAGCAAAACATTTGGGAGGCTTCTTTAATATCCTTGTGCATGAGATTGTGAAATTTGACTGCATAACTAGCAATTAGACAAATTCGCAGCTGGTTGAACAATTGATTCAATGTCAACCTGGAGGAAGATGTTTTTAAGGAAGGGTCACAGAACTGTTATTTTAGCTCTGGTCAGGCATTCACTCATTTAGCAAACACTGAGCACCTACCATGTGCAAGGCACCATGCGGGGAACAAAAGGGGGTTCAGATTTGGCTCCTGCTACAATGGAGCGGCTTGTTGGTCATAGCTGATCACAAAAACAGGCTTTCCACAATGCAGATAGCACAAAGCTGACAGAATCCAGATTGAAAATGATCTCAACCTGTAGGAACTCTAGGTCAAAACCTACAAGATGAAATTTAACAATGATAGATGTAGAGTCTTGAATTTAGGCTGAAAAAATCGCATATGCACAGGATATGAGAGATGTGACTTGGCAGGAGTTTATGTCAAAAGTTCTTGGGGATTTAGTTGATCACAAGTTTAATATGAGCCAACAATGTGGTGTAGCTTATTTTTTCAAGCAAAAACAATTTTAGGCTGTATTAGAAGCATGTGTGCTGCTCAGACCACATCTGGAGTATTATGTTCAAGTATAGTCACCACATTTTACGAACTTTGACAAAGTTGAGTGTATCCAGAAAACAGTGACCAGGATGGGTCTGAAAATCTTGTCAATCATGTCAAGTGAGAAATTGGTTGAAAGAAAAAACTTGGGCTATTCAGCGTCTTGGTTTTTCAAGGCTTTCTGTTTATTTAGTTTAGATGCTTCACGTCCCAGTGAGGTCCCTTTGCTGTGTATCGCACATTCTTTTGTACGACAGTCTCCCTTTCCCCAGTAGACTAGGAGTGCTTTAAAGCACAATAGAGCCTCTGTGCTCATGCTGCATTCAAGGGACCCCATTCCACACATGAACTAGGGTGGGTTCTCAGCAGTGCTAAGCAAACAAGTCAGTGAAATTTCCCATGCTAGCAGCCTAGAATATAGCTGGAGAAACTGACAGAGTAACTATCATACCTGCTTCTGTTATCACTAAATAAAGAAACAAACATAAGGAATCCTTCTAAAAAGAATTCTTTAAAAGTTGTAAAATTTTTTTGTTGACCTCTTTATTGAATTTTATTTTGATGTCTAATAGGATTTGATAGTAGACACACATTTCTGCTAGCCAGATTCTTCAGAAAGGCTTGTCTGGAAAAGGAACATTTTTCAAAATGAGAGGAAATTTTGGCACCAATGTGGAGAGATGCAAAGGAAATGAAATATTGTTTTTTACTCCCAAATTAGGAAAAGAATATATAAAAAATTAGTTTTCATTGCCAATGAGGAGTTAGTCAAATGGACACATTCATACAGCCCTTTTGGAACAGTCATTTGGCAATGTGTATTATCAAGGGTTTGAAAACTATTCATTGTTTGATCCAATAATTCTACTTTGGGGACATTCTCCTAAGAAATATCATTCTGAATACAGAAACAAAAGTCTTATGAACAGAGGTGTTTTATGATAACAAAAAGTTGGAAACAATAAAATGTTTAATAATAGAGGATTGTGTAGTTATATAAACTGTCACATGTGAATACCATAGAATGCTATAAACCTTGTATTTTCCACAGAATAGAAATCTCTGTGTGTGGAGTGATAGAACTTCATGAATGCAAGCATATCTACACACGTACATTAGAAAAAGCTCTGCAAATTCTTATACCACAATGTCACCAGTGGTGAGATCATCAATTCTTTTTGCATTTTCTAAAAATTCCACCTGAAAATGATGAGTTTCAAAGTATGCCTTATTGCATATACGCATGGAGTTGTCAAGGTTTGGATTTGCTTTCTTTTCTCCCATTCTCCTTTCTTTCTTTTTCAGACTTGGCACCATAGCTCATGGTGATCTTGATCTCACTCCTTAGCTTAGGCTTGGCTACAATTCAGGATCCTCCTGTCTCAGCCTCCTGAATGCTGGGATTACAGGCATGTGGCACCACAATTGAGGTGGGCATTGGCTTTCTAATGCAGGTCTTCAACATCACATATGGATCTCCAGGGAAACTAAGGTCATTCTGAAATGTGAGCAAGAAAGACCCAAAGACCTTCAGAGCAACTCTGATTTTAATTCTAAATATAAATAAAATTAATTTTATCTCACTTTAACTCCAAGCCGTTATGTAAATATACTTCATGAACTTTTTTTGATCAAGGATATGTTAAAGACAGTGCCACAACTGAAAAGAGCAGTAATGAACATCGTAGCTTGTAATGACTTGCAGGCAGCTTTTGAAGATGGACGTGCCCCTTGCATTTAGTAGACATATAATAAAATGTTCTAGTGGAGGGAAGGAAGGAAGGAAGGAAGGAAAGATCAACTGTAAATGAATTAAGACTGAATTTCTTGATATATGCTGGAGAGAGCTGAAAACATGGTATCACCTTGTTAAATCAAGTCTGTTTAAACAGCTATTTATACGTTGCTCAGATGCTTCAAAGTTCTAGCCATCAGGCCCCTGGATATTGTGAAAAAGCATTCATTCCAAGTACTTTTCCATGAATCCATCACTCCAGACATTCAGTGCAATCCAATTCTCAACTCTTATCAAAATTACTAATGGTTTTCCAAGTATCCATTGTTGAGTTTAATTCATGGTTGATCTTTCAGGAAAGAAGGCATTCCACAGGCATGCTTGAAGTAAACTTCATCTCTAATGCTTTTAGGTCAACTGAGCAGTTCGGTTTTGCCAGAGACTTTAATGATCATCAGCATCACAGCAATGAAAAAGCTATAGCAAATCCGACTTATTCTGATAGTATGAAGACAGTCTGGAATTTTCAGCAACTGAAGTTTTATGCATATAAAAAGAGGGTTTCTCTGTGTAGCCTTGACTGTCCTGGAACTGGCTCTGTATACCAGGCTGGCCTCAAACTCACAGAGATCTTCCTGTCTCTGCCTCCCGAGTGCTGGGATTAAAGGCATGCAACACCACTGCCCAGCTGAGTATTTTTACATAGGGAATCTGGATTACTTGAAAGCGTTGTTACTTCAAAGCTCTTTTCACCTCAACTATGGCTACCTTTACAGTCTCACTGGTCTGGCAAGCATTAAATGCTTGATCATTTGCCTAGTGATAACTCCATTAAAAACAGTAGATTGTTTCAGTAGGGAATAGCCAATGGGTCTTTGATCTCCATGTAAATAGAGATAGCATAATGAAGAAAGAGTTCTCTTAGGATGGTCCCTGGCAGAGATGGCACAGTGGTATGAAGGCTTTCTTTTAGTGTATCCAAAAATATGCTGGCAAATATTAGCAGATGTACTTTTTTCTGTTGCTCTAAATTCCCTATGGAATGAGGTTCCTCCTTATGTGCATTTTCAGCCTCTGATTTTTGTAACAAATAAAATGGTTTTAAGAATATGGATCTGCTATAGTTAAGCATGTTGGTGCTTTATGAGTATGAAGGAAACCTTTGAAATGACAGGTGGTACCCCATGGGGTGAAGATGACATAGTAAGTTTGCTTCTTTGCTCTGTTCATAAGGCCATGTACCGTCTGAAAACAAATGTAAAGTAACCTCAAGGCCATTAGTATTGAGATGTCAACTTTTTTTGTTGGCAGAAGGACAAACTATTTTTTCTCTATTTTTGCTTTTGTACAGATCCCAGCCTTAGTGATGCTTGTTAGATTCTTTCGCTTATTGCTACTTACTTAGTGATACTTCCTGCAGGGCTTTGACTTCTCCTTGATATGTCCATGTCCCACCTCTATAATTCGATTTCCCTCCCTCTCTCCCTCCCTCCCTCCCTCGCTCCCTTTTATGGTGCACCACAGAGTATTCAGTATTCTTTTTTCTTTCCGCCATTCTATTTATTTATATATAATTATGACACTTTCCTGTAGTGATAAATGAGATCTGAGAACCTAGTCAGAGTAGTTTGCATAGCTTTGTCCTACTTTCTCACCAGCGTTTCAGTGTGTATGAGTAGACATAATTGAATGCCTATGACGGAATGTATTTCTTCCTCAATGATTTTGTCCATGCTGACAATGCCTTTCCTATCTCTTTTGGGTAGCCAAAGACTCCCCATCTTCACATGAGGTCTTCCTCAATGATCTTGTCCATGCTGACAATGCCTTTCCTATCTCTTTTGGGTAGCCAAAGACTCCCCATCTTCACATGAGGTCTTCCTCAATGATCTTGTCCATGCTGACAATGCCTTTCCTATCTCTTTTGGGTAGCCAAAGACTCCCCATCTTCACACGAGGTCCTGTTTCCTCTTTTCCACCTCACACTGGCACCTTCCCAGGTTCTGATCTCTCAGGGCATTGCTGTGTACCTGACAATAGTTTTACTACTCTTTTTTTTTTTAAAGATTTATTCATTTATCATGTACACAGCCTTTTGCCTGTGTGTATTCCTGCAACCAGAAAAGGGCACCAGATCTCATTGTAGGTGGTTGTAAACCATGTGGTTGCTGGGAATTGAACTCAGGACCCCTGGTAGAGCAGCCAGTACTCTTAAACTCTAAGCCATCTCTCAAGCCCAGTTTTAGTACTCTTACCATTCTCTAGTCCATTGTGTTTTCTTTTTTGTTTACCAGTTAATATTCAGCACCTGGAGGAGGAGAGCATATTTCAAAGAATGATTTCTCTCTTAACAAGATGTAAATGCTACTTGGTTGTCATACAGTTTGTGACCAGAGAAAGAAATGACAAAAGAAACACAAAGAAAAAAATTGATGGGTAAAAGAAAGGGTTGATACTAAGTTCACATTCCATACCAATTAAAGTCCTGTCAGATATATCACAATCCACAAATGGGATACTGATGAGAATGTTAATCTACATTAAGGAATTTGTAACATTTCAGCTATACTTCTGTTCTGTCCTGTAGACTGCACTGGGAATCTGTACTTGAGTGTTCATACAGTTGTCCAGGGATCAGGAGCTACTTAGTCAGAGATCTTATCCTCAAAGCTAGGATCGGAGAAAGCAGTCCTGTGGCTTTCTTGATCATGAGGCCACAGTGCTTGTTATTTTTTCTGGTGCTGGGGATGGAGCTCAGGACTTTTTGTATATTTACCACACACTATATTATTGAACTATATCACTAACCCAGAAAACATATCTTAATGGGTTTGCCACAGTGCACACCACCCAATCATTAACCTATCCTTTGACATTTATTTTCTGGTTTCTTGATGTTCTAAATAATACCACAATGAACTCCCTTATACATACAGAATTTTCTGCAGTTGTTTTACTAGACAGTGACTTGGATATCATTTATAGCAAGTAAGAAAGGGCAAGGTTTAACAGTAGGAGTTGACAGTGTTCTATAATAGACAAAAGTTCTAACATGTCTGGGAGTCAGAAAAGTTAGGTTGCATGGCTACCCTTAGAAACTCGAAAGTAGAGCTGGGCGTTGGTGGTGCACACCTTTAATCCCAGCACTCAGGTGGCAGAGGCAGGTGGATCTCTGTGAGTTCGAGACCAGCCTGGTCTACCGAACGAGTTCCAGGTCAGGGTCCAAAACAATACAGAGAAACCCTATCTCGAAAAACAAAAACAAAACAAAACAAAACAAAACAAAAAAATAAGAAAGAAACCCGAAAGTTCCCAGTTCAATCCTCTGTGCATTCTGCTTCTAATGAGGAAAGGCATTTTTCTATTGGAGAGTATTTTCAACCTAAAGAATAAGTTTAATATGTACAGTAAAATTTCACTTAGGCTATTGGCTGTTAATCTTTTTAGTATATGTTTTGTAGAAAAATATAATTATTTGACTTAAAGCTAATTTCTAAATCAAATGGCTGAATATATGCCATTGACTATATCTATGGCAGAAAAGATGCTTTCAGTGACTTTTGATAGGATATTACTGGATTAATCAAAAATGCAATCATTTTTGTTTTATTTGATTCAGAAACAGAAATAGGTTAGATTCAAATCAATTTCTAAATAGCCCATGTAATTAGTTATCTGAGCATTTTACCAGGAAGGACAGAGACCACCCAAGTCACATTTTTTTACAAGTCACAATTTATATACCTTTTCATTTTTTAAAAAATGATCTCACTTTTACCTGAACAGCCTCTCAAACTAACTATGTAGACATGGATGGTCTTGAACTTGTAAGCCTCCTTTCTGCACTCTAGGAGTACTGGAATTCTAGGCATGTACCACTACACCTGCTTTCTGTAGTACCAGGGCTGGAACTCAGGGCTTAGTGAATGCTAGACGTACACTCTACTAACTGAGCTATGTCCTCGGCCCTTAATTTCTAAAATGAACACTACTTTGGGCAGAAGTTCCTCTTGGGAGGTGATTGGTAAGCCTTTTTGTGTTAGTTGTCTACCATTTGTCAGCTCTGTTGACCTAGAGCTTTTAGAGACCCGTTTTTCCTCAGTACAGTGACGGTTACCACCAAGAAGCCACAGCCTTTAGCAGAGCAGAGGGATCACCCTGAGAGAATGTTTTGGCAAAGTAAATAGGAACCCTTGGAGAACCTTTGAAATGCTCCTATGGAAGAACTTGTGTTCTGGGATTGCTTTTCTCTGTCATGATTGTGTTGGAAAATGTTTGAGAAGGATATTGATTTCTTAGTTGATCAGGAAGATGTAGGCCAATAAGGTGTTTAAAAGAGACAAAGCCTCATATCTTTTGTTTAATCTTTAGACCTCTATGTGTAGTAAAATATATGGCATTTTCTGAGGCATCACAGCTATTCTGTCAATGGCTTCTGATTTTTAAGAAAAAAAAACTACCTACCGTTGATACTATGTTCTTGATATCACCACTTGCTTCGTTATTGAACAACATCCAATTACTCACTGTTCTTGCTGAGGGCTCTCTATGTGCCAAGTAATCAATAAATACTTGATTCATTATTATCTTTTAAGTACAAATTCAACATTCAAATACGGAAATCTCCCTGTGCCCCCGCCAAAACAAGTCCTCTGTTAGGAGGATACGTGCTTGAATACTTGGTACACATTCCTATGAGACATGTGTGTTTTCTGCTTCTGTATTTGATGTTATGTGGAATTTAATAACCACTAGTCCATTAGTCATCTTACTCAGTAGTCACCTAGAGTATCAGGATCTTCCAATAGCAGGCAGGCAACCTGGAATCATGGAATGAACTTAAGTGATTATTAAACCTTCCTGGAAATAGACTTTGGAAGGGTAGAGGTTGAGTTTACATATACGTGTGTGTGTGTGTGTGTGTGTGTGTGTGTGTGTGTGTAATATATATACTATATATAATAGGTCAGATTTATTCACTGCATCTTTATTGTCTAGCAGACAGGAGTTTACTCAAGAATACTGATGATGATACTTTGGGGGGACGTATTTTTAACAAATAGAAGAAATGAGTGCTGGAATTGGTCGATAATGGCTGTGAATGCAAGACTTCCCTGCTACTGGCACAAGAGGATAAAAAGGGGATAAATAGTGCATGGAGGAAGTAGTAATTTGTAACTTTATAGAATGGGTAGATGTGGTCACAGAGAAACAGGGCTCTGTTCAACCATTTGTGCCAAGATTGGTTAGGGATATGATGAAATCAATACACAGCTCTGAGTCCCATAGCATATGAGACTGGTGCTCATTATAAAGAACCAGAGTTATTAAACAGTTTATATTTCACATACAGTACTTCGTCTACAGAGACAAACAAATGGAAGAGATATCCCTACAGCAATGTGTAAGTATTTTACCAGTTACATTTTTATGCAGAAGACCTTAATCTGCAAATACTTAACAAGGTCAGACGTTAACAAGGATACAAAAAACCATGTGTGTGCCTTTGGAAAGTTTATTTAGCTGAGAAGACTAGACATATACAAATGTAATGTTGAGTCAGTACCAGGCAGTATAAGCCAGTTGCTTATAGACTGTTATGGACTTCAAGGGGTGAGGAGGTCCCTGGGGTCTTGAGTTGGTTAGAAAAGTTTCCAGATTTTTGAGTGGGCTTAGGAGGTTGAACAGGATTTAGTTGGGCCAAACATGTTTCCAGATCAGCAGAAATGCCCTTTTTCTCTGGGAAGCTGTAGTATCTGACCTGCTCTCTTAAACTCCTCCCCCAAACTTGCTTGTGCATTTAACAGGAATATAGCGAACCATCACCTCCTTAAAGCACACCTGGTCGCTAATTAGCTCAATCACCCTGTGTTTCAGTCATTAACCTTAGATTTCCCAAGGATGAACTAATTCATCTCCCATATTAAAATGTGTATCTTCATGACCAAAATTCAGCTATATAGAATATTCTTATCTCTATTATGTCAATTTAATGCTGTAATAATTTTATTGCAAAGGGTGTTGGGTTACAATTTGCCACCCAAGTCTGTACAGAAATTGTTCACGTGTGTTGTAAAAACATTTCTGATGTCAGAAGGCTCTCAGTTTTCCTAAACACTACTTCATCTGAAGGAGGAAAAAAACGGGAAATAAACTGAAACTTGGATTCAAGGAATTTAGAATTGATAAGATCTAATTTTGCTCATTTATTCAGAGACTAGTTACTCAGAGTTTATAGCTTATAAAAGTATTGATGATAGATACAGCCCCTTGCATCTAAGGATTTACAAGGATTCATTTTGCATTTTAACTGCACTCCCCTCACCTCTGACCTGCTGCTGGATCCAATGGCACAAACTGGTGGTGCATATGTTATGCTACCAAAGTGAGAAGGGAGAGGGGCACCTTTATTAGATCAAATTACTGCCAGATGCCTGGAACACTCATTGGTCTCTGTTTAAAAGAAGGGGTGCAGATCTGACCACGTCTAGGAATGGTGCCAGGTGTCTGTACTAAGGCAACCCAACTCCAGAAGGCTATAAAAAATAGCCCCCAAGTAGTAGGTTCTGATTTCCCACTGAGCTAGCCAATAAATCTAACAACCAGTTAATTAAAAATGCTTCGAGGGAATGTTCATCCTCTGTACCCCACCAGCCCCTGTGAATACTCATTGATTACAAATCGGAGACTACCACTTAGTGTTTCAGTTTCTGGGTTAGGAAATTCACTTCTTCCCTTTCACAGCAACCCAGAGGTTTAAAGGGCATGTGGCATTGTCTGATACCACTACTTGAGTGTTAAGGTTTATTTGAGGCTAAAATGATCTGAGGCTTCCAGAGAAATGTGTACTTCCTGCACTTGCCTATGGACTTCCTGGCACCATCAAGAAGAGCATGTTTAGAGAAACCACCTCATCTTTCATGATAGGAGTCAAAATCTGACAGAAAAATTGTGCTCCCTTAACTACTGTTACAAAGTGCTATGGTAGCCAGATAGACAAATGGGCAGAGAGAGAGAGAGAGAGAGAGAGAGAGAGAGAGAGAGAGAGAGAGAGAGAGAGAGAGAGAGTCAGTCTGAACTGAGGGATTTCAATTTGGTAACTTGGTAGCTTCTTTTAGATTTATTTTCTTTTATGTGTATGAATGTATGTATGTCTGTACTTGGTACCCATGAAGTTCATAAGAAGGCGTCAAATGCCCTGGAAGTAGAGTTATGGATGATAGTGAACTACCATCATTCTTAAGGTGCCATTTAGTCTTTTAACAATTTTTCTTTTGTTTTACTTTTTTTAATGTGTTAGATCAGTTTGTTCCAGAACTCACATTGTAGCCCCATCTTGCCTTGAACTTGTACTAATCTTCTTATCTCAGCTCCAAAGCGCTGAGGTTAAAGGTGTATGCCACACACAGGGCCTGGCAACTTAAAAAAGGAAGAAAAACCCCAATTCTTAGTGGTACTTTAATGGAAGGAAAAACTAGATGGTAGATCACTTGCCTAACATACATGAGTCCTCGGAGTCTCTATTTGGGGTAAGGTAAGAGAGAGATGAAAGGATGAGAAGCAAGGGAAGCAAAGAGAAGGGAAGAGCATGAGCATGAGGGAGTAACACTTAGCTACTTAGAAGTCATGTTTCCTTTCTAAGGCCCTGAGGTAAATATCCTGCCCTCAAGAAAGAAAATAAGAAACTTCAGTGTAACTGTGGTGTCCCTTTCTTTCAGAACTTTGAATGTTTGTTCTGTCACCACAGCCCACCCATTAGCAGGGCATCACCGATAGAGCACTCTCACGTCAATACAGAAGAGTGACAGTTACATGCGCGCAAAGTAGCGCAAAGCTGACTGGAATCTGGAAATAATTCTACGTACACTTTTAGAAAAAAAACTTGAACAATTTACAACGTCTTTCATGTTTCTAAGAGACAAGGAGTGGCACGTTGTGACTATTAAAATATACCTTGTAAGAGACCCGTGAGTGAATTCCAGAGTTAAGTATCTGTGGTCCCAAGGGTCAGAGGCCCAAGAGCTTGCATTGTAAGATCAAAAGGTCAAGGCATTTGATAGGCCTATTACTTTCCTGTGGCATCTAAAGGCAGGATCTAGCTATTAACACTCTTGGATATATACCTGAAGGAATTTAATCAGCACACCACAGAGATTCCTGCACACCCATGTTTACTGCAGCAACATTCATGAGATCCAAGTTAATCAATCAGCCTAGATGGCCATCAGGAGATGAATGGATAAAGAAAATGTGGTAAACTGGAGTTTCATTCAGTCACAAAAATGTTTGCAAGAAAATGAGAGGAAGTGAAGATTAATAGTATAAACAATCTAGTATCTGTCTGTATACTATCATCTATCTATCTATCTATCTATCTATCTATCTATCTATCTAAAGACACATTATGAGGTGAGAGGAAGAGATTTAAAGGGAACAAGGACAAGAAAGGACAATGGAGTAAAGAAAGAGTATTATATTTGTTTTATATGTAGAATCTAGGTTTAAACACATATGCATATGTGACTTGACAGAAGAATGGGGACTATTAGAGGAAGATGATCAACAGATAGGATGGGCAAGACAGTATATGAGCAAGGTGTGCTGTGTATGTATGAAACAATATAATGGAAATTATTTTGTCTACTAACTAAAGATTTAATTAAAAATAAAATGAACTTGAAGTGTTTTCAAAATAGAAAGGGAAGGTGGCTAATTTGGGACGTACTTCCTGGAAAATAAAATTTATCAATGTATTCATATGTTCTGGCACAGTAGGATGGTGGGTATTCATGAAATCCTCAAGCAATTTGGGGATTGTACACTTGTAAAGTAAAACATTTCCGCTACAAGGATGCTGCCAATCGGAGTTGGAAACCTGCCTCTATATCACTATATTGGTTAATTTTAGAATAAGTATTTTTTTTAGATTCAGCCCTTTGAGTAAGACCTTCTTTATAACATAAAGTGAAGATAGTGAGGACTTAAGTAGGGTAAATGTAGTGGGAAATTGCATTCTCTTTCTCCAAATATGCAAATCTTTCCTTACCAATTAGGTGTTACATTGGCCTTATAAACCATTGAGAAAGGACAGATGCTTAAGAGATACATGTTTATTGTGAACTTAAGAGCATGCACATGGCCTTTGGACAGACTTCAGACCTGAGAATTGTGTTTGCTGTTATTGAGGAAAGTAAATGAAGATACATATAAGTTGCTTATTTCTTCTGCCCAGTGTCATACACGCATGGCTTTTACTTACCTTGACTTACACTATTAGCAAACTTTTCTCCCATTAGCTGCCTGGCCACACTTTTTAGTCCTCTCTGAGGTATGCAAGGTTCCTCATAAGGACTTCCGGAACTGTTAGCCCCAGGGATTCATACAGGCAGCTCTGTAGCTTGTTCTGTTTAGCCTAAGTACATCTCCCTTCTGCCAGTGTGACCTTTCTTCCTTTTGGGTATGGAGTAGCTGGAAGGGTGTCACCATAGGAGTGCTATTTTTGAGCCACCCTGCTTACTATTTAGAAAAAAGTCTAAGCATCCTGTTTGGACAGGTTGTAAGCTGTGACATTAGACCTTCCTGGTATGCAGAATGGCTTTCATCACTCTCCCAGCCCATTCAGCAAGGTTAAAGGTCTCAGGAAGGTATTTGACTTGTGGCTCTGACTTGCCCTGACTGCTGAGCAATGATGGGTCTTTTTCTTGAACCACTTAGGAGGCGCCCTTGGGAGCAGCATACCAGAGAGGACTGGAAAGGGGAGGGGGAGAGTTTGTTACACGTTTGAAATGAAGAGGTCACCCAGAGGAGAGTAGAGTGTACACCAAAAGTCTTCGCTGATAGTTTTGTATTTTGCCAGTTTTTCTCGGGAAGCAAAATGGTGCTGTGTGCTTTGTTTGGAAAAAGTAAAGAGAAGTTGAAAGTATTGTAATTTGCTTTTGATAAGACCCTATGGAGCTGGGGCTAAGCTTCGTGCTGCTCACAGGGAAGGGCTTTGTACACATAGGCACTGCAAAAACAATATACATGCATTTATTCATCCAAAATATGGAATTTCTATCTGTAAGTCACATCAGATCACATGATCTCATTTCATTCTCTCAGCAACCCGGAGAGGTGGGGGCTCATTTTCCAGATGAAATATTAAAGCTTCTAATGTTTACAAGGGATTATGTAGATCAGGGAAAGGAAAAGCCTTAGATTGAATGAAGTCTTTCTTTTTTTCTTTGTTTGATACAGGGTCTTGATATGTAGTCCAGGTAATCTTCCTGCCTCAGCTTCAGAGTGCCCACACCATCACACTGGACTTCTTGAACAAAGGTCCATTGGCTTCAAACCTAGTTGGCCTGATGTTTATGTGGAGCCAGTGGGCAAGTGGCTGTGGAATTCCCAGGGCTGTGAAGAGAGGAAGGGACTTCACCATTTTCCCACAGGAAAGTAGATGAGCAACATGAATCTAGAACTCACCTGTGCCTGAGGTGGTGATTTTAGTCCAGTGACGGACACATACTTGGCACCTAAAAATTCTTAGGGGAATTGGATGCCATGTTCTCACTCTATCTGTCATTTCTATCTTGCTTCAGAATCTGACCTCAGGTCTGATGACACTGCAGGTTCTTTCATACTTAAAATATGTTTCTGTCTATGCATCTGTGCTACATTATAGCATTTTTGACAATAACAGACCGCATATATGTCCATGGTTCCAGAAGATTTTATTGCCTAATGAAATCATAGTCATCTAACTGTAAATATAGTCCACAATGTTTGTGCAGTCATGAAATTGACTAAAGATGCATTTCTCAGAACATATCCCCTCATTACTGAATATGTATTCATTCCTTTTTGAAGTTTTGCAACTTACAATAAACCAACAGGTATTCATGATATTATCATTTTTGAAATGGTCTGGCTGTGAAGTTACTATGTATTACAGTTTGGTCTTGAACACACATGCCTCTTGTCTCAGCCTCCTGAGTGATGCACTCACAGAAGTAAGCCCAAACCCAGTGTAATAACCTTCTGAGGTCAAGCTAAAAAATTTAACTTCAGGTAATGTCACTGGGTGTTGCATTTCTTTCAGAATAGTTTGAAAACGAAACCAAATAATAACAAAGGTCAGCATTTTGCATAACCATTGAACAAATAATAATACGTTTGGGGAATATTTAAACTAAATTTTTCTCAAAGTTTTTTTTCTTTTTTCTTTAGAAACAATCTCTTCCATCCTCCCATACCTCCTGCCTATCCACCAATCCACACCCCACCTGCTCCCCAAGGATGGTGAGGTCTTCCTTGGGGGATCATGAAAGTCTGTCACATCATTTGGGGGAGGGCTCTCCTCCATGTATCTGGGCTGCAATAGTATCCCTCCATAGGGAATGGGCTCCCCAAGTCCATTTGTGTAATAGGGATAAACACTGGCTCCACTGTTAGAGGTCCCATAGACTGCCCAGGCCTCCTAACTGGCACCCACATTCAGAGGGCTTGGTTCAGTCCAATGCTGGTTCCCCAGCTTTACTACTGGGGTCCCTGTGCTCTCATAAGATCAAGCCAGCTGGTTCTGTAGGTTTCTCCAGCATGGTCTTGACTCCTTTGCTCATTCCTCCTTCCTCTCTACAACTGTATTCCAGGAGTATGGCTTAGTGCTTAGCTGTGGGTGCCTGATTCTGCTTCCATCAGATACTAGATGAAGGCTCTAGGATGTCAATTAAGGTAGTCATCAATCTCATTATAGGGGAAGGGCATCAAAGGCAGCCTCTCCACTACTGCTTAGATTCTTAGTTGAGGTCATCTTTGTGGATCTCTGAATATTTCCCTAGTGCCAGATTCCTCTTTAAACTTACACCAGCTCCGTCTATTAAGGTATCTCTTTTCTTGCTCTCCTCTATTCCTTCCTTGTCTCATTTATTGAGATCTAATTCACATGCATTGATGTCCACCCTTTAATCATATAGAATTCATTACTTTTTATGTTGTTCACAGTTTTGTGGTCATCAGTTGAAACAACTCCAAAACCTTTTTATTATGTCAAAAAAGATACCAGGTGCTCTTCAGCTATTATTGTGTTATCTACCTAAC
This sequence comes from Mesocricetus auratus, assembly GCF_017639785.1. Taxonomy (NCBI): domain Eukaryota; kingdom Metazoa; phylum Chordata; class Mammalia; order Rodentia; family Cricetidae; genus Mesocricetus; species Mesocricetus auratus. The sequence goes on along the minus strand of NW_024429188.1, from coordinate 101,170,814 downwards.
TAACATCCATAAATTTCCTGTTTGGGACATTTCATAGAAAACAAAATCATAGTATTTGGATTCTTTCATTTAGTGTAACATCTTTAAGTTTCTTCCAGATAGTAGAACTTGATTTTTGTGTATGCACATATATGCATACATGCATACATACACACATATATACTTTAATCATCCATTCATCCACTCAAGCATGTCTGATGGTATTTTTGCATTTTTTACAAACCCAGCATTTATTCTAAGAAAATAACCAAAATGACACATAAAGAATGGATTGTAATTTTATAATATTATAAAGGTTAAAAAATACCTTGAAAATAACATGTCTCCAACATTAAGTGATTGGTTCAATTATAGGGCATCTATATGATGGAGTACTGTACGGCTCTTAAAATGGTGCAGTAAGAAAATTCATAGTGACATAGAAAATGCTGGCAAATTGTCGTGATGAAATAGTATATAAGATGTAATTCCATTATTATAGAAACATTATATGCATGGAAGGCTACAATCATAGGTAGCATGAAGCAGTGGTTTTTCTTTTTTTAAAGTTAGCTAACATCTTTAATGTACCAATATTGCAAAGTCTATTCCCGACAGAATAGGACTTTAAACAATTATTGTGCATACAATTGTTTTGCCTATATTTGTTTCTGCACTATGTTCATGCTTGATGGTCTTAGAAGCCAGAAGAGGGCATCAGAATCTCTGGAACTAGTGTTACAGACAGTTGTTAGTCACCATGTGGGTGTTGGGAATAGAACCTAGGTTCTCTGCAAGAGAAACAAGTGCTATTAACTACTGACCCATCTCTCTAACACCATCTTTTAAAAAATAACATAAAATTTTATTTTGGAGAGTTTCACATACATATTTTGATTATATTTTTGTCCACTTATTCCTGCCCCCCAACTTTACCCAGATTCACCCCTCCTACACTTTTAAGAGACTATCTCTGAGCAGATTTCTTGGTCCTCTGGCTCTCAAAATCTTTGCACACTCTCTTCTACAATGTTCCCTGAGCCTTAAGTGTAGGGGTGCATTGGAGATGTATTAATTGGGGATGTGCACCTTACTCTCACCTGTTCTCCATGGTTTGACCACTTGTGGTTTCTTTCATGATCTCATCTGCTGCAAAAAGAAGCTTCTCTCTTTATACTGTAGGATTATGGACTCTGTGGGTTTATGTATTGTGTACATACAGATACATATCCTTCAATTTCTGGAGCTGTGACAGGATATTGTGTAGAGCAATAGGGTGCTATGTTTTAACTTCAAACACATTAAGATCCACAAAGGCCATATTTATTATCATGTCTGTGTGTATTACCGGTTTGACAATGACTCTCTAGATAGTCCTTTTCTACAGGAAGTGATTGGAAGTGGAATGGAGAGTTTATTTCCACTTACATGGTCTGACATTTTTACATTTCCTGATCTGCAGGATGCTTGAGAACAAACATCGTGGCTTTTACTGGAAAAATTAATTATATTGTCACTTTCACATAGTGATGGGGCTTTGTGAGAGGACAAAGCTATTCAAGCTTGAAAAAAATGAGGTGCTTAACAGGATGACAGTAACATGAAGGTCTTCTCTTCAGTCTCCAGAGAAGGACCTCATTAAGCATTGATTATCAACATGGTATAAAGCCTTTCAAAAAGTGTTACTACATTATATGGCATTGTTGTGGGAAGGAAATTTAAATATTAACCCATTTACATAAAACTGAGATTTGTGTATTCTACTAACAGCCTAGTTTTGCCTTTCGCTGCATCAGAACTACAAGCTCAGTTCGGGTGTTTAAAAAGACTTGATGGGCCAAGCCCATCTTATCAAGCCTGTCACCAAGAGTCAGTCACAGAGTTAAGACTGTCTGTGTGTTGACATGCAACTATTTTCTTATTGCAAATCTGGAGATCAAGTCAGCTTCGGCTAGCAAGCATACCTTTTAGGAATACTATGAATTTGTTATGCGAACCAGAGACAATGTAGGGTTAAGGTTAAGACTTTGGACATTGGTTCTTTGTACTAGATCTCAAAAGCTCAAGCAAAACTAAAGAAACACACAAACTAAAATCAGAAGAAAATAATTAGAGTTGAACTCCATTAGCCAGAAGATGTAAAATTCTAAGATCTCTCATGGGTACCTGAAATCACGTTGTACATATATGTATATATTTATGATAAAGTTTAACTTTAAATTAGGCAAAGTAAGTGATTAATGACAATAATCAATAAAATGAAAGCAACTGCCACAATACACTGCAATAAAAACTGTGTGTATAGTTTTCATTACTATAATTTTTCATTTAAATTAAAAATATTTACTTATTTTTGTTGCACTTAGTATTGAAACTAGGGCCTCAGTCATGTTAGCCAAGCTCTTTCTGCCTGAGCTATATTCCCATCCAGCTTTAGTATTGTTGGGATGTGGTTGACTGCTTGTTGTGGGAGGTAACTGAAACTATGTAAAGAGAAACTGAGGGTAACGGGGGCATTTCTGGATAGCAAACTAAAATGTTTCTGTACAGCAAAGGAAACAACAGCGTGCAGAAAGCAATATGTAAAATAGTATGGGAGAAAGTAGTTGTAAGTCATATGTTTAATAATGCAGTTAACATTCAAAATATGTAAGGAACTTAGTTTGATAAGTGACAAAATAAGTAAGTCATTTAGAAAGTGGGCTAATGTCCCAAATAGACATTTCTCAAAAGAAGACATACAAAGCCCAACAGATGTATGAAAAACTACTGAACAACACTAACTTTTAGTGAGGCAAAAATTAAAACTTAGTTATGTATCAGCTCAGCAGTTAGACTGGATATTGTCAAAATAACAGATAACAACTATCGATGAAAATCCTTATAAAAGGGACGTCTCATTTCTTATTGGGATGTAAATTGTGAGAATGTAAATTAATCAGTCATTATTGAAAAAAAGAGTGGAGGCTCCTGTAGAAACTAAATTTAGACTATTCACTGGTCCATTGTTCCTACTTTGAGATTATTTAGCCTAAGGAAGTAGGTTTATACAAAAGGTTTTTGATAAACTTTATTTAGGCATTATTGACAAGTTCAAGATATTGATTCAATCTTGATTTCCATCAGTGGTCAAATGGATCATGATTAATATCTCATATATCCATGACGGAATGTGGTCCAGCATTTAAAAGGGGATGACTATGCCATTTGTGATAAAATGGATGAATCTGGCAATCATTAGGCTAAGTCAATTAAGCTAGCTACAGACAGACAAGCATCACATGTTCTCACTTATGGAATATAAAACAATTAAACTCAAAGAATCAAAAGTGGAAAATGGTGGGTACAAGAGGCTTAGGAGGGGTTTGGGATAGGGTGAAAGGGTTTTATTTTGGTTAAATAGGTGGAATCCATGACAACCATTTTAAAGAGTGGACATACAAATTGGCTCAAATAAATCATTTCATATTAATATGCATATCATAGCATTACATGTGTACCTCATATATACCTCCAATTACAAGTGGTGAGTAGCTAGTAAAATCTTAAAGGAAAACTATCTGGCATTGCACAAAGGTGAATTCTAATCTCTGATTAGATTGAGACTCTCTGAGACACATATTTTATCATTGAAATGGATATGGATATAATTATTTCACAAGGTAGATGCACAGATTAAAGCTCAGACCATTGCAAGTGTGGGGTATAGTTTCTATTATTCTGGTATTTTTGTTTTCCTTCTATTTCGTACATTTTGAATTGCCTTTTTTATTCTTTGAAATGAATTGATAAAACGAAAACTTACAATGTAGGCTTTGAAAATACAATAATGTAATGAAGTACTGGTATAGGATTTGTTGAAAGTAATCTAAATGTTAGGGAATAGCTAACTTAAGTAACTAAACAAAATGTGAAGATGCATATAGCCTGTGGTCAGCAACCATGGAAACCTTATTTCAGATTTGCTCTGTTTTGCTTCCTGGCCATTGGCCTTTTATAATGATAAACAAACACATCTAGAACTCAGATTTAGATTGTGAAATATAAAGTCTTTGGGACTTTTTCTATAATTCTCATCACAATACTAACATTCTATTAGTAACACAGCACCCTTCTGCCTTGCTGCTTTAATCTGTTGACAGCTTGAAAATTCGTTTTCAGAGTTTACTTGGATTCTGGGTCAAAGCAAAGGTGTTTGGCTCCTAAAGAGGAGTTGACTATATTGTGATTGCTCTACATTCTGGATATTTGAAGATCCTGTCTAAGGCAATCCAAATAATGCTTTTGGCAGGATTTGTGATCTTATTAAATATGGAATGAATGGTCTTCTACTTATTGAAAGAAAGGAGTCTATCCACGTGTCATGATTGAAAAATAACTTTGGCCTATAAAGTAGATTGTTGCACTGGCTTAAATTTTACAAAAATGGCTTAAATTTTACAAAACTTAGAAACTAGTTTACTATAAGAGACATAGGTGATGTGAACTCAAATGCAAGTGGAGGACTTTGAAATTAGGCAAAATGACAGGGTTTTGAATAATGAAATATTTAATGCCATGATAGGATTGCCTTCTTGGCAGAGAAACATGATGTGCTGCTATCCACCAATATCTGGATATTTGGTACCAGACTAATGTACAGTACTCATACATGTAGGCTCATGTGCTCAAAATAAACTAAATGTCAGAGAATAGCTAATTCAAATGTGAGCAAAATTTTGAGTTTGTAATTTGTACTTTTTTTCTTCTAGACACAACCAGTAAACAGTTTATCTTTGGTAGGCTTTTGGGTCAGTTCTCATGTACTGTGGTTTATGTTGCTCGCTGAGTGGGTTTTCAAGTGAATGCCACATTCTAGCTTTGGCATAAACACATTTGCTACATATTGCAAATAAAATTCTATTTGGCAGTAGGATGGCAAAAAAATGGCCAGTGTGTTAGAATTTTATTTAAATAAGTACTTGATCCACAGCATATAGAGTTTTGATCTGGCTGTGGTTAAGTTGCATATTGTATACACTCACAGAGAGTGGAAGGAAAACTGTACAGAGGGGCTATTGTGCTGATTCTTAAGTAGTGGTGTTTCTCAGCAAATGCTTCCATAACCATATGCAGTAATTGTATTAGAAAGCAATACAAGCAGAATCTGTAAGTATTGAGTGGTCCAGGACAACAACAACAGTCAAAATGATGGTATTGTGAGCTTTTTGTTGTATTTGGTTTCTTGAAAATGTTAGAGATAGGCTTTAGATACATATAAGTATCCTCAGATATACAGATTTCTGTATTTAGACTCTAAGACTATGAAGGGACAAAGCTTAGAATGGTGACCTGATGTTCCTAGAAATAAAGAAAAAAAACCTGCACATATGTAAAAGAGTCTATGAAGCCAATTGACTGATTATGGAGAGTTGGAATGTTTCAGGGTTAGAGGCTGCCTCCATCACTGTTCACTCTTGTGTCTGATTTAACATCCCATGACAATCCTGTGAAACCTTTGGAATGCATTATCAGACCACTAAATACAAAAGCTAAAGACATTATCAAATAGTATCTGTGACCTACAGCAGAGAATCCCCTGCTTCACTGTAACTGCCCACTTATATATTCCCCCAACTGATTTGAGAGGTGCAGTATTGACTTTTCTTTTGTTCTATTTCTTTTTTTCCCCTTTCGTTTCTTTCTTTTGTTTTGTTTTTCGAGACAGGATTTCTCTGTAGCTTTGGAGCCTGTCCTGGAACTCACTCTGTAGACTAGGCTGGCCTCGAACTCACAGAGATCCACGTTCCTCTGCTGGGATTAAAGGTGTGCAACCACCACTACCTGGCTTTTTGTTCTATTTCTATTTTTAAAAAACCTTCGTTAATCTGTTCCCACACTGGAGCACAGAATTTCGAGTGACTTGAGTTTGTGTTTCCCGGGCTGTATTTACACATACTTGGTTCCACAGTACTGTCTCTACTTCCCTTTGAGATGAGAGCTTTGACTTTGTGGCCACAGAACCTACCCTTACGTAAATAGTGTCCATGTCTGAGTTATTTTGGAGGGCTCTGGGCACCTATTTGAGAAGAAGATGGTTGAGGTCATAAACCATCTGGGGATGGGAATGTGGCCAAAGTATTTGGGATTTGCTAATTTACCATTAGATTATTAATGAGTTTCTCAAGGGATAAGAATAAGCCTTCTTCTTTCACACCTCTTGCCTCTCAGAAAGACATTTGACCCTGGTCTCTTCATTGGTCTTTTCCTCTTTGCAGAATTTGCTGAAGGACACATTAGGAGTTAATGGCTGATCCAGATCCATGTTATAAATTCTTTGCAGGCTAAAACTGTGACTTTTCCTATGATTAGGGACACAGTTGCTAGGGTACTTTTCAAATTCCCAGTAAACACTGATTGATACCATAGGGGAAACTCCTTCTTAATTCAGTTGGCACCTGAGCCATAGAGCTTTAGAAAATATCTTGTGGCTATTTCCATAGAATTCAGGCCAAATCATTTATCTTTCGTTCTAGGGTAAACAACTGATGGTGCATCTAATCAGTTCTTTCTAAAGACCACATCTAGTCCAGTGCCTACAGGCTTATGCGAGCACCATCTAAAGGCATTTTCTACCAAGCCTGAAAACTCCAATTCAATATTTAGCAGCCACATTGTGGAAGGAGAAAACTAACTCTGTCAAGTTGTCCTGTGACTTCAGTGAGCATTGTGCTCTCACCCTCATGCATGTGTACACACACACAAATAAAGAAGACAGCCACAATAAAAAAAAATTAAAGACTGCTTTTCATAGTAGCACCTAGAAACAATTTTAGCCAAGGCTCCAATTTAAGCCATTTTTACCCAGGTCAAGCTAGAGATTAGAGAAAGGTGGCAGATGAAATCAACTTAGGGTCTGGCACCAGTTACAAAAGGAAGCAGGTCATTGGGTTGTGTTTATAGAGGAAAAGGAATGGATTGCCAGATTGTTATCACTGGAATCCTTGTGGAGGAGGGGGAGACCCTCATTTGAAGCTGTGGTCCCCAGACTAAAGGAGCCCAGAGTGCTTTAAGGACTCACATATAATTGGCTATACATTCACAGGAAGAAACCATGCCTCTGGCTACATCACTCTGCCTTGAAGAAATGGAAGAGGGAGGAGGGACAGAGGAGGCATTTGGCATTCTGTGAAGATCTTTCTAAAGAGTCTCCAGATTTCTCAGCCTCAATTTCACAACTCTGCATTGAAAACAAACAGATCTTTAGAAGCCTCAGCAAACAACTTGGGGGAAAGTTGCTTTTGCAAATCAGCAAGAAGTGGCAGTTTATACAGTACTGGTTTTGTGTGTGTGCCTGTTTGCTGTTGTGGAACTGGGTAATCTTGCTCTTTGACAAAACTAAAGTTTGCAGCAAATACTGCATGTGACTCTGAAGGAGTAAAATATAGGAACTGGTTTTTCTCTTTATCCTGATAAGATCCACAAAACACAGGGAGATATAAAAAGCAGCAACTTGCTAGCCAGAAGCCTGTGGTGTGTATTTCACTCTGGTAAAACATACATGATGATCAACATGAAAACAAACAGCTAAGTAGTTTTCATTAGTATCCAATTAGTAGGTGATTTGATTGTTAAATGCATTTGCTAATTTATTAACAATTAGGTAAATTAAATGCAATGGGAATTATTTAAGTTTGAAAATACAATACCATCTGTATTAATTTTAACTTTGCGGAATAAGTTGCTGTCTTCTCCCACCCCTTTTCTTCCAAATTGTATGCAGCATATAGGCAATTAGAGTGCACAGGATAGATTGCTTTTTTTCATTTAAAGTAACTCTTCACTCTGGAAACCGGTCCTTCAGTGGAGCATGTCTGCCTATGTCACTAGATGAGTGTCAGCAACAAATGGTGCATGTGCACATGATGTGTGCACCCCAGGAGAGCAGGGAAAGTCCTTTGCAATACTCTGAGGGATTCAGGAAGGTATTTTAGAATTTGGAGGGGCTTAAGGCTGATTCCGCTGTTGATATTGAATTGCAGCATGACCAAATGATTAACAAACGTGCCTTTCTTGAAATATCTCAGGGCACAGAGGTTCTCAAGTGATTGCAAATTGGTTAATGACTTAAGAAAAAACACGTTACTTCTGTAAATAAGTAACTTTGCAGGGTTTTCCTGAATAACTGCATGTTTATAGGATAGAATGCATCCCATGTCAAGATACACTGAACTGGAAAGCTAATGTGACTTTAAAAGAACCTCAAAATAAGATTTCTATTTCCAGATGGTACTTGAAAGACTACTACCTTCCTTTATTTTAAATACCATCATTACAGCATTTCTTGTAGTGACTGTGACAGTTCCAACATGTTCCTGTTGCACTTGTGGTTATTTTTACTGCCTGTTTTGGCTTTGTTTCAGATCTTTGGATAGACCTCATTCACAATGTTTTAGAGAAACAATCACAATGGGAAATTATGTGATTTCCTTTCACCCTTTATCAAATAGAAAACTGAATTAGCAAAGCTGAACAGGTAGGCAAGGCAGACATCATTGTGGAATGGGCTTTTCCTTTTAGAGAATCAGTATTCAAATAGGCAAGGGCATCTAAGCTGTTTGTGTGTAGGTGAAAGCAATACTGTGCTGCCTTGGAGTCCTGGGATCTTTACCATGGATTGGTAGGAGGGAATAGGGAGCCCATTGTGTTTAGTGACTTGTCAGCACAGGTTTGACATCTCTGAGAAAGTGGTGGTAGTCCTATAGCAACCATATTATTTTCCTTTGAATTTATAGTCGTAGGTGGTTGAAAGTTCAAGTGATGTTGTTGAGGTTGAGCAAGGGAAAATGATTTAAGAGTGTCTGGTAAGTATGAGGAAGTTATTCCCTGTTTCTTTCTGTCAGGTTATCTAATTTCTCTGGGAAGACCAGACTTGCTTTTCTAGCACACGAGGGTCAGGCTACCATTTCCCTCCAAGTAAACTACTGTGCTAAGAGATGTATTTATTCTCTCAAATATGTGATCATAAGCATTGAGACAGACACATCACTGAACTTTTATCTTTCTTAGCATGCTTTTTTATCCTTCCCATTACATTCAGACTTAGAAAGTAGTATAGAAGGATCACCATGAAAGGAAATTCTTGGTATTTTTGTCCTTTAAACAGCTTCAAATATGAAAAAAGAAGGAGTGTTTAAGGGAATTGAGGCAGGAATGGTTGAGTCAAGACTAATGGTGTTTCTAAATAGATACTAATAAAGCTTACATTCTTTCTGGGGGAGTAAATAGTGTAGATCTATTGACTGGGTTGTCTTTATCATTTCCATTCATGAACCTGCTTAGCTAAGCATTTGACTGGTAGACTTCTCAATGTCACTATTTTTTAAATTTACATTTTCAGAGGTGATGTTCATACCTTGAAAATGTTAGGCATCATCAAACTGTACCATAGAAACATTGATGCTATACATAGAGTGAAACATTAAAAACTGTGAATTGAACGAATTTCCTTATCTCTTAGAATGGGGTATCTAGTTGGGAGGGAAAAATCTTAACCCTATGCAAATATTTGATTTGTTGATATTCTTTGGCTGCCTTTGTTTTAAAAACCTCTTTTTGGGTTCACTCTGACCCTTTCTTTGTAAGGCTAATTTAGTCTTACAAAACCAGAGTGGTTCAGCAAACACATTTGGAATTTTTTTTATATTTAGAACTTTATATTGTTAATATATAAGGTCATCTGTAAAACATAATATATACATACACATACAAATACATACACATATATATGTACATACACATAATATATGGTCTCCTGTAGCTTGAACTGGTCTTGCACTTCCTATATTGGGTCTCAGCTCCCAATTCTCCTAAGTGCTTGGATCATAGGTATGTACTCCCATGTTCAACTTTATAATTCTGACTTTTGTGTCTCTATTTCTGACATTTTACTTATATACCCTAGTATCTCTGTACTTTTCTCCAGTGTACTTAGACTTAGGTACAATTCTAGATAACTAGAGTTTCTTCAGGAATTTATAGATTTTAAATCTGTTTTATGGCAAGGGAGCCATCTCAGTGATGAGAGATAAGCTCACTACATCTATCTTCTTCATGTTTATTTTGAAAACCTTTTTTGACTTGACTACAATTTTGTGGCTTTGTTTTGGCTTTTCTTAGACTGTAATGGTCAGGTGGGTGTGGAGGCTGTGTCTCTAGCTGAAGAGAAGGTGTATATTCTTTCTGACCTTTTACAAACAATACGTGGTCCAGCTAAAGAAAATGAGGAGGTTTTACAGAAGAGTCCCATCCATTCTATCAGGTGTAGAAATGCTCATAAGAAAATAAAACGTCATATGTACATTTTCCTGTTAAAATTGTCAATTGAGATCACAAAAATTGAATTTTCTTAGCACAATTCTTTTTCGAAGCCTCTTAGTTTTGGTCTGTCCTCCACAGCTGACTCTTTTAAGTCTCTTGGCAGTTAGAACTTGGGCAACTCTAACATTAATAATGAGAAATTATTTAGTAATTTTATCTTAGGCTTTGCTTTCCCAAATATCTCATATAACTTTCAAACTGGAATTAGTGGAGAAATATCCTTTACATTTTTTTCTGAGTACAATCTCTACACAACAGCTTTTAACAAAATTTGAGTATAAGAAGACAAAAAAGTTATAATTCTACCCAAAGATAGCATTTAGTCCAAAGATAACAATGCTTTTACAGTTGTTTGTTTGCTTGCTTTCAGTCTTTTGACTCTCTCTCTCTCTCTCTCTCTCTCTCTCTCTCTCTCTGTGTGTGTGTGTGTGTGTGTGTGTGTGTGTGTATGTGTGTGTGCACGTGCTACACTTTGCATTATTTTATCTACTCTGCTTTCCCACTGTCTACTATGAACCTGGTAGTAGTTCATTAAATATTTTTAAAAATCTTCATCTGTATGTCTCCAATGTATGTATATATAATTGTTCCATTTGGTCTAGTTCTCTATTACATTATCTCCACCTTTTGCAGTTATTATTATTTATGGTTTATAGATGCAAAAGCTCAGGTGGAGAGTCCCAAGACTTGCCAAAGTCACATGGACTCTTTGAGTGTGTTCTATAGCCTTTCCAATCTACCACGTATTTCAGGAAGCCACAATGATGGATATGTAGTGATTTAGCTGGACTCTTTGTAAAGGCAATATAATGCAGCTGTGACTTTAAAATAAACTCACTTCTGTTTATCATCACCATCATCATTATTATTATTATAAACTTTAATATATGGAATTTGATATAGTGAGGATTCACTTCCTGAAGGCATTCTTTTATATTGTCAATATATTTTCTGACTTGCACCTAAAATATCTACTATAAAGGTTATGTTTAACTGAGAATTGATAGCCTAAAGTGATTTTGTTGTTGCTTTTTAGTCACTAAAGGCTGGTTGATAGTATTATTCTTTATTAAGTAATAGTCTTTCCAGCTAAGCATTAGGACATTGAGAAGATTACTCTGTCAGGATTAAATGTGTTCTCAAACTATTCTAACTGACCCTTTAACACCTACAAAAAGCACTGAACTTTTGTGGACCCTTGGATGTGGAAGAAGGAAGAAAAAGGCATGTGTATGTCAAGACTACAATATGAGATATGATGTAGTAATTAAAGGTGGTTTTGTTAATGAATAAAACCAAATAAGTATAGAAGCTAAAACACAAAGGCAAAAATCTAATCTTATGTCCCAAAACAAAAATAAGACAACATTATCAGCAATCTGCATTAGTACCTTTTATTTTCTTTCTTATTCCAATACTCCATTTTTAGAGAAGCTAGAAACCATGGTCACTGTTTAAGGGTGGTCTTTTCAAAACTTGCAGGTCAACAAGGAACCATATCTGGATTCTGGCCTTTTGCTCTTTGACTTAGAGAATCAATGGGATAACACTGTTTTGCTCTGGATTCCTAAGTAGATAGCAGGCAAATTGGAACTAAAACATCCAGATTCTGAAAACTAAGAAAACATTTAATCTTATTTGAGTCTGTGTTTTCATTGGTATCACTTTACCCAGGGAGCCCCTGTAAGTGTTTAATAGGTACCATTGCTTCTGGGGTTAGAAGTGCATTGCCTGAAGCCTTCTTATTGTATCCTGATACGCCTTTGGGGGAAATAAAGGCCTTTAAGCATTAGCAGGATCTCTATTCTGTTTTTGGTTCTTGCCATTGCTGTTTCAAATCACATTATCTTAATGAAATAGGAGTCTATGTAATATAAATTCTGTTGTGTTTGACAAAAGATTAAGAATGTCTAGGAATTATGATCATGTTACAGTAATTGCCTAAAATGTGGTGTTAATGTTTCTCACTTCAATTGTTTTGTGTTGATTGAACAACCTTTGGAGTAGCTGGTAAATCTCATTGCCATTAGTAATAAAGATCTAAATCGCCTAATAATGTTTCTGAATGTAGTAGTTCTTCAGTGTTTCAGAAAATGACAATTTTTTTAATCAAGGTGCTTATATTGAATTCAAAGAGGATAATAGTACAGATCCTTATTTTTCAGTGTTTTCAGATAGCAGGAACTATATTTTGAATAAGTGTGTCTCCTGAAATTAGATTTCGAGGATGCTCCTGTTACACTAAGTACCTTGAGATTGAAACTGAATGATGCGTTCATTCATCCCACAAGTATTTTTGAGCATCTACTAAGTGTCAAGAACTAGCCTAGGTATTGTGTGTAGGTGATGCATAAAATACAATTTTTGCTTTGAACAGGAATTTATAGTTTGGGTGACAGAGGCTGTATGCACATTACTGATAAAAGTATATGAAGCTCAATGGTAGAATATACCATTAACATGAACGAGACCCTAGGTTCAGTTTCTAGTGTGCGCATGTGCGCGCGCGCACACACACACACACACACACACACGGACACGGACACCCATGGTGAACAGAAATAATAGGCTGAGCAAATTCCTTGAGGCAAGAAAAATGAGGCTGATAGAAGTAAAAATCTGTCTGGGCTGGAATCAAAGTTTTCGTAAAGGAAATAGTATGGCGGGAAAGTTAAAAAGAAAGGCAAATGCCAGAATATCTTTCTGCCCATTTTCCAGCTGTTTTCTGGGGCTACATTCTGAAAACATACTGAATATGAGTAAATTTTAAGAACTTTTTTAATTGAGACCAACACCCAAGGAGCAAAGTCTTGGGTTAATCTGTGCAACATGTGGCACTGTAAAACAATCCTTCAGAGTGCCGTGCCTTAAACATCCTCCCTTTAGTCTCTGCATATATCATCTGGGCCACCCAATGAGCTCAGCTGGAAATGAGAGGCTTGGACTGGAAACTTTTGCCAGAGTAGCTAAGATCTTATTGGATCGAGCTGAGCAGCTGTGTGATTTCAAACGCACTACTGCTTAGTGAAGTGATAAGAGTATGTGTTTTGGGTACTTGGAAGTAAAAGGCATTGATCAAATGATCTCATGTACAAGTCCTTTACCCAGGACACTCCTCTATTCAGATATGGCCCAGAATCTCTCCTCTCTTTTTCATTATATATATATAATGAAATATATGACTCTAAGCACATCATAAAACATTTTCCTCATTTTACAAAACATGACAGTAAGAAAAAGTACAACTTCCTATTTCCAGTACCTATAAGTCTCATATATTTTTACCTGTGAGATTTAGATGTTTCTTTTGCTATATAAATACCAAAGGACTTTTTTTTATTTTGATTTTTTGAGACAGGGTTTCTCTGTAGGTTTGGAGACTGTCCTGGAACTTTCTTTTTCAGAACAAAGCTAGTTGTATGTTTGCCTGCCTAACTGCCTTTTGGGACAATCTGATGTCCCTAAATCATTGAAAATTATTTAAAGACATACTTATATTGTAAGTATAATTTGTGGTCCTTTTGATTACAAACTATTAGTGCAACAATAATGTTTAGGTGGAGATATGGAAGAAAGCCAGTAAAATCTTACAATGGCTGCCTCTTCCACCAAACCATCTTTTCCTCATTCCTGTATCACTTTGGCTTTTGGTGGGATGGGAACTTAGGATGGATGGAGATTGAGAGACACAAAGGAGACAAGAAAGGAAGGATACAAGTGTTGTTTTAAAGTCTTAAGTGAGTCTACCTAATCCAACTGAACATTTATCAACTGACTGCTTTTTTATCCATCTCGTTTATTTTCACTGTACAGGTTTAAGAGCTCCTAGTAACACTGATTCCTACAGCACCATGTAGGAATAGCATTAATGCTAGAATAAACATGCCTGGCATGACTGCCCAGGGCTAGGGCATTTATTACAGCATTGCCTAACTTAATGTCCTCAATCACAAATGTTTAATGATAGCTGCCTCCCTCACTTAGTGCCAATTGTCAAGATACCTAACATTTAAAAGCACCTACGTAGAGAAATGATATCTAACAAGGTCTTTTTACTCTTACTTTGCCACCACATTCATTTATTTATACTTTCCCTCACTTTAAATTCTTCCTAAATATCCTAAGTCCCAAATCCAGTCCTGGCATCCCCAATCTTAGCAAATGAGAATTCTCTGATAAAACTGGTTTTTAAGCAAGTATTCCCTAGGAGTCTCTGCCTTGTCCCTTTCCTGTATCCTTCCTGGGAGAAACTATTTTCTTGAAATAAGGTCTACAACATACCTAATAAAAGGTGAATTTGCTAAGAAGTTTTTATACCCTCATAAAATATCCCTAGCAAAAGTCATCTAACTAGCAGGAACTGTACAGGTAACAGGTAACAGACAGCTGAAGCCCCTACCACATATTTTTCTAAACTTTACTTAATGGCTCTTGGAAGGCTGCCATCTCAGAGGCATATATCTAATTTCTTAGGTCTTAAACAGATTTGAAATTCACCTTTTTTGTTTTATTTGTTGTCAATCCATTTTGGAAGTCATGTATTATATTTGTTCTTCTATTCTCATAAGACAATATTTACTGATAACAATCACTGAGCTCTAGGATACGGGACTGTCATCATATATTATCTGTTCATTCCTTCCATTTTATTTTATTTCTGTTTAAAAGGGCATGAATTTTGCCTGGCATTTAAAAGAATGTGTATGTGGTATGTGTGTGTGTCTGTGTCTGTGTCTGTGTGTGTCTGTGTGTGTATGCAAATGTCCTTGAAGGTCAGCAGGGGGCATTATATCCTCTAGAATAAGACTTATAGGCAGTTATGAGCCACCTGATTTGGGTCCTGGGAACTGAGTCCTTTGTTTTATTTATTTTTTAACTTTATTTTTTGCAGATTATCATTAATGATGGCTTTGATTTTTTTATTTAACTTTTTATTCATGTTACTCTCAGTTCCCTCTCCCTCCCCTCCTCCCCCAGCCCTTCAATCCTCCCAACCCCCCACACCTCTCCATACCCCCTCTGCTCCCCAGCGAGGGTAAGGGCTTCCATGAGGGATTTTCAGAGTCTGTCATATCATCCCGGCAGGACCTAGTTCCTCCCCCATGTGTCCAGGCTGAGAGAGCATCCCTCCATGTGGAATGGGCTCCCAGAGGGAACTGAGTTCTTTGCAATGCAGTAAGTGCTCTTAACTACTGAGCCAACTCTCTATCCCCCTTTGAGGATCAAATCAAGGTCTTCACATTTTGAAAGGGAAATTCTTTGGGACTGCTATGCTATGGCTGTGGTTGTTAATATCTGTTTGGCATCATCAGTAGGGAAAGGATGTTGATGGTGAGAGATGAAGCTCTTAAATTGCACTGTTGTAGTAGTGTTAAGAGAAAACTAGAGGTGGGGGTGAGAAATGCTGGTGATTAGAGACTCAATAGGACCTGGAGACTGGAAGCAAGAGGATGAGTGAAAGATTCTTTATTTCCAGATTACTAATTCATTGAAGGAGCACAGTAATGCCATGAGTAGAAATGGGGAGATAAACTGAAATAGTAAGGACTTTCGAGTAGAGACCATAGGAGAGAAGATGATGAATCTCACCTTTGTCACGTTGAGCTTGCAATATGAATGGCCTGCCTAAGTACGTCTCAGAAATACAGATGCAGAGTGCTGGAAAGATATTGAGACTTGCCAAAGAAATCTACAAGTTATCCACTTTAGGCTTCATTGAAATCATGAAATTAGAAAAGGTTGCCCAACAGGAACTTTTTAGGGGTTGGGGATGAATCCAGAAAAGGAATGGTCAGAGGAGTATAATGAAATGCAAAGACATACAAAAAGCAGTATGCATTTTTTACAGAGTTTTGCAGAGGGGTGAAAAATAATAGAGGTTAGAAGTGGCCACACATTTTTGAAGTTGTTTGTGACATTTGAGAGCCAACCTCCATTATTGTAATGAACGTGAAAGTCACAAGATTGAAGTTGAGGATGTGAGTGCTGAATCTGTAATGCACTTGAGGAAAAAAAGAAGTGGGAATGTGAGAGCTTGGCACAGTTGGGTAGCAGAGGCTGGGTCAAGAGAGAGGCAGAGACTCCTAGGGAATACTTGCTTAAAAACCAGTTTTATCAGAGAATTCTCATTTGCTAAGATTGGGGATGCCAGGACTGGATTTGGGACTTAGGATATTTAGGAAGAATTTAAAGTGAGGGAAAGTATAAATAAATGAATGTGGTGGCAAAGTAAGAGTAAAAAAACCTTGTTAGATATCAACTAGGACTCAGGTAAAATTAAGCTGTGTTACCAGTTTACCCTACCCCAAATTGCAAAAATTCATGACTCCTTCCAGTATCATTTGGTAACAATGGTGGTGACAGTCGACATGAAAATGTGTAGCAGAGAACTACCATTTAAGGAAAAATCACAGTGAGGAATTACAAAAAGGGAATACTGAGATAAGAGAAGTGATTACTTAATTGATACATTTTCTCAGCATTCAAGGAATGAATTAGACTTCTACATGTGGTTTCGAAAACTGTTGCCTCCACCTCCTAATTTATTGTTAGCCTGATGATTGGTCCATCATCATCAAGAAGCCAGGTGTTAGATTTCCATGTGTGAGAGTCAATGCAGACTTATGGAACAGAAAGTGCTGATTAGCTGCCCAGGCCTCAGAACAAAGAAGAAAGACTATTTAACATCCCCTTGCCACCGCTTTGAAACTATGCGTTTCTATTCCGTGCTTGTTACGAAAGTAAGTTGTGCCATTCAAGCTTGAAATGTGTTTGTATTGTCATGGTTTATGTCAATATTCTGTTCCACTGTGCTAACAGTTGTTGGTATTCACTGAATCCCAACAGGTATGACTTAGTGCAGACCCTACGGGGACAAAAATGCACTGAAACTCTTGTTAGCACTAGATTCTGTGTGTACTTCGAGTAAATTTAGACTTGTTTTGTTTGTAATTTTTTTACTAAGGTTGATTCTGCAAGATGATCTTTCCAGAACTCTGCCTTAGCTCTTCCTGGGCACCGTGCATCTTTATACATAAGATGGCTGCTTTCATGAGTAATGCAAGAAACGATTACGCATAGCCTATACTTTCTGAGGCATGCAGGGCTATTATATTTACTACTAGGGGCACACAGCTTCCTACCATTGCACTTCCTCTTCAGGTTTTCAGGATGCCTTGGGGTGGGGGTGGGGAAGCAACGAGAGCAGAAACAAAGACAAAGGTGGTAGTGGATACTAGAAGAAAAATTTCAGCTCAGTGAAATTCACTAGGAAAATTAGGCCAAACTTCACCTCTATACACTGAGGTTCTGTGACAGCTAGTTCCAGAGGCTTTTTAGGTTTCTTCCCACCTCTGTGTGTGTGTTATTAAACCTTGTCTGTCCCCCCTTAGTTATTAGCTGTAAAAACCCTTTACAAAACCTCAAGAAGGTTTCTGGGCTTAAGCAGACACAGATGGGGAGGACGGAAACTCGATAGCTGTGTTCTGCTTGGCAAGTGGCCCAAGAGAAAGCCCGAGTCAAAGAGCAAGTGTTGTCAGCAGAGTGGGGGAGGAAGGAAGCCAGCACCTAGGGCCTATTCAAGAGAAAGGGTCAACTCAAGGGACTCTGGAAAAGTCTCAGGACAGAATAGCCCTTTCAAACGGCACCTTCTCATGTGGTCTTCCTTCCCTTCAGCTGCTACTCACTTTATCTCACTGCATTCTGCCTGTAGCCCTTTAAAGGGCTCTTGTCTTCGGTATCTTCGTATCTCTTGTTGTTACCTTGTATTTTAGCAGTTACAGTCATGTTCTACATAGCAATGATTTGGTTAATGGTGGACCGCATACATGGTGGACCGCATACATGATTACATTGCCTAATGCCATCATAGCTGTCATTGTTTGGGCAGGTACATTCCATGATGTTCTTACAATAGAATTGCCAAATGGTACAATTCTTGGATGTCATCCTATCACTAAGCTTCTGCGAACTCCTTAAGGGGAGGATGCTTTGTGCTGTCCCATCTAATGCAGTGCATAACTGGCTGCATAAACACCAAATATAGGCAGCACACATCATTCCCCCTATTGTCACAAGTATATTTCGAATGCTGTTTTAGAGGGAAACTGGGGATATTTGAAATGGGAGAATATCCTCCAGTCATTGCTTTTCTAGGGAGACACTGAAGACTTCAGTTCTGTGCTAGAGGTCCTGTGTCTTATTCCTGTGTCCTCTCATTTCTCCAAGTTGCAGTTTTAACTAATATTCTCTTTGTTCTGAAAACTGTTCTCAGTTCTCCTTCAGTTATTTATTCCCTAGGTCTAGTAACCCAGTAATTTACTATGTGCTTTAGTGAAGACTCACTGTTGAACCCAACAGTGACAGGAGCAGAACTCTTTCCTCACAGCAGCTTTGCCATTGCAAGCCACAAGGGAATCTTAGAGTAACTGGTCTTACTCAGGCACTAAGTAGGGGAATTTTTTCCTTAGTAGATTCACCCCCAGAGGCTGACTTCCAAGTCTTATTTACCTATTTTCTTTTCTATTACTGAAGACTGACTAGAAAAGTTTGGATGCCATAGTTTGATCTTTTTAAAGGCACACACATTCTTTGACAACTATTCCCTTTCTAGTACTAATGAAATAGTTGGTTAGCTGGTCTTTTTTTTCAGTGAAGTTCTATTTCTTTCTTTGCTAAGAATGTTATGAATGAGTTGATATGTTGCTGTAGGTTAAGATAACCTAGAAATGTATCTGGAAAATCTATTTCAATTACCTTCAGGGAGCTTTTAGTAAAAATTATAAATTTCAAAGAGCTAAGGCAATCATAAAAGAAAAGTGTTATGAGGGGAGTGGGCCTCATTTTTCACTTTCAAAATTAAATATTCAGCATGGAATTATGCACTACCAGGGTCACAGCATCGCTTCTGGGCATCAATAGCTGATATAGGTAACTGCTGAAGTAGGTGAAGGGGCCACTTCCCATAACACAGAGATTAAGATATTCATTTATTGAAAATTCCCTAAATCCATTGCCACCTAATGCTCAACTGGGGACTGAAAGGGATGCTGCTTCATATTTACAATTTGCATATGGATGCACTGTTAAAACTCAGATTTACATATATAAGGTCTTTATTTCGGTTAATGAAAGATGAGGTCATTTTTCTTTGGTTTCTCTTGATTTAAAGATCTTTTTCCTTTGCTCTTTATTGCTCACATAAGGAAGGCAGATAAATAGCTTCAGATGATTGTTTCTGAAAAATAGTACATGAGTAGTCTTTATTAATTTTAGTTTCTCATACATACATTGTCTTTATACCGTAGTGATTTCAATAGCTTGCTACTTACTGCTTACAAGTAAAAACGTTCAAGGCAATTAATAGTTACTTTACAAAGCTGCTTAAGTGGGTCTAAAATGCCCAATCTATCCTTACAGCATTGTCTGCTAAAGCCAGTGAGGCCCAGTGGGCTTAGCCGTGTGAAGTGGCCTGATTGACCTTGTTGGTATACAATGTTGTGAATTGCCTGGCCCTCCATAATTGTGCTTAAGATGCAATGCCAAAATGGTGCTAGGGCTTAATTAGCTGTGGGCTGCAGGTTTTTGTAACTGTCAGCTTGGTTGCTTACCAATTACTCCATGTAAGAAGAGATGAAAAGGAACTCCATTTTACTGAGACCACAGAATCAACTGATTTGCAGCAGCCTATACATTGTTATGTAAGCAAACTTCATACAGATTTTTTTGTTGTTACACCAACTGGAATCTGAACTGGTTTCCTTTTCTATCAGTGCATTTTTTCCTGTCTGATTGTAAAGAATTATGGAGTAGGTTCCCTATGAAGGGGCTTGCTTGTAACTTTCCAATATGTCTATATGCATCTAATTATGAAAAAAATGTAAAAGTAATTTATTTTGCAATATACCATTTTGGTGGTGTTTGTTAATTAAATTATTTGTGGATTATACATAAAAAGTAAGAATGATGGTTAGTATGTTCGAAACCAAAAGTCACACAGTGCGATGTTATCTCTTTGGGAAGTTATGGTTGCAATGATAGGATTGAATTTGAAACATACACAGAGAGAAGACATTAATATTATTTTCTTTTAATTTTTAGGGTATACAAATAAAAAGACACCGCACAGATAACTGTAATTGAATTTCATTGAAGGAAAAGAACGTATGAATAGACCAACAGCTGGACATGTTAAACTTAAAAAACCCACAAAACAATCCCACATTTCAAGCATGAGTATCTAGAAGGAACTTCAGATTGTATACATCACATTATTCAATTCAGGAAGAACAGAGACATCATTTTCTCAATCGAGATGTTTTCATGTGTTTAAAATGCCAAGTCAGTTTCTGGACACTCTCTAAATATAAGGAAAATTCACAACAAAAGAAGAAATAACACTTGCCATTTAATTCCATTCATTAATATTTCAAGAGTGTGTTTTGCCAGGTGTGGTGCTCACACCTATACTTCCAGAATTTGGGAGGCCCACACAAGTGGATTTCTTTGACTTAGAGGCCAGCCTGGGCTGCAGAGTGAGACCCTGTCTCAAAACAATAAGAAAGGGAAAACAAAACAGAAAACACACAGCTACACAAAAGAGCTGTGTTTCACACTTGAATTTTAATAAGACTCCCTTGTTTCAAAAATACATGCTTTTAGTACCAAGATTGAATGTGAGTGAATGTAACATTTTTCCCATAAAACCTCAATGAAATTTCAGAATTGTTCTTCCTAGGAGGGGAAAAATCAGGAAACAGCCAATTTTTCAGTTACGCTTGAGTTCTGGGTACAAGACTCCTGCTGATATGAACATTACATATTCACTGAGATTAAGACTAGGACTGAGCAGTGATGGGGCCAGGTGGAAAGGAATTGCAGCTGCTTGTGTGTACCCATCATGGTATGCCAACAGCTGGAGAACAAATTTGGCATAAATTCCCGGGAGCTACTGTTGGTTAATGTGAGCCTTCCAGGAACATATACCAAATAATAGCCTACTTTCCTAATTCTATTATGGGAAAATTTTTCGAAGTCAATCCCTGTGAAATGAGATCAGGAATGGTTTGAGTCTAAAGCGTGAAGTGAGTACAATTTGGGTTTCATGGCCTTTAATCTTCCCCTGCATCTGTCTTCCTTCCTCCTCTCTCCTTCTCAGGGGCCCATTATCCTGCACCTTTAAAATACTGCCCTGACTGCCCTTTTCTGTAGCCTGTCTTCCTCTTTTCCACCATCCTGCTACACTCTTTCAGGATAATACCGTGTATTCTAGGTTTGGGACCTGTTTGCTCTACCCTCCTTAACCTCTACTTAAGGTTAGTTGGGTATTCCTAGTCATATAGGCACTGTCCATGGGAAGGGCAGTGTGCCAGTATTCAACACAGGGTTAATGTGTTATCTGTCTAGGAATGGAATGTTTAGGGTTAACTAGGGGTGTGTGAAAATGTGTTTAAGTGTGTTGATGGTAGTGTGGTTGCATAGTCCCTTTAGTACAAAGGAATGCAACATAAATTACAGCCTTTGTTACTTCAGTGGCCTTCTCAGCACTCTTCAAATCTCAGCACTTGTGAACCTCTTCTCTGTCTGCAAAGACCGTCCCTGAATAGAAGATATTTACATCCATTTATTTCCTGTCTGCTAGCAACGCAGTTTAACATTGTTCCTGTTGACCAGTCAGAGCCAAGGAGAAAACTTTGAAGATTATCAAAATGTTTGTTCTTATTTAGAGAGAAATGACATCATTTGTAAAAAATTCTTCTGTTAGTATGCTTAAAGAAAATGTTTTTTTCCCCTGGGAGCATTCATCAGAGAGTACCAAGCCCAGATTTATGAGTTGTATTGACAAGAAGTTATTGCACAGATGTTTCATTTGCAGTTTCTGGGGGCTTATCAAAAATAATTGACTAGCTGTCATTTTCTACATGAGACCAATTACTATTGACTCAGCTTTGCTTATTGTTTTCATTAATGTCTTGTAAACAGTGAAAATGTTGAGTGTTCTTAGAATCAACGTGAGAAAAGCAGCACTAAGAAATGAATGGGCATTCATGCACTTTCCCAGTGCTGCTTCACAGAGGCAAAGTTCAATGGCAAGAGGGTATGTGAACAAAAGCATGTCTATCATGACAACAAAAACACCCAGGTGACATTTAGGGGATTGAAAGATGTGGTAGAGTGCAATGTGCAACCATGCAGTTTTTGCTTGTCACATTCAAGGTACGGTCCATGTGAAAGGCATCTAAGA